>NW_027466478.1:2515000-2737500 GCF_050575085.1 Anarhichas minor | reverse complement strand
TTTAGTGAGCCAAAAGAAGACTCCAGTTAAGGAGTGCAATCATTTCTGATGACCTTGGGCTCTAAAAAGCTTCAGCAGTACAATTTCCTGAGAGGTTGAACTCTTCTCTGTGAATCAACAAAAAAAAGCCCAAAACAAACCAAGGGCTCTCACTTGACCTTGACACATTCAACAACACCTCCAAAAATACTGTTGTCGCCAGAAGCACGGCTCTTTTTCTCTGTCAGTTTCAGCACACGGTCCTGTTTGCAAGGTGATGTGTGACACGCTCTTCTTACAAACAATGGGTTGGACTCATAAACACAGACGTGTAAATGCATCCCAGTTAATTCAGAGGAGGATAAACAGTGGAGGAGGACAGCAGGTGTTGTTGCTCTATCGTGTATTTACTGAGGAATTAAGTTGTAATGTCAGAGGCTGCTTTGTAGAATGACTTTCCTTTGTTGAGAAGGGAGTGGGAGGCAAACGGTGTGTGTGTTTGCAGGAGAGCAAACCATCTGGCTTTCAGCACAAGAAAAAGATGATGGGTCTTTTCCCCTGTGGTAATATCAGAGCCTAATGGAACCCAAGTGAGATGGTGATGTGGTTAGTTTGGTTAGAATTAGTAAAGCAGCAGGATTCAGTGATATGCTGTTGTTAGCACCATGTCAGAGGACAACATTTACCATTATAGCCAAAGTTGTCATGATTGTAATAAAATACTGTTAAATGTCAGTTTTCATATTTGACACTCATTGGCTGATGAGGCTTCTACTGATGTTCTTTCATTGGACTTTTTGATGGATGTTTCCTACAGCAGGGGTTCTTAAACTGTTTGGGGCCAGGGATCCAACAGGGGACCCCCTCATAATCGTCAAACACAGATTAAGCATATGCCTACTACCATTTGTACTCTTGGATGACATTGGAACTGTTTGTATTCTAAAACCTTTGAAAATTCTTTAGATTAGTTTGATAGTGATGAACTGAAACACACACATTTCAGTTTGCCCTGCTATTCCAGGTACACAAGTGACTTTGCAGTTTAAGTGAATGGGGACGATATTGTTGATTGTCATAGTGTTCAACCAATCAGATCTTTAGTTTGACATGTTGGGCGTATTCTTTGACGTGCCAGAGCCTGCTAGCTGGCCTACAACTACGTCAGCATTAACGTGCAGCTCAGTTTCCAGGTGCAGCTCTGCAGTGAGGTGCAGCATGTGCTGTGATTGGTCAGTGGGCGAGCACGTGACTGTTGTGAAACGAAACTTAAAGTAGCCATCAGAGGCTTAGTCGGAGTAGTACACAGGAAAAACGGGAGAGTAATTTTTCCGGAGTTACTATTATTTTCCACTGAAGGAGTCATATTTAATCATTTTGGAGTGTAATTACTTCCAGTAGCCAGTAGAGTGTGAGTAAATATTCAGAATAAAATCTATTGGAGTAAAACAGCGTGACCACGCCCACAACGGTTCCTTAAGTTTCGTTTCTGCCGCCATGACACCTCTTGCTACGCTGGAATGAGCTGACGTTTTATGGTACGGAAGAGCTGAAGTGAGAAACAGAAGACGGCATTTGAAATAGCATGTCAGGTAAGGTCATTCTTTTTGGTTAACTTCATGTGTGTAAGGTACATTTTGTAGCAACATTTCAGCTAACCTAACGTTACTTCACTATTTGCATTGTCAGATATGAGCCGTAGCTTCTGATTGTTCGCGTTACCAGATGCTAACGTTAGCTTCTAACTTTTTCACAGTCACAGTCAAACGTTAGCTTCTAACATATTAACATCAATTCGCAAAATATTTGGTGGTTTATGGACATATTAACGTCGACGCACCTGGATTAAAGTCTCAATAAAGTAGTATTAGCTATCATCAGTAGCCAGCGGACTTCACTGAGCAGGTGCACGTGTGTTTTATTCTGTGTAGAGTACTGATAGAGGGACCGTCTTTTGCTGCAGTTAGTTGGTGCAACAGGTACATTTTACTGTGAAAATGGCTATGTAGACAGACCGTTACAATTTGCAGTTTGTTGGTGTCAACACGTGTATTTTACTCTGAAAAGGGCTGTTAAAGACCGTTTTAAGCGGACTGTTTCTAGCTGCGTTTGTTGGCGCTAACACGTGTATTTTACTCTGAAAAGAGCTGTTAACAACTGTTTTAAGCGGACTGTTTCTAGCTGCGTTTGTTGGCGCTAACACGTGTATTTTACTCTGACAAGAGCTGTTAACGACTGTTGGACTGTTTCTAGCTGCGTTTGTTGGCGCCAACACATGTATTTTACTCTGAAACGAGCTCTGTAGATGGACTGTGTTTCGCTGCAGTTCGTCAGCACCCTGGTCGATGCAACATGTGTGTTGTACTTTGAAAAAAATGCACTTCACTCTGTTGACTGCTAAAACTAGCTGGGCTTGACATTGGGCCACCCGCGAAGTGCGGGTAGAATTCCGCAGCATAAGCTGATTGGTCTGTTGCACTGTGGCATGCTAGAGACGGCCAAGTCAGAGACAACCAGGTGAAGGAGACATTGTTCAAGATGAGACAACTCGTTACATTTCTGTTACTGTGATGCTGGAGTGACGCGAATTGGCGATGGCGCGATTCAAGCGAATGAACAGGTCTCTTTAGTACAGTGTAATAAAGACATGCTTAAAATGTCCCTCGTTTTTATAATGAAATAGTTTACCCCTGTGGAGACATTAGTCCATGCATCATGTCTTTCTAATGTTAGCTTACTATGGTATTACTAATGTTGGCAGTTACACTGGTTCTGTACATTTAATTGGAGTTGTAACTGTTAAAAATACTGAATTGTTGGCTGTTTCTGATAATGAAACTAATTCAATTTTTTTGTCATGAAGGATGCAGGCTGTAAGAGTGAAGTACAGAGATCGTCAGAAGTACATTTGTTATGAGGGGCAACTAACCTTCAAATCATTTGTGGATTGTGGTGAGTGAAAAATATTGCACACTAACCTGTGGAACAATATACTTGGGATGTCAGTCTATGTTTTGCATAACTGAAAGTCTTTTCCCTGGAATAGAAAAGGTCTGCATGGAACACTAAGTCAGTTTTGGGATTACAATGTTCAAGTAAAGATGGCCTTCTGATTTCTGTCTATTATGTTGTTCTGCAAATACACAACCGATTCATCACTAAGCTTGTCCCTTGGTATTTTGTCTTCACAGTTGCCAAGAAATTTGACCTTCCAACCTTGGACTTAAAAGTCTATGATGAATCAAAGACCGAAGTTGATGAGGAGGTGTTTGAGTTTCTACTAAAGAAACAAGACATTGGTGTGCTGGAGATTTGTCTACCCCAAGACCCAAATCTTGAGGGTTAGTTACTTATTAGCTTGTAACTTCATATTTATCTGTACGGCTTGGTCAATCTAACATGTTTTGAATATGCAAGACAATTGAATATATCTGAGTTGGGTTTTTTTTTAACTTATTTAGATATTTTGAAATCATCTCTGCTCACCCTTTCCACCATTTCTGGAACTGTTGTGGGCATGATACAATGTGAAATATTTGCATTCCTCTAGTAATAATGGATGTGTGCACTTATATTGTGTTATAGTCACAATGTTAATCACGTTAGTTAAATGTTAATGTTTTCTAGATTCTTTGAGCTCCCCTTCATGCTGCTCCTTTGCAAGTTTCAGTGGAGACAATGAGAGGGACTCGGACGACACCACTATATTGCAGCATAGTCCTGCTACAAGACAAAGAGATGAGGGAAGTCATCTAGCTCAGGTAAGCTCTGCAGTTTCCCTTGCATCCTTTCTGAAGGTTTAAAAAAATGCCAAGGTTGAATGGTAAATGGCTGAATAACTGAAGTTGTAAAATGATGGCCATTCTGTTTTATAATACTTGATGTGTCATTATTGTTTTACACGTTTCATTGTGTTAGTTTTTGTTCTTCCCACTTAGATGATTGAAGACATCCTGAAGAACAAACCTGGAGGAGAAAGGATCATGAATGAGTATGCCCGAACAAAAAGCCTAATAGATGCCAGAAGACGTGATATGGTCAAGATATTGGTCGCACATATGACAAGTGAACATGGGTATGTTGTCATGTTATTATTACATACCTGCACTCCTAATACACATTTTTGTCTTGAATTGACACAGTACAACACCCCTCTTTTAGCAGGTGGAATTTACACATCAATACTTTTGATTGGAGCACATATAGTAAAGTCTGTGTGTTTGTGTGTAGGACAAGTCCTTCAAGGCGCGTTAAAGAGGACTACGCAAGGGGCATCACTACCTTGTACCCATACCTGGCCGATCCTAGGAGCAAGTTTGGCTATGTAAGTACATTAAAACATCTAACCTATTTACTTTTCACTTGCTTGGAATGTAAATATTTCAACTGCTGTTTTACAGATGGGTAGTGTTTTTATTTCAAATAAAGATCTGTAAACATTACTGCATGGCAACAAGGGCTGTCACTTTTTGAACATTCGTTCGAATGTAATTAACATTCAAACTCTAATGACCCATTTGAATTAAAAATTGACAGTCTATATCCACAGCTGACTGTTTAACGTAGTTTACTTTGTCACCCAACAGAGGGCGCTCTAACGTATTACGTGTCATATAATATTTGTTCGAGTGTAATTTTTGGAAAAGGTGACAGCCCTAATGGCCACCATCTCTGCCTTCCCCCGTAAGTTCAACTCTGGCGGTGTTAAAGCCCAGTTTACTTTCGCACCGCAAGGGTTAGCCCATTAACAAGACACAACACTAACCGTGTAATACAATAACCTCTGTTTTTCAAAATAACTGTCATTAGAAATAAAGGCCTCATCACAATACTAGGAAATATGATAGTTTTAGGGGAAAGATGGAACTATTTCAACTTGTTCAATCAAACTGAATAACCCTTTTTACTTTAGGAGCATTATTACAATGCAGAAGATGGGAGTGGGTATCTGGCATGGAGACTGAAATTTGTTCAGAAGGTAGCATCAGAGGGAAAAAAGAAGACCTGCAGTCAGTCACAAACACTAACAGGTATGTGTGAAGTCTAATTCATATTACATGATGAGGGAATAATCATGTAATATATATGTCCTATATGTCCTATTTTTCTTCTGGAGACGTAAGTGCCTGCATGGCCATCCTTGCAGAGTTTTCCAAGCCTTGTTTCTTATATCTTAGGACACAATATCATATACTAACCCAGTAATTGATAAAAGTTCCACCACTATTACAGGTGGTCCAAAAGCAGAAAGAGAGGCATTCAGAGTGGAAAACGGGCTAACCACAGAAAGCCTGTGCTGCGAGGCCATTGCGCTTATGAAGCATACAGCTGATGAAGCAACTGTGAAGGAGAAGATGAAGCAGACCTTTACCTATCGCCAAGACATGGTTCATGACCCAGTGAAGTCCTCTGAACTATTCTCAGCGTTTCCAAGATTCCTGGACATAGCAGGACTGGTATGTGAACATTCTACTGCCACTGTCATGACAATATTATTTCTGTTTTACAATAGCCTGGGTTGGGCTGTAAGATCTGTCATGACCATGGTGCTACACCATAATGTTTACTGTTCTGACCAATTCTATCTTGTCTACAGATTGACCAAGACTTTGGTCTGATGTTTGGTGATGCTGCTGCTACAAAGTTCCTGGAGAGGTGGCCTACTATCTACAAACAGAAAGTCCTCGAACAAAGCCGTGGCCTCACACAGACAGCCGATCTTCAAGACCTGGTTCAAAATGCTGAATGCACAACAGACGTGGAAAATGGTATGCTAAAAGTAAAGGATCATAGTTATGGAAGAGAGAATTGTTTTTGAATGAAAAATGGATTGACTGTTAGCTTGTAGTAAATGCTTGTTTATGAATTTTTACTTCCAGGATGGGACAGTGACATGTCATCCATTTTGGTTCTTGTCCACCTTCTACCACCATCACCACATGGCCGCAAGAGACCAGGAAAACTCTCAGCCAGACAAGCCAGTGACCGTCTTGTGAAATTCATTAAGGTGAGGTTACAGTTCAATTAAACTGGAAAATATTCACTGTTCTGTCCCCTTTTCTAAACCTTTCAATCCCCTTTTTAAGATTATGGTCAAATAATGGTAAGATCATGTATATCTGTATTTGAAAGACATTTCCTTAAACTGACTAATTTTATAGCTGACTAATTAATTATCTTTTCTGTCACAGACTGGGACGAGCATCCAGGGGCATCTGGACGGCATCGTGGAAAGCCTTCAACCATACCTGCTAGCTGTGGGGACCCAGAAGAGTCTGATTCACAAATACTTCATTGTGATTGACAAGCATGCAATACCTTGTAAGTCACCAAACACACTTGCCTGTTTTGATGAGCTTTTCAAAGCTCATTTTGTCTTTGGTACTTCGTACAACCAGGATCTGGTAAATGTGTACAACTTCTTGCAAACCACGATCTTTGAAATCGATGTTGATACCACTAAGGTGAATCCAAGGGTTGCAGAGTTGAGGGCTCGGATGCTGCATTGAGTTGATACGAAGATGTTTTGTTTTATTTGCAAAAGCCCCCAGGTAAACGCCAATTCCCTGACAAAACACTTGAAGTTGATCCACGGACTTTGTTCAGGAAAGACCCGTCGTCTTAAATGTGGTCAGGCTGGTTGTTCACTAGTTTATGGAACTTTTTCTGGGTTTCGAAAGCATCTCAATAAAGCACATGAACCTTGTTCTGATCCTGGTGAAGGCCCATCTGAAGATTTAGCAGCAAGTCATTTTGATGACTTGCCAGCAAGAAGTTCACCTTCTGACTCAGTCCTTCTCAAAAGGAGTCTTGTAGACAGCTGCGCTGCAACAGTAGCTGAACTTAAAGTGGCAGGCGTAAGTGAAACAACTGTTAACTCTTTGGTAATTTCGATGGAAGAGATTGTTGACGATATCCATAATCAAGCAAAATAATCTGTGAAGAAGTGTCTATCTTTACAGGAGCCTATCAAAAGCGACATTGAGAGCAAAATTGATCAGTGTTTCGAAAAAATGGAAAATCCCTATGGTGTATTAAATTCTGAGAGTAAAAGAAGGCAGTATTTTACAGAGAAGTGGGGAAGGGTAGACCTAGTTGAATATGTTCTTGGTACAAGATTTGATACCCTGCGCAATCGCACCACTGGAACTTATGATCAGGTTGTTGTTACTGATAAATTTGTTTACATCCCTATTTTGAAAACTTTACAATTTATTTATAAACATCCTAACATAAACGAGATGATGCAGACTTCAAGTTCAGGAGAAAATCTTCATGACTTGTGTGATGGAGATCTTTTCAAGAGTCATGATCTATTTTCAAAACAGAAGCATGCCATTCCGATTCAGCTTTTTTATGATGATTTTGAAACTACAAATCCTTTAGGATCAAAACGGGGAATACATAAATTAGGTGCAATCTATTTCACCGTGCGGAATTTTTCTCCCAAGTACAACTCAAATCTGCTTAATATTCATTTGGTCGCTTTATTTCATGCCCAAGATGTTAAAACGTATGGCTTTTCTAAAATACTTGATCCACTTATGCAGGATATTAAAATACTTGAGAAGGATGAAATTCGGGTCCCCTTGTATGATCAGCCAGTGTATGGAACTATTGTCCAAGTTACAGGTGACAACCATGGTCTTCACAGTTTGTTTGGTTTTGTTGAATCATTCAGTGCCAGATATTGTTGCCGCTTCTGTCTTGCTGAGAAAGAAGACTTTCAGACTGAGTTTAATGAAGATTCACCCAAGATAGTTTTGCGAACTCGCGCACTTCATGCGGAACATTGCCAAATGATGGAGACAAATCCCACTCTTCCCTATGTGATGGGCGTTAAACGTTCTTGCATTCGAAATTACTTGCAATATTTCAATACATGTGAAAACTTCTCTGTCGATATTATGCACGATATCTTGGAGGGAGTGGCACAATATGAAATGAAACTTCTATTGCTGCACTTGAAAGATAAGTACACAACATTAAAAGAAATAGACAGTAGAATTAGGAGTTTTAACTATGGCTATATCGAGCAAAACAACAAACCTCCTACAGTTAAGTTAAGGGAGGACTCAAATGACTTGGGGTTGAATGCAATCCAATCCTGGTGTTTACTTCGCAATCTACCACTTATCTTTGGAGACTTGGTTTGTCCAAATGATCAACACTGGTATTTGCTACTGCTTTTGCTTCAAATTGTAAACATTGTATTTTCACCGAAGTTATCAAAGGGTATTACTATTTTTTTGAAACACTTAATCGCGGAACACCACAGGTTGTTCAAGCATTTGTTTCCAAACAAAAGGCTGCTACCAAAACATCATTTTATGGTGCATTACCCTATGTGTATTCTTAAAATTTGACCACTTTTGCATAGTTGGTGCATGCGCTATGAAGCAAAGCATAATTTCTTTAAGAAACAATTAAAAAGCTTCAAAAATATCACTAAAACTTTGGCTAAGAAACACCAAAATCAAATAGCATACAGGTGGCAGACATTTGATCCCAACGGAGTGATAATTGGTCCAGGTAAAATGGTAGCTTTAAATGTGCTAGACGGGGCTATGAGATAGCTGAGACTATTCAGGTACCAATTGACACCAAGGTTTTAAATATTAGATGGGCCAAACACCATGGAAATATGTATCGGACAGGTTTAGTCGTTTGTCTGAAGGTTCATTGTGAGATGCCAGTTTTTCACAAAATCTACCATGTTGTTCTGAAAGATGAGAGGTTATTGTTTGTTACATTTGCCCTGCAAACAGTGTGTCTTGATGAGCATTTTAATGCATATAAAGTTGTGTGCACAAAAGACGGACCTCATGTAGTTGATGTGAAAGAGATTTTCTGTTACAAAGCATTTGATGTACAAATGTCATACAGGTGTGATGACGCAAGTTTGTTTATTGTGCCATACTGTTTCCTATGATGTCATAGTGAAAAGGCCAAAATGTTATTTTTCATTTTACAGAGGTCCAAAATGTATTCTGTAAAATATGTATGGATACATTGCACATTTGTTATAAAAATAATAAATTGTGCTTTGGTAAATACTGATATCTGATTTATTTAACTTGTTGGGTTTAATGATAACCTTCCAGAGTAAGTTCTCACAGGTTTTAATCATAATTTAGTTCTATATGGAGTGTAATTTAGTTCTATATGGAGTGTAATTTAGTTCTATATGGAGTGTAATTTAGTTCTATATGGAGTGGAATATAACTCTAAATTGAGTAAAATGGCAGTAGAGTTGTTTTCATTTTATGCTACATAGAGTAAATTATCATCACGTAGAGTTAAATACAAACACTGAATAGAGTAAAAAATACTCTGAATTATTAACTCTGAGGCAAGAGTAGATTTTACTCTATATAGACTGGGACCAAATGTTATATTTTATTGAGTACATTTTTTTTCAATTTGAGTAAAATTTACTCTGACAAATTTACTGTGTAAGAGTTCAAATTGAAAGATATGGAAGAAATGACATTTTTTGCATTTTGCTTGGTGTAGATTATAATTTTTTTTACCTAGCTTTGTTTTTTTTAACATCAATGGCTGAAGGAGGAGAAACAGATTTGTGAGTTGGGATTTAACCGTGGGATTAAACTCTTTGTCAACAAAGAAAGGAGCATGGAGTTTGTCTTTAATCAATGATTTTATTGTTAGGCACAAACTGGACATTTTGTTTTTAACTGAAACATGGTTAAATCAAGATAACAGTGCAGCTGTTCTTATTGAATCAACACCTCACAACTTCAGTTTCATGAGTGAAACAAGAGCGCATAAGAAAGGAGGTGGAGTTGCTATTTTATTTAATGATTCTCTTCAATGCAAGCAGATGTCCTTTGGTCATTTTAGTTCTTTTGAATATGTGGCTCTGAATTCCACTCAAGCTTTATTCCTAAACATTTACAGACCGCCTAAATACTGTGCAACCTTCTTTGATGAGTTTACTGAACTGCTGTCTATAATCTGTATTGATTTTGACTGTGTTGTTATTGTTGGTGATTTAAATATCCATGTTGATAATCTCCAGGACAGAGGGTCTATAGAACTATGTGGTGTCCTTGATAACTATGATCTGACTCAGCATGTGACAGGACCCACCCACAACAGGGGGCACACTCTGGACCTAATCATCACCAAAGGTGTAAATATTTCCAAGGTTGCTGTGACTGATGTTGCACTCTCTGATCATTTCTGTGTTTTCTTTGAGAGTGCAATCTCCTTGCACACAAATGTCCAAACCAAGGTTGTGACAAAGCGTTACATCTCTGAAAACACCAGTGAACTATTTATTCAGAAGTTCTCCTCCACACCAGCCCTCTCTTGCATCTCAGCCAATGAGCTTGTAGATGGCTTCAATTTTAAAGTTAAAAATATTATTGATGCCATTGCACCCACTAAAGTGAAGGTTGTCTCGGGTAAGCAAAGATCTCCTTGGAGAAATGCTACGCTGGTCAAAATAGAGAAATGAGAGTGTCGGAAAGCTAATCTCCAGGTTCACTGTGACATCTATAAAGAGAGACTTCGCAATTATAACATTCCAACAGCTGAACAACGTCTTGGCCGTAAATAACAGTTTTGATGTCTTCCAGTCAGGCTTTCGACAGCACCACAGTACTGAAACTGCTCTTGTTAAGGTTTTCAATGACATCCACTGAAACACAGACAATGGCAGAAGTTCAGTCTTAGTATTACTGGATCTCAGTGCTGCATTCGACACGGTCGACCATGCCATACTCCTAGAAAGACAAAAAATCTGGGTGGGACTCTCTGGCACAGCACTTAACTGGTTTGAATCCTACTTGAAGGACAGAGAATACTTTGTGTCTGTAGCTAATTACACATCAGAGCTGACTAAAATGACATGTAGTGTTCCCCAAGGTTCAATACTGGGGCCTCTTCTGTTCAACATCTACGTACATGCTTCCACTAGCTCAGATTATGGAAAACAACAAAGTGTGTTATCATAATTATGCAGACGATACACAAATCTACATAGTCACCAGGGGACTATAATCCCATAAAAGGGCTGGGTAACTGCATTGAACAAATCAACAACTGGATGTGCCAGAATCTTCTTCAATTAAACAAAGATAAAACAGAAGTAATTGTTTTTGGTACCAAGGACGAATGACAGAAAGTCACCGCTCAGCTTCAATCACTGATGTTAAAACCCACAAACCAAGCCAGAAATCTAGGTGTAGTTATGGATTCAGACCTCAACCTGAACAGCCATATCAAGACAATTACAAAATAAGCCTACTACAGTGGCGGACCGTGAATTTTATACCTGGGCCTTCAGTGCTGTCTTGCAGCTGAAACACCACCTAATAATCTCATGATGGCGCCACAGCTACGGTTATTTGTTTCTAGGGGTGTAACAATAGACTTATTCGTATTAAACCGTTCGGTACGAGGCTTATGAACCGAACAATACGTTTGAATAATACTAGTGCATTTGGAAAATGCAGAAGTTTAAATTGTGGGAAATATAATGTTTTCGGTGGACTGCGCTCACATAGAACAAAGAAAAAACACAACAAAAAACAGCTGAGGCACCGCACTTCGGAGAAGCAAGGCTAAACTAGCTTAACAAACAATAACTCCGAGCATGACGGTATGCTTCGTAATTAACGGACAATGCATATAGTCCAAATCTATATAATTAACACAATGAGAACAACAAACACAAGAACTAGTCACATATATTCATACGACAACAGAGCAACAAATCAATCCAGCAACACTGCAGCGGAACACGCATTCTGCTACAGACTCGAGGGCCATTCAGATATTAGATATTAAAAAAAATGGTTGACTTACCAAATGCTGATCACTTAAAGGCAAGGCAAGTTTATTTTTATAGCACATTTCAACAACAAGGTAATTCAAAGTGCTTCACATAAAACCATTAAAAGCATCAAAACATAAGGCAAAATAAAAGGAGATTTAAAAACAAATAAGAACATTCATTGAAACAATAAAAACAGTGTAAGAAATAAAATACAGTAGTAAAATGCAGAAATGCAGGAAATTGATTAATATATTAATTGAATCTGGTTCAATTAAAGGCAGCAGCAAACAGAAAAGTCTTCAATCTTGATTTAAAGGAGCTGAGGGTCTCAGCAGACCTGCAGCTTTCTGGGACTTTGTTCCAGATATGTGGAGCAGAAGAACTGAACGCTGCTTCTCCATGTTTAGTTCTGACTCTGGGAACAGAAAGTAGACCAGTCCCAGACGACCTAAGGGGTCGGGATGGTTCATAAGGTAGCAGCAGATCAGAGATGTATTTTGGCCCTAAACCATTCAGTGCTTTATAAACCAACAGCAGGATTTTAAAGTCAATTCTTTGTTTGACAGGAAGCCAGTGCAAAGACCTCAGAACTGGAGTAATGTGATCCACCCTCCTGGTCTTAGTGAGGACTCGAGCTGCAGCATTCTGAATCAGCTGCAGCTTTCTGACAGACTTTTTACAGAGACCTGTAAACACACCGTTACAGTAGTCCAGTCTACTGAAGATAAATGCATGGACAAGTTTTTCCAAATCCTGTTGAGACATAAGTCCTCTAATCCTTGATATATTCTTCAGGTGATAGTAGGCCAGTGGTGGGCCATCAGGGCCTGCAAAGCCTTCTCTGCTGGCCTAAACAGAATCACAAAGTTATATCTATTTTATAATTTTATAATTTTTCTTACACTACATGTATTATAATTTATAAAAATATTTTTCCCATTATCTTATTTTCTCACTGCACAGCTACTGTCTTCCTCTGTGTCTCTAGGTAAGAAGAGAGGCCCGAGGCCTGCAGACTCGCAAGTAAATCCCTTTGCACTTTAATTAAGTGAATGGGGACGATATTGTTGATTGTCATAGTCTTCAACCAATCAGATCTTTAGTTTGACATGTTGGGCGTATTCTTTGACATGTCAGAGCCTGCTAGCTGGCCAAGCCATATGTGATTGGTCAGTGGGCTAGCCTGATGTTGGGCGGTGACAATCCCAAAATCTGCTGCCTCTGTCGAGCGGACATTTTCAGCCCTCAAACGCATTAAAACGTATTCAAGAAATACAACTGGGGAGGCTCGACTGTGTTGGGAACGTAAAGGAGCGTGTTTGGTTATCAGCAAATATGAAACTAAATTATCAACATCAATGGAGTTATTAATATCAATAAGTTAATTAGTAATTACTAATAAGAACGGGGCACCACCCTGCGGACAGGGACCAATAACCAAACTATAAACTAAGTCTCATAATTAGTGTTCACTCACGATATTAACAGTCTGAATACTATTTACACGTTTGGAGTGCGAGTGAAGGGTTAAGTTCGAGCACAGGCCACTACATCCAGTTGTTATTACACACCTATGCACAAGTAATCACAGACGACTGCTCTTTGAAATATAACAGAGTTTATTAAATCGAAATAATAAATGATCAAATCAAGTAATATCACAATCAACAAACGCTATCATACAATTATGTGTCTAATACCTAAACTCAAATGAATAAAGTGGGGTAAGGATATGTGTATCGATATATGTACGTGTGTGTGTGTGTGGAAAGAAAAGGGGGGGGGGGCCTACTCAACAGTGATGGTGGGTAATCTCAATAGGGGCGTGTGAGCCTACAGGCCAAGATGGCGGAGTCTATAGACCGGCGACCAAAATGGCGGAGAGGTGGCTGCTATGACCACGTGGGACGGCGTACCATGTGGGTTGGGGTCAGAGATTACATAATCACGAGTCTGAGAGGTTCACCCAAAATCAGTAGCTCTAACTACGTGTGTGGGTTAGTAAAGGGAGAAAGAGAGAGAGAGAAAATCGAGCTCTGAGCGCGGTGCTCTGCGCAGTAGTGAGGAAGTGAGGAACAGCACGCTTTTACAGTGATAGTTGCGGTTCTAGGTCTCACTCGCAGAGCCGATTTAAAGAGGAGAGATTAAAACCAAAAACAAAATAAAAGAATCCCCAAAACAAACAGATCTTTGTCACTGCGGTGAAATGCGAGTTTGTCTCCCTATCACCCCGAAACTCGGTCGGCCAGACGAGTCGGCCACCGTGGTTTTAGTTTTTAAAGTGATAGAATCATAAGAGAGCGAATGGCGTTTCCTGCTCGCTTATAAACCAGGTCTCGAACCCTTTGGTAAGTCAACTGCTTTTGTTTGTATATCTGCAGTAGCTTTAATATGCTTGTTTATATATTATTAGTTGTACAACTTTTATGAAGATGGATTTTGTTTGGTGTAATATGTGATAGGAACCATTGTTATGTCCAATGTTGCTCTGGGGACATATTTAGCCGGTGCCATTGTTGGCAACTTGGCGACTTTCCAAACCCTCATGGAGACTTTTTTTGTCAAAAGCTATTAGCGACAAATCTAGCGACTTGTTCTGGTGTTATTGGAGAGTTTTCTGACGTTAAAGCACGTACGTTCTGCACTCTCGTGAACGAGCAGCGGGTGCTGCCGTGAGCCGCTCCACCGCCACCCCAAAGCACACACAGGCGGGTACTCTCACAGAAGCCTGGCGCAGCAGTCCCTGCTGCAGTCAGAGCAGAGAGGAGACGCACTCTCTCTATAGATGTTGAGCTTCATTTTTGCAGGAAACAAATAATAACCGTAGCTGTGTTTCAGCTGCAGGACAGCAGTGAAGGCCCAGGTATAAAATGCACGGCCTGCCACTGGTTTACATTATAGTTACTTGAAAGCCTGGTCCGTCTCATACAGAGGGTACCTTATAATAATAATAATATCACTATTAATGTCAATGTAGAGCTGGATATCATAGATCTAAAAATTTAGTGATAGAAATGGTTTTAACCTGTTAACACTCCGACGGCCTGCGGATGTGTCATGTACACAACTGCTATTTATAGGTAGATACTGGTGCGACATGTCTTTGGAAAGCTAAGATTCTTGTGATTCGGTTTATGCAAACCATTTCAAGATACAATCACAACAGCAGGTACAATCAACGCCTCTGTCAGACCACCAACCCACAAACAAATATTTACAAAATCGAGGCCACTCACCGATAAAAATCCCTAGGTCCAGACGATCTAATCCGATCTAATCCAGTCAAATATTTAGTCCAAAACACATTATTACGTCCATAAATACCCACGGACTGCTGTTGCATCATTTCAAATTAGCCGGCAGATATGCCTAAAGATCTATGTATTTTCTAACGTAACTTCAGTTCGCATGTAAATCTGTCTCAAAATGGCGGCTGCACTCTGACCTTTCGTTTGACACCTCATTTGACCTATTAGGACCTTCCATGTTCTTTCCACAGCCTACAATAGCCAACGAGAGTCCGCGTTGAAGGAAAGTGCCTGCCCCTCTTCTTTCGTGTAAAACTCGAGCCAATTGCAACCGATCGTTCTGACGACTGAGTTTTGGAGACTTTAGGAAAGTGAATAGTGGCGAAATAACTTATATATTACTGTATTTAGACCAAAATAAGCTTTAGTTTGAATTATGAAAACACATTTTTACACAGCCTAGGTATGTTACCATGGGTCTCCAAATGTCTATTTTTGGAAAGCGCCTAGACATACCCTTAGTAAAACATGTGTAAAATATTCATTTTCAGTGGTATTGTTATCAAATTTTAACTTGGACTAGGTAAGGTGTCATGCTGTGGCCCCATTGTGTTTTCCAGCTAATAAGTCCCAGCTATAGTCATCTGCAGGCATCTGTTTGCAAAAAAATATTCAGGCGGAAATAAAAACCTTCTACTTCAGTGTGTTTAAACTTATATTACTCAATGCCAGTAGCACTTACAGTGATTCTGACTATTGGGGAAAAAACTTCAGAGTTGTCACGGGGCATGATGGAGGACTCAAACGCAGACAGTCAGATGCAGTGAGAAAGGGTTTTAATGAGTCACGAACAAAACAGGAATCTTTAGCGGAACACAACAGGGAATCCAAGGACGAGACGAGAGACGAGGGGGGAAATCCTCCGAGGCCGAGAGTCAGAGTCCACAACCGGGTGGGTGGAGGGGGTCCGGAGGAGGGACGGCCGGACTGCCAGACTGGGGGCCCGGAGGACGGAACTCTAGAGACTGGGGGCCCGGAGGACGGAACACTAGAGACTGGGGGTCAGGAGGACGGAACTCTAGAGGCTGGGGATCAAGAGGGGAACTGAACTCTAGAGGCTGGGGATCAAGAGGGGAACTGAACTCTAGAGGCTGGGGATCAAGAGGGGAACAGGTCTCTAGAGGCTGGAGATCAGACGGGGAACAGGTCTCTAGAGGCTGGAGATCAGACGGGGAACAGGGCTTTAGAGACTGGAGATCAGACGGGGGAAGAGGTCTCTGACTCTTGGAGATGGGGCTCCGGGTAACAGGAGTCCATAGACTGGGGCTCAGGGGGATGGACTGATGACCCAGCGGGGTAAGGGGCTGGAGGTCGTTGCAGCGCGGAGGCGGCAGCGGCAGGGACTGGAGGTTGCGGAGGCGGCTGGGACTGGAGGTTGCTGCAGCTCGGAGACGGCGGCGGCTGGGACTGGAGGTCGCTGCGGTTCGGAGACGGCAGCGGCTGGAGGTCGCTGCGGCTCGGAGACGGCTGGAACTGGAGGTCGCTGCGACTCGGAGACAGCGGTGGCTGGGACTGGAGGTCGCTGCGGCTCGGAGACGGCGGCGGCTGGAGGTCGCTGCGGTTCGGAGACGGCGGCAGCTGGAGGTCGCTGCGGTTCGGAGACGGCGGCAGCTGGAGGTCGCTGCGGCTCGGAGACGGCTGGAACTGGAGGTCGCTGCGGCTCGGAGACGGCGGCGGCTGGGACTGGAGGTCGCTGCGGCTCGGAGATGGCGGCTGCTGGGACTGGCGGTCGCTGCGACTCGGAGACGATGGCTGCTGGGACTGGAGGTCAATTTTTTTTACGTGTTTTCACCAATCATAGATTAGCACTAGCTGTTGAAACATTCTATAATCAAAACAGAGGAAGTAAGTATGCAGACTGTAGGATTTGTCTAATGGATACATATTGTGGTACTGGCGACACCATTCCACTTAGCCTCTAGCCTGGCGCTGGTGATAAGCCTGGGATTCTCCTTCTTCTCATCCCTCTGCTCCAACCCCCCTCTCCCCCATTCCTTCTACTCTGTAGGTCTGATGCTGTCTGTTGCAGGGCTGAGGGAGTTGTAACAGTGGTGTCAAGGTGTCACTGATAGCTTCTTTATTGCAGATAAGCTTTTGGACAGAGGAGAGAGGCTGGCCGAGACTAACAGGAAGAATCTCCTACCTCAAGACGTCTACCTCCTCTTCCCTCATCCAATCCAGCACAGAGGAAAGGTCAGGCATGATGAACATCTTCAAACCTTTACCCAATCAACCCACAGCCCTCATTCCTAAAGATATGGGGAGTGACAAATAAATGGAGAATGACATTAAGATGATTCCTTCTAATTTGGTACATTTACAGCATAAACAAAGTTGATAAAAATGTCCTTTAATGTTATTTCGAAGCCTGGTCTCATTTTCAGCAGAACAAAAACTCAAAATGTCCACTTGCAGAAAAAACTGAGTAATATACTGTTCACTCTGATTGCCATAAGCTTGTAGTAAGAAGAGTGGCTGAATGTGTGAATGGGTCTAATCAACCAAAAATGTTGCAGACCCCCTGTTGAAGACCTCTGCTCTAAATGACAATATTTGTATTTGAAATTTGGGAGAAATGTCAGTAGTTTATAGAATAAAACAAAATTATTTTTTTTACTCAAACCAATAAATAGTAAAGCGAGAGAAACTGATAATTTTGAAGTGGTCTCTTAATTTTTTCCAGAGCTGTATATCCAGTCGCGCAGTACAAAGAAATAAATCTTCCAGAGTTTTGTGTCAAGTTATGCACTGGTGAAAACTGCATCAGGATTAATGGCAAAATAGGCATAGTCAGAAATATAATTGTGGTTGAGGGGGATCCGTGTTTGGTGTATAATGAGTCTTCCAACTTCTTTGACTATCCAATAAAGTCCAGCCAGAGATAGAGGTGTTCCTTCTTGATTACTTGTCTCAGGATCTAAAATGTGTGAAGGTGGATGATAGTGTTTCAAAATATGTACTTCTTCCATTCAAGAACAAATATGTAAGAATGCCATTACATCATTTGTTGTAACTGGTTGTAACTCACCTGTTAAGGATATTGAGTTTCATGGTACAGTGGAAACCTCTAGTGATTCTGTCTGTCTGGGTCTAATTGATCACTAGGTGTATGATTATTAAGACCAATTATTTGTCATGCAGATTACTATCAAATTTTTCCTTGTTTCTGTATGTGTTTCAGTATATTTGAGATGGGCAATTAGAAAGAGTCCTTAACATTGAGTCCTGCATGGTGTGACGAGTTGTCTTATAGTTAATAGAATTTGAAACATTTATTTTTAATTAACAGAAAATGTACCACCTAGTGGAGTTTACTGACACTGGGGACACAGAAGTTGTTCCTGACCAATGGGTGACAAATGAGAGAGCTGTTTGGCCTCCTTACAAAGAGAGACAAAGATGCGACAAGGCTGTAATGAAAGCTGACCCCCTGGTGTTTCATGGGAAAGCTTCACCATACGAATCAGGGCAACTGAAGGTAAGAATCTGACATAACATTTTGTATAGCAAAATTACATGAACTCAGAAAAATATGCCTTTTCTGGTTTAAGTATTTGTATTTCCATTTGGACGTCAAATATATATTTTCTCTTCACAGGTACATACAATGAGGCTCGACTGCTCCTCCCAAAGGCCCTGCAGACATCAGACCTCCAAACTGAGGATGAAGTGGACCAGCGCCCAGCTTATTTAAAAAGGAGGAAAACGTAAATATATATATAATGTGCATCTTTTGCAAGTAATGATGTTTTTTTTTTGTCTTAGCTACTATTTGTTTATGTAGCAGTGAACACAATTAAATTTTGCGAAGTTAGTTTAGTTTTGATTTAATTATTTTTTGTATTAAAACATAGTGAACTCTGTGATACCTGTAGTCACCCTGGTTAGATAAACACTAAATTCATATAAAGCTTCTTGTTATTCATAACATTCCTTATACAAGTTCTTTTGTTCAACAGAACCACAAAAAGCTGCGTCTCTGTCAGTGAAAGTGACGAGCAGCCAGAAAACTCAAAAGGAAAGAAAAAACGCCCAACCGCACTGCCCGCTGCCCCAAACATTATTCCTCCACCTTCCCTGTCCGCACCTTCAAGTCCTATGGGAGAGACTCCAACCTACAGGTCTCATCAGCCTGCTTTCAGTCGTAAGTATTAAAGATGAGCAAATTGATGAAATCACTTTGATGAATATAGTGATTCTGACTATTCTAAATACCAAAAAACAATATTGTATTCGTAATGGTTTACAATGTGAGGAGAAAAATCACCAAAAAACAAGGCAAACTTTATTTACTACAAACTCAAATGAAACCAAGACTACAAGCACTTATTAAATAATGCTGTCTTTGACCTAAATAATCAAGTATAACTAAACAAGTTTAGGTAAGAAAATATTCATTTTCAGTTCATTAAATCTTTTTTATAAGTGTGTTATCTGGGTGCCTACAAAACATCACATCTTAGCAAAGCAACCAATCACAACCACTCTCATTGAGCTTTTTTTTCTGGATAGTGGATTGAAAATATACGTGTATTTCAACTTCACAATATAATTCTGCTTATGTGCATTATTTATTATTTTCACTTTCCACTGAGTACAACACCTTCCACAATCATTCTCTCTATGAGCATTATCTCTGCCTAAACCCTCCTTCTGACCTTGTACCAGCACAAATGACAGCCAGGAGACGGAGTGTGCCACATTCCCTGTCGGCCCCAAGTCTGATGACATCTGATGACATCTTTCCAGCCTTCATGTGAACGTAAGTGTTATCATCATTTAGCTGCATCTTCAGTGACACCACAAACATATTTGACAGAAAAGATACAAGTAAATAAATGGTAAATCAAATTATTCTGTCCTACATGTTGGTTTCTATTATGCATGAATTGACTAACACTATTTGGCTAGCTTGAGGACCCAAGGTGTAGGATTAAAGATGACTTGCTTTACGAGGTTTTCTCGACTAATCATTTTCTTTCCATTCAAAAAAGGTTACATGAAAATTAAATCACTACATCCTTTGACTGCAACAAAAAAAGGACCAGTAGATGGTGCTGAACTCACTTAAACAAGTGTACCACAACACACACACACAACAGAGTTGGCGGTAATTGGTTTGGGACACATACTTAATATAAAAAAACCAAACTATGTTGTGCCGTATCTAAAAATAAACGAGCGCATATCAGTTTGTGTTAGGATCTATTTTTTAGCAATCCTTCGTGAGATCCTGACACAGCTGGAAATCAAGCAGCAACAAGTTATACTGCTGCAGCTGTAGAGCCAGACCAGCGCAGTGTAGTGACCACTGTGTACTCTGGAAGACCTTCGTCAGGTGGAGACAAACATATCTGTGGATACAGATTTTAAAGAGAAATTGGTAGACTAACATTTTGCATGTCGAGACTTTATGAGACTATGAAGTATATGTCTTCTTTCATGACTACTACTATCGAGGCTTGCCACTGACCCTTTTAAATTTGACCCTTTAGTTTGTGACTTATTTTAGTATTCCAACATGACTATACTGACCTTTACAAAAACTACATATACGTGGAGATAAACTATAAACCAATATTACTCTACTTTTGTCAAATCTTACCAAGTTTATGTGACAGATGTGGAATTCTTGGATGTTATATATACCGGAGTTCCTCTGTGTTAATATCATTCCCAAAAATGTATTTTTGTCCATGTGCCCTGCGTTATTAGTTAATGTTTTTTATTATTATTTAGATAGATGTAAGAAAATCATTCACTGACACCATCGTAATTTATCATACTTAATTGTTTTGGGGGATTGCCTCTTTCTTCAATGTTGTCTTTCAGGTCACCTATTTTAGCCTTGTTGGGGGGTTGACCATTAAGGAGTCTGGAGAGTCCTTGGCAAGATGATGTCGAACACATTGGCAAAGACAATCAATTGGAGGGGGGTGAATGGAAAAACAGACTTTGAGACCCTTGGTTTGAAAGATGTTGTTTTGAGTAAGTATTTATTGGTTTCTTTCATTTTGTATCTTTAACACTTACTAGTCTGTCAATACATCAATAAATATTTTTTTTAAAATAAAATTAAGATTATTTCTGTCACAGCTCTGCCCCTTCTCTCCTGTCTCTTCATTTCTCACTCACCTCACTCACCTGTCAGCCTCCCTCCTCATCAGCCCAACTCCCCTCACCTGCCTCTATCCAGCCACTATTTAAACCCCTGCCTCTCAGTCACTCCATGCCAGATCATTGCCATGTCTACCTGAACCGTTTGGCTCGTCCTGTTCCTGGTTTCCCCGTCTGCCTGCCCTGCCTCGTCCTGCTGGATTTTTCCCCTCGTCTCGTCTCGTCCATGGATTCCTGTAAGTTTCCTGTTCTGATTTCATTATTCATTAAATACCTTCTTCACTCTACTTCTGGTCTTGTCTGCATTTGAGTCCTCCACCACACCCCGTGACAATTTCAATGCATTTTACACTATTCAGAAGTGCTCCACAGCACTGAGCATAGTAGTAATAAGTGTCACCAAGAAATTAATTACTAGAAATTAATTATTTGTACTTTTCGACTCTCAGCATACCAGTTTTCAACATGTCGGAGCTCTAAATAGGCTATTTAGATATTAAACTTTTACAAGGTTCATCACTTTTTATAGTTAACATGTTATTCTATTCATATGGCAGACACTACACTATGCGCTGAATTTATTACATTATACCTATAGCGGGCCGTGCATTTTATATCTGGGCCTTCACTGCTGTCCTGCAGCTGAAACACAGCTACGGTTATTATTTGTTTCGTGTCAAAATTAAGCCAACACCTATAGATAGAGTTCGTCTCCTCTCTGCTCTGACTGCAGCTGGGACTGCTGCGCCTGTGTACCGTGCTACAGTTACTGCCGTGAACGAGCAGCGAGTGCGGCCGTGAGCCGCCCCAAAGCACTCACAGGTTACTCTCACAGCAGTCCCAGCTGCAGTCAGAGCAGAGAGGAGACGCACTCTCGGCGTATTCTCTGCAGTTAGTGTATTTATAGGTGTTGAGCTTCATTTTTACACGAAACAAATAATAACCGTAGCTGTGTTTCAGCTGCAGGACAGCAGTGAAGGCCCAGGTATAAAATGCACGGTTGAATTCTGACGTCACTTTCTGTCGCCGGCAACAGGGTTCGGTTTTAAAGAGTTTTTAATCACTGTAGCACCTCATGACACTTTGAAATTTTCATTTTTTTTATACCAATACTTTGCTTACAATCTATTCCTGCACCTGCTAAGGGTAACACTGTGAACTATGGGAATTGCGACCAAAGAGACAGGTAGTATTATAAAAACAGGAAGCCTTAGAGCAGGGGTCACCAACCTTTTTGAAACTGAGAGCTACTTCAAGGGTACCGAGTAGTACGAAGGGCTACTTGTTTGATACAAACTTCCTGAATAACAAAGTTGCACAGATCACCTTTTAATAATAATAATATGTGTGAAGACACTGTCTGATCACATGTCAATGTTAATTATTCCTCACAATAATTATTAACAATGATTTCCACAACAATGATGGTAGGAAACACAGATATATTTAAACATTTATTTCTGTTATTCTGTTTCAACATTTGAAAGCCAGAGGTATCACATCTCTGATATTTTAGTAAATAGCTTTCTTGACAGTTTTGTATGAATAAGCACATTTGTAGCATTTGGTTCAAAATCACACCCGTTATATTTTTGTAAAAATTATCCTTCTAACATTTTTTATGAAATCATTAACTGTCAAAATCACTTCAAATCATGTCTCGCTTGTACTAACCACTTTTGTAAAATTTTGAACAAATCATGATCAACAAATCAACTCTGTCCCATGTTTATAGAAATCATCAGTTATGAATATCCTGTGTTGTTTGGCTTTGGATCGGATGCCATTTATGATCTTCACGACAGGAGTCATCACATGATCGAAGCCGGTCACTTTTGCACATAGCGCCTGCTGGTGAATGATGCAGTGGCAATGTAGACATGTTGGGAAGTCTGGGTCACCTTTACATTGCGCAATGAAGCCTGCATGCCGGCCCGTCATGGCGGGAGCCCCGTTTGTTGTCACCGACACCATTTCTAATGGTACCTTTTTCTCCACGAAGAAACTAGTATCTTCGGGCGCCCGCGTTCAAACCTCTAGTCTGGGCCTTTTCAGTCGGATTGCGTTGCCTTGCCTCTACCTCCGCCACCCAAGAGTTGTTGCCCCGCGGCCTGTTCCGAGAACTGACGGACCTGACGACGGGGTGCGCTCGTGGCGCGCGTCCGGCGCCAACGGAAGCACCCGCCATTCGGAACCTGAAAACCCAGTGCGGTGCGGCAGCCTCTTCCTGGCTGTCCGCCGTGCGCCTCTGGGTACCCAACTCTCTTAACGACAAGAAATATTGTCATTTTAAAATCTACAATAATGCAAGCATTTTTGATAAAAAAATGAACAGCAATTAAAATTTTTAGACGGAGCTCCATGGTGACTAGTGCTATTTTTAGAACTTGCCTTGCGGGCGACTCGCGTGGTCCCTGCGGGCGATCAGGTGCCTGCGGGCACCGTGTTGGCTACCTCTGCCTTAGAGGATCTGGGAATTGTTACTGTTCCCTTATTTTATTGGTGTTTTTTTTGTGTGTGTGTGCAACAACACTGAAGACATTTACAAAACAACTTGGCCTCAGTGATCCATGGCGATCCGCTCGCTAATCCATGGGCAAGGGCCCACGTTCATCACACATATTCAAGAATTGACTTCTTCGTCATTGAAAATATACTTTTACACTGGACCAACTCCAGTACATACCATAGTATTGTGATCTCAGACCATGCCCCTACTTCAATTGACATGTTTTCCTAATCATAATTTTTTATCAAGGCTATCTCCCACAATGCTATCTAGCACATAATTTAAAAGACTGTTAGAAGAAATTTCAAATTTTTTACAGATCAATGACACCCCCGACATCGCTAGAGGAGTTCTCTGGGAGGCATGTAAAGCGTACCTACGGGGCCAAGCTATCTCTTACACCTCATACCTGAAAAGATCACAATCGGCTAAGCTGTTAGAGATATCAGACCGACTTCAGGAGGTTGATGTGGAATATGCTAACACTCCTACCCCTGCAGTTTACAATCAACGACTCAAGCTCCAGGCTGAGTATGATCTCCTGTCAACAGCTAAGATCGAAAAGCAATTGCTACACTCAAAGCAACATTATTTTGAAATGGGAGATAAGGCAGGTAAACTTTTGGCTCACCAGAGACTGATCGAGACTGATCCCTAGGATTAAGTCCCCCTCAGGAAATGTGGTTACTGATCCTAAGATCGTGAATGATCTTATTGATCTTAATGAATTTTTTAATGAATTTTTTTGAGTTGTTATTCAGATCTTTACTCATCAGACTGCCCACCTGAAGTGTGGAGGGGGCATAACCCTTTGGAATCGATCCCTTTCCCCAAAATTCAGTGAGGACATACCTAATAATCTTGGAGTTCCGATCTCGACTACGGAAGTGCAAGAGGCAATTAAACTATTACAGAATGGCAAATCACCAGGCCCGGATGCGTTCATAGTAGAATTTTACAAAACATACTCCAACCTAGTCTCCCCACTGCTGACAAAAGTATATAATGAATCATTTACAAAAGGACGGCTACCCCCGACACTATCTGAAGAACACCATTTGTCTCCTACTGAAAAAAGAGAAAGACCCTCTATTATGCAATAACTACAGGCCCATATCCCTTCTGAATGTTGACCAGAAGATCTTAGCCAAGGTTCTATCTACACGTCTGCAGAAAGCTCTACCATCTCTGATCTCTGCAGACCAAACAGGCTTCATGGCAGGACGGAGTTCCTCATTTAACACTAGGCGGCTGCTTAACATAATCAGCTCCCCAAATCATGACACCCCTGAGGTAATATTATCTTTAGATGCTGAGAAGGTCTTCGACAGGGTCGAATGGAAGTATCTATACTATATTTTGGGAAGATTTGGCTTTAGCTCAGACTTTATGGCCTGGATCGAGATGCTCTATATTCTCCGACTGCTTCCATTCTCACTAACGGTGTAAAATCCTGCCCTTTCACTTTATGCTGTGGCACCAGACAAGGTTGTCCCCTCTCGCCCCTTCTGTTCGCTTTGGTCATTGAGGCTTTAGCCATCTGGCTCCAGGGGGGAAAGGGGATTCGAGGGTATTTCCAGGATGGAAATCACACACAAGCTGTCACTTTATGCAGATGATCTCTTGTTATATGTCTCCAATCCTGTCTCATCCCTTTCGGTTGTCAAAGATATTCTACTCGAATTCGGAAAATATTCTGGTTATAAATTTCATAAATGCGTTAGCCAAGGCACTACCACAGTCTTTCTTTCCATTCAAGGTGACCACAGAAGGATTTATATACCTAGGGGTGGTCATTACACCATCATTTAAAGATCTCTTCGCCAAGAACTTTCGTCCTCTTGTTGACAACTGTGAATCCGAAAGAACCCGCTGGTCCGCTCTCCCCCTGTACCTGATTGGCCATGTAAACCTCATAAATACAGTTGTGTGAAAAAGTGTTTGCCCCCTTCCTGATTTCTTATTTTTTTGCATGTTTGTCACACTTAAATGTTTCAGATCATCAAACAAATTTAAATATTAGACAAAGATAACACAAGTAAACACAAAATGCAGTTTTTAAATGAAGGTTTTCATTATTAAGGGGGAAAAAAAATCCAAACCTACATGGCCCTGGCCATGTGAAGTTTGGTGTGAAGTTTCATTACCCCTTTGTTTCACTGAGTGTGTGTCTTTAGGCGTTACTTCTGATCTGGGGGAGGTGTGTGTGTGCCTCCCCCCCCCTCTGTGTTTCATTGTGTGAACTGCTGACATGTGAGGCAGTGAGCTGTAAAAAAGTAGAATGCAGAAAAGATGGAAACATTTTGTCTAGTTTTGTAAATGACTAACTGTTATGTCTTTATTTTCACATAATAGGCAACCATCTGATGTAGATTCAGATCAGGATTGGGAGCCGGATACTTCGCGCCCAGTCAGCAAGCGGCCACATAGAGTGAAGCAGCAGGACAGTATCTCATCAGGAGAGGAGCCTCATCCCCCAACTCCCCAGAGAGGTTCTGCCAGCAGAAGAAGACCAAGAGGCAGAGCACGGGGGAGGAGAGGGAGAGGCACCAGCAGTAGCAGCAGTCAAGCCGGGTTGTCAACCAGCACATCTGGAGAGAGATGGAATGATATTGACATTCCAGACATAACGCCACCACAACCCACCTTCAGACCCACTCGTTCATCAGGACCCCAGCTCATACGTACAGCTACGTACACAGCCCTGCAGCTTTTCCAACTCTATTTTCCAAACGGACAATAATTCAAAACACTAATGACTTTGGCTCGACTCATCACTCACCACCCTCCAACCCGTGGATTGATGTGACATTGTAGGACATGTTTTCATTCATATCCTTGATCGTCTTCATGGGGGTACTGAAATGCTCTGCATTTACCGATTACTAGCGAGGGGGTAAACTGTACAGCTTGCTGTTCCCGAGACGGGTAATGACTGGTAAGAAGTTCCTCAGGGTCTGCCAGTCCCTTCACCTCAGTAGCTCGGTGGTGGATGCTGCTAACGAGCAAAGGAGAGGCACAGCAGCCTTCGTCGGCTCTGCAAAATAAAGCCACTCTACGAGGAGTTAAGGGAAGCCTCCATCCGTCTCCACCAACTTGTTTTTGCGTTGCTACTTCGCCTTGTTTAAAACAACTTGAGATTGTTATTGCAGGTCTGGTGTGCATCTCCCTCTTTTGTTGCGGCCCACGAGCCGGGCGAAACAAGACTTCACTTTGACACAGAGAAACATGAAATAGCCACAGCAACCAAAATCTTTTGCACAACAAATTCCTATTAACTCAACATGTACAACATCTACTCAAAATTATTCATTGCTGGGTCACTGGAGGATTCATTCAGACTCATTCAACTTTTACTAAAACCACAAAAAAGTGTTAACTGTGGATGGATTCTACACAACAAAGAAATTTGACTTTTTCAACCCTCTGATAAAACAGCTGGAAAGCATCAGCGCTTCAAAAAGCAGTGGCAAAAGCAGCACCACCTGTAAAAACAGAACAAGGAAAGGGGCGTTGGATCGGTGGAGATTGCCACCAGGTTTTTTGTGCACTGGGTGTGTGGGCTTTTATTATTCCTATATAGGGGCTTTATCTTAGCCAATTATTTATTGTTTTTGCCAAAAGAACAGATCAGACTCAATTGCCATTTAATTTCACGTAACTTTCAGACTGACCTTGTGTTGATGTTGGTGGTTTTCTGTTGGGAGGTGGGTTATGTTATCCTAACCCTAACTGATCAATAGCCTGTGACATCATCAGCATAACTGATGCAAATGAGCTATCAGCTGCAATACTTACTTTTTATTAGCCGTTGTTTCCTGACACCTACCTGCTCTATGTTTTGACTTCACTTCACCAGATTAATTATCCATTTCATAGAGCAAGTAAAAATGAGTCAGAGCTAAATTACACTTCGACGCAATTTATTCCTCTAGACAAGAATAGTTTCAGTGCTTGAAACAGCAAATATCTTCTTTTCTAGCTCTGGCACAGGGAGATGCTGTCGACATTGTTAATCTAGTCGGCAAATGTCTGATTGGCTCTGATGTTATTCCAAAAGGCCAAAAAGCTGTTTTTGTGTTTTCAGCACATTTTTACAGTGTTTTACTTTTGTTTGTTTCTTGGGAAGACTTTTCTCCATTTTCTTCTGGTGTCTCAATCTGCAGTGGGCTGGCCTCTCCAGGCCACCATATCTTTGAGATCTAAATGAGGAAAGTTCTGTGTTTCACAGAAACACTGCTTTTAAAAAATGGTTTATTTTTCTGATACAACCTGGTTTTTATAATTTTTATGATATGTCTTGCTACATCATCCTGAGAATTGGAGAATCGGCTTGAGACAAAGTGTCACAGTAACCAAAGAGCTTTGTGTCCTTCTGTATCCTGAGTGATGGGTCCAGGTGGAGTAACCTGTGGTGGTGCTGCTGATGAGTACGATGCCTCCCACCAGTCTGCAAATAAGTATTATTCTGCCCCTGTGGGGTAGTGCAGAAGACCCCACAGCTTACCAAACATCGGTTGTGGGGGATCCTGGGGGCGACTGTGGCTCACTGGGTTAAGAGGATTGTCTGGTAACCGCAGGGTCAACGGTTCGATCCTCAACTTGGACGTGTCACGTGTCGTAGTGTCCCTGAGCAAGACACTGAACCCCCGGCTCCCCGGGCACCTGTCATTGGCAGCCCACTGCTCCCTATATACAGGGATGGGTCAAATGCAGAGGTCAAATTTTGTGTATATGACAATAAAAATGGTTTCTTCTTTCTTCTTCTTCTGTGGCAGCGCGAGAAAGATGCCAACCCTGTCTCATCCATTTCACACAATACCATGAAAACAAACCACCTCCCCTTTAAAATCATCATCAGACACTAGCAATGTTCCGAAGAGAATGCACAGAAGTCATATCTAATAATACACAATAGTTGCTTTAAGTTGTGGAACAGCTGGACTGGGATAATATTAGTGTTGGGCCAATGTGTTTGGCCTCGCCATGTGCTTTGAGACAAAGAAATCAGGCCTTCCTTTTTGCAGAGCAACTGTTAGGTTCGAGAACCTCTCAAACTGTGGGAGAGCGGCATGAGGTGGAGCCGTGCCAAAAAGTCAGCCGGTTCCAATTATAATCAAAAGTATTTAATACTACAGAAGCTAAAACAATTGCATCATCTATATCGATACTGTAAATATATCTATAGATTCTGTAATTTATCTATAGATATATTTATTTACAGTATCGATATAGATTATTCGCGAAAAAGAGTTCATACACACCACAGCCAGGAAGCTTGTTACCTGCTGGATGAAATGAGATGAACTGAACGAATTCTTCCTCTGTATCTCCTTATATAGTTCGTAAAAGTTCACAAAATATCCGTCTTTGTTACAATTGGTTTAAATCCAGCTGGCTCCTCCTTCTCGCATCAGCCAGCTGGAGCAGTGTTTTTCAACCTTTTCTGAGCCGCGGCACATTTTTTACATTAAAAATATCCCGCGGCACACCAACAACCAAAAACGTTACAAAATGACACCTTTTAGCATAATACAGCATATATGCAGGGGTGTCAAACTCAATCCCAGGGAGGGACTACGTTGAGGGCCAAATAGAGTCACCATTTAATAAACAGGATAGAAGGGATATTGCACAAAGTGCAAAAAGAATACATGTTTAGGTAGGCTACATTATTTTATGCATACGTACGCCAGATGTTCGGCATCTTTTCTTGGCTGCTAGTTCATTAATATCTGGGGTTATATAGGTTCTGTGGAAACCCTCACGATGGAGTGAAGGTGCATCAGTGAGACGACTCCTGTGTGGGTTTGTGTTCATCTTCATCGCAGAGAAAAGCTGCTCACACAGGTATGTGCTTCCAAACATGCAGAGCATTTGAGCAGCATGTAGGCGGAGTTAAGGCATCGTTTCGGGGGTGAAGCTTGGAAACTGTGCAGCGTCCTCAGAGTCATACTTTGCCTTGAGTGTCATTACACTGGAGGTCTATCAGCTCCACAGGTGCTCTTTCCACGTCAACTGCAAACGAATTGCTGAGCAGTTCAGATGTAAATTTCTGAGCTGCAAAGTCGGCAAATCGCCGAGTGAACTCCGTGACAAGTGCGCCCCGTTTATCAGCAAAATGCGCAGTCGGGAGATAAACATATGATATTTTCTGGCGGGCCGTTGTACCGAGGGCCGGATATATGCTGACAATTTAATGAAAAGTCTCTCAATGTGTTGATCCTTACGAGGCTTTTCATCTGGGTTATTTTGTCCAGGGCCCAGTTCAGAGTCTGCATTTTTCCTTTTAAAATATTTCTCCATCGTTGTTCGTCTCGTCACCGCAACCTCTCCCGCGCGTCATTGTTGGAATGCTGTTAAGCATTCCAACTATTGTTCTTCAAATCTTTATACTTCTTTATATTATTTTTATAATTGTTGGAATGCTGTTAATCATTCCAACTATTGTTCTTCAAATCTTTATACTTCTTTATTGTTGGAATGCTGTTAAGCATTCCAACTATTGTTATCCTAATCTTTATTCTTCTTTTTATTGTTGGAATGCTGTTAAGCATTCCAACTATTGTTCTTCAAATCTTTATACTTCTTCTTATTTTTATAATAATTATATTTCTTCCGTACGCTTTTTGAAACTCTTCTGCTCCTTCATATTTTAAGCTACAGAAACCGTTCTTCAACTTTCAAAGCCTTCTTCTCATACTTTCAGCTACATATGACTTCATATTTGTAATCTTTCAACTTTTTGAATTATTAAGCTTTTTGCAATTTTTTTTAAATTGTTCAAATCCTCTTCAACTTTCAAATCCTTCTACTTCCTCATACTTTCAGCTACAGACACCATTTAAACTTTAAAATGTTGAGAAAACCCTGATCTATTGCTGCATTATTCAGCTTTTTGATATCTTTTATACTTTTTGAACTGCAGCAGTTTAACTTTTATGATTTTTTCAGCCCTTTTCTGCTTTTATAATGGGTGTGTATTGCGCAGCTTAGAGTGCGTGATGTCACCGCTAGAGTGAAGAGCAGCTTGAGATTCTTGTGAAAAAAGCATTTGTCTTTTGCCACTGTGTCCACAATCTTCACTCTTCATGCATAATTTCTGGATGTAGAAGTAGCTAATCTTGTCCTTGTCGTAGACAAATGACTGTGGAATCCCACAGATTTACACATTTGGCACAGAAGCCTGTAATTGAGAGGAAAACCAACTTTCTGCTCCATAGAGACCAATGTTAAATTTTGCTTCAAAAACATCTTCCACAGAACACGGTACCCCATTTCTAAATCGCCAGTTCAGCCACATTTTTTACACTACAGACACAATTTTTACAGGATCTGTTCTTCAACTCTTCCTTCCTCTCATTTATTAATATCGGAGCAATAGGAGCTACGGTTATGGGAGTTTTGAGGATTTGTTTGAGAGGTGTTTCCCTGTTTAATCTCCATGAAAAGGCTGCAAGGACACAGGTGTTTCTGATGTAGCTAATTAGTGATGTTGATAAACACACAGACTCACAGACACACACACACACGCACTCCTCTCTCTCTCTCTCTCTCTCTGTATGTCTCTCTCCCTCTATCTCTGTATGTCTCTCTCTCTGTGTGTGTCTCTCATACAGTCATTCAGGTCTTACAGCTTTTTACAGGACTCCCCTCCCCCCACTCCATTTTAAAATAAAAGCCCCACAGAATGAATTCTAACTGAAATGCTTATGATGAAGCCTGACATTTAATAACCTGCTTGTGTTTATCTAACATTATAAGTCCATCCCCCCCACACCCCATTTCAAAATAAAAGCCCCACAGAGTGAATTCTAACTGGAATGCTTGTGATGAAGCCTGTCATTTAATAACCTCTATGTGTGTTTCATACTTTCTGATTCTGTCTCCTCCTCTCTCCCCCACCCAGCCCCACCCTTTCAAAATAAAAGCCCCATGGATTAACTGTATGTAAACATTAAGCTCAAAATTAGACTTTTTCAAATACTGCCATTACTATTACTACTACTACTACTGTTATATTATATACTACGACCACTACTACAGCTATTACTACTACTACTTCTACTACTTCTTCTAAATACTAATACTTCTACTACTAATGATACTTCTACTACAACTACAACTTCTACGACTACTATAACAAATATCACTACTGCTACTACTTATTATAATGCTACTAATACTTCTACTACTAATAATACTTCTACTACAACTACAACTTCTAGTACTACTTCTACAAATATCACTACTGCTGACATTTTTTAAGCCACAGAAACCATTCGAATATCAAAATGTTCAGCTCTTTCAGGAGAGGGGTGATATGACTTTTCATATTTGTAATCTTTAAATTCTTTGAATTATTAAGCTATTTGCAATTTTCTTTTGAATGGGATCTCTATGGAGAAAATCTTCAAATCCTGTTAAACTTCTTCAACTTTCAAAGCCTTCTTCTTCTCATACTTTCAGCTACAGACACCATAGTTATACATTTCAACTAGAAGGGTTTTCAGCAGTGCAGTTTAAATGCTTTCGGGCTTCAACATTCTCTCTCTGTCTGTCTTTCTCTCTCTCTCCTCTGTATCTTTCTGTCTCATTCCTTCTTGCTCTTCTCTCTCTATGTATCTCTCTTTTTGTCTGTCATTCTGTCTCTCTCACAAAACAAACCTTGGACTTGTCAAAAATAAGTGTATTTTAATTAATAAATCAATTTAAATTCCACATAATAGCAAGATTATTATGTATTCCTGTTTTTTTAACATGACAAAATATTGTCCTGAGTTGGTTGTCATATTCTGCTTTAAGCTTAAATGCCAATTGCTTCTGTGATAGTTGCAGCAATGCAAATAATAATGCATAGTTAAAAATGGCAACAGTTTACCAATAGTTTCATCATTATTTAATAATTTATTGTCATATTAACCGAAGTTGATTAGTAATTTGTTTCACTCAACACCTTTGATCCTGAAATTGACCGCTTGTTTTCGCCATCTGCTGGACTCGTATTAGTAGTGCTAGCGATGACTGATATTGTGGTAATTGATATGTCCTACGGGGCCACCGTACTACAGCAAGACCCTAAACTTTATTTTTCGGGATAAACTATCATAACAAAGACAGAAACCTCTATTTGTAGGAGCAGATTGGCTGGGCGGACTTTGAATATTGCCATTGATTGTTGTGTACCCCTTGTCTCGGCGTTCAGATTGAGAGGTGACGAGCTATATAGATATAGTCCGTATGAAGCAGATTCCTCCGTTTAAAGCTAACGGTGAAACAACAATGTAAAACAAATAGATAGTGGCCCAAATAGATCATACAAAGCAAAGGAGCGATGCTAGTCTATCATACAACTGTGGTTAGAGTGGTGATATGTTGTCAAGATATTGTTGTCATAGAAACATTAGAAAAAAGCCCTCAGAGGTCGGAGCGCTTTTCCGTTTAAACGCTGCTGAAGCGCTGCCCAGCGCCCTGCGGCCGATATGTGGATGAAACTAAATTAAATAAAAGAAAACCACTTGAAACAACAGAGAGAATCAACCAAAAAACCGAGCAAATTGGATTGTTCGTTAATACTAAACAGAGAATAAACAGAGGCAGAATAACTGACGACTATAAGTGGTGAAATCTGTATGTAGGCGATATAGACTCAGTGAATCACAGTCTTGTTTTACAAACGGAGAGCATAGCCTACGAAGAAGTAAAACACGTAGCCTAATCTAGGCTAAAAGAAACACCTTGAAGCTGCCAAATGCAGAAAGTACTATTATTTACGATGTAGGCCTATTACCATTACAACTGGCTATAAATCATCGACTGTGTGACTGTCTAAATGAACTGGTCCTATCTAGAGCACGATAGATCTGACTATAATTACATGTGTGTATTATTATATTAATGTGTTGCTTGGATGTATTTTTTGCCGATGGCTGGCACCCCGCAGACCTCCTGCCCTCCTCTTGGTTCTCCAACATGCTCTGCGGACCCGGCTTGACTCAGACGCATATAATAAACATCTTTAGAAAATAAGTCACAGCACTTAAAATAAAAAATGAAGTTTACGTGAAACAATGCACACCATTACAAAGGCAGAGTTTGACTTTTGACATCTTAATTTAATGCGATTTAACATAACATATTAAACACATAAAAACATTTGAATATGAACGGTCAAAAATAACAACATAATGAAACCCTGAATACAAAATAACTACATAACAAATATGAATACAAATAAAGGAACATGTGAACAACAGTGAACTATTCTACTGTCACTTTAGTGACGTGGTTCCCCGTCAACTGTATCCGAATCTTCAGTGGGGGATTGATTAAAAGCGGTTCTATGGGGGTCCACAGAGCCTCTGTTATGATAACGGTCCGGCCGTCATCCAGCAGGAGGTTCAGGCTGCCTGGCTCACCCTCAGCGTCCATCACCCCGAAAGCGCCCACCACGTCATCTGAGTTGACCTCCTGTTGAGAGAAACAGACATCACGTTACCTTCTGTTAGATATCCGCTGTCACAAATCACCCAAACATCAATGTAGCTACTCCTTAACATTTTTAAAAAATCCAAATAATCTACCTAGCCCGTTCGTTGCTTATTCATTTTAAATTTTAATGTCACTTCAACTATATTTTATTTACATAGAATAAATTCACAACATCACTTCAGCAGACTTCGCTGTGTGTATTTTGAAGATGTGATTATGTAAAGAAATTAGTCAAAAAAATGAATGTCACTATTATTTAAAAAAAAAAATGTTAGAATGAATACAACATCAACAACCAAGTAGGCCTACCTCGATTGATGAGAAGTTGGTGGACTGCAGCTGCAACCCGTAGTCCGTCTGAGAAGCTTTCAGGTGGGACACCTTGATCCGTGCCCCAATCTGCAGCTTTTTCACAGAAACCTCCCTCCAGAGGCACAGCGACAGCTGTGTATCCCCCTGTAGAAAGCCATGTGAAATAATATTTCAATTTTTAATTCTAGAGAGAGAGAGAGAGAGAGAGAGAGAGAGAGAGAGAGAGAGAGCCTACCTGCTGCAGTTTAATATTTCTCATGGGAAATATGTCTTTGCCCTTGGTTATTTTTTTCAGCGTGGACAGCTGAAAAAGATGGAATTGTGAGTTAATTCACATTTTATACCAACTCTTTTTTCCTTATATATACCACCATAGGTTACCATAGGAACTTACTTCGATCACCTCCCCCTCCACGGTCACTAGGCCCTTTGCCTCACTGCAGCTACTGAGTGGGGTCAGCAGAGAGATAGGACGTATTAAGGCCTCCGCCTGCTGAGTCAGCGCCTCTGACATCTCGATTGGTGCGCTTCTAAAGAACATGGTCTCTCTTGTTATATTAATGAGGTATGGCGGAGACTGCCCTCTTAAGGAGTGTCCCTTTAGGACGTAGCTCCTACCCTCCTGGAATTTTGAAGAAAACTCCTCATAGATGGTGACTTTGGCCACCGACTTTCCGTCTGAAATGGCGGCCAGCACATTGTGCTTTGTGGAAGCTGGTCTCGCACCAGAAGCATCGAACTCCCAGGCCACCACCCTGGGCTGCTCCGCCACCATCACCATGCAAAGGTGGATTGGTGGTGGCCTGAAATATGGCGTGGGAGGCTTTGTCCATATAAGCGAGTGTAACGCCATTCTGAAATAATAGAATAAACACTCAGTTATAGGATACGTTAGGGAGTAGGCCAGTACACATTTTTATCTATAGCGTTTCTTTTATTTCATAGTGTGTTGCCTCTTTAGCAAATTATTATTAGAAACGACAGTATTTCGTATTAAAGAGTGCGTACAGTTTACCTAAAACAAGAGATAGATGCCCGCTATTTGGAAATAACGATAGCTAGCAATGTTTAAAAAATAGCAATTTAATTTCATTAAGAATATATCTCTCTCTTTATATATATATATATATATATATATATATATATATATATATATATATATATATATATAAAAACCTGGACTCAATTCATGTCAGGTATTCTTAATATCATTCAAATTATTAACACATTTAAGAGGAACAACACTTACCTCTCTCTCGACTTTTCAGGCAGGACAGACGACTTTAGTGAAAATCAGTCACTGCTATAATGTCGGAGATCTTCTGAGACTCAGTAAATTCGTTTCATCTCAACGCTTTAGACATAACAACCATGGAATGAATACTTTTTATTGGAGAGAAATACACAATACAGACAGTGATTGGCGAACAAAAAAAACAAAAATACACACAAGGTCCAAAGCGGTGAGATGAGAAGCGCTCAATGAGCGCAGGTGTTCTCTGTGGTATACTGGCTGATAACAATTATTTGTCCAGACTGAGTTGTAAGAGCTGACTGTTGATCTTTTCAAAATGTGATGATTCAAATCGTAAGCTAACCTATAAATTATCGAGTGATATTAAGAAAGCATGTCACAAATTAGCCTACATCTCAGAGTTTAAAAATGAATGAAAGTGGCAACATTTTTTGAAACACTATGGCTATATATCTTGCTTAGCAATCGGTACTTCCAAACAGAAGTCATCCCTCTTCCGGTGAACTGAAAGCACACTTTAATAGAAAAAAATAGTTTATAATATTAATACGCCGAATAAAGTAGGCTACACATATAATAATGAATAAACATTACAGGGAAAAAGTATAATGGTAAACCCATAGGGCTCATCCTATAGGCATAGTTTCTATGTGTTATGTGTATTATTTCATCACTGCTGAGGACAAAGCCTCCAAAGCTATTTTAAACCCTCGCCAATCCACTTATGTGTGGAGGTGGTTATACAGAGCAGCCCAGGGTGGTGGCCTGTGAGTTTGACTTTACCAAAAAGAACGTACTGGCCGCAATTTCGGACGGGAGGTCGAAATTGCAAGGAAACCATGCGAGACGAAACGAGGAAATGTTTTTAAAGAGACATGAGACGTCCTTTCCTCAGTTGTGTCATGTGAAGCGACATCTGTTTCTGATGACGGAGGATCAGCTGATCACAGCTGGATCAGCTGTCAGTCGGCTTTAACAGCTGGAGAGACTTTTGAGAAGTTTGTGTCTGTACACATGATCACTGTGCTTAATAATAGTAACTAATATTACTAATAACTAATAAAGACGCACAGTTGTCATCACTGTACTTAATAATATTAACTAGTAATACTAACTACACACAGTAATCATCACTGCCAGAGTAGAGGTGTTTTCTCTCTGTACTCTGTTAACTCTTTAACAAACGGTGTCGATTTATACCGGCAGAATGCGTTTGTTAGATTTGTGGTTGGTGTGGTGTATGTACACTATCTAAGACAGGATTCATGATTTTCTTTTGCGTTTGACAGCAGAATTTCCGATTGCTCCTGAACGCCTCAATGAAATGTAAATATGCAACACCGCAGCTCCGCTAATTTGTCCTGAAGTCTTTTCTGGTAAGTAGCATTGAACCCCTTGTCTAACGGCTAATCATTTGAATGGTATAAATACAGTTTTAGCGTTTTAAAAAGGCGTTGCAATTGGTGTGTAACTCATACTGAATTTAAACATGACTGGAAGGGCGAAATATTTCCCCTGTACGGCATACACGAACGCCAACGTATAGCTAACACTAGCATAGCGGCCATATTAGCTAGTTAATATAGCTAAACTAATTTCTGTGTATTGTATAATTGGTAACTGTTTCAAACCAATTAACTATTTAGTTAGCAAACTAGTTAACTAACCAATTTGTCAGTTAACATGCCTAAAGTCTGCGTTAGCCGCTATACTAGTGTTAGTCACGGGTTCGCTTTAGCTTAATGCCATAAAGGGAAAATATTTCGCTCTTCCATTTGGAATTCTGTATGAGAAGCTAACCAATTTCAATGCAACATGGTTAATGCTGACTTTAGCCATGTTAATTGACAAATAAGTTAGGATGGCTAAGTTAGCCAACTAACGTTAGTTCGTTAGGTAACTGACATTAGTTTGTCAGTTAACATGGCTAAAGTCAGCGTTAGCCGGTGTTAGCCATGCGTTAGCATATACTTTTCCATTCATGTTTAAATTCTCTGAGTTACAAACCAATGTCAATGCATTTTTAAAACGCTAAAAATCGCTAACGAATTAACGTTAGTTAGCAGTTTATTGCCATTAACTCAATGCGGCAATATCGAGCTGGAAAATTTACAAAATGCAAATAAATAAACCATCAATGTCAGTCGCTGAATGCTAGACAAGGGCTAGCGCTAATCCTTGACTTCAGTAACAACAAGCTAATTTATAACGTTAATACTGTTGATGCTTGTCTCAGGCTTATTTATTTTACCAGCAGTTTTAGCTGTTGACTACATTCAGTTCGGTAACATTAAGGCAAGAATAGTGTTGATTAGCAGGATGCTGGATATATTGCAATTGACATTCTGGCTAGTTTGTTTTAACCAGTGGTTACACTCATATAAGTTACTAATGAAACTTTATCATTTATCATTAAACAAGCTTAATTTATGACTGAGGTTGAATTAAATCTTGATTTCTCATATTATGCTGGTAGTAATTAACAGCAGTAATCTACTTCTGTAATGCATGTCATTTTTGTTGTTTTGTTTAGTTTAAAGGCTGCAAGTTTGAACCTACTCCACTTACTGTCAGTTTGTCATATTCTTTCCTCTCTTAGACAACAGAACATCAATCCGTATCTGCACTTTGGTTGGTAAGTAAATCAAATACTGAAACTAAAATTGACAACAGACCACATAACTTCAATGTGAATAACTGTTTAGCATCTGTTCTTTTCATTTTGTTAAAGAAAACATTGACATTATACACTCTATTTTGTGTAGGGCCGCAACATATAATTTTTTCAATCGTTGATTGATTTGTTGTTTGTTTTCTCTATTAATTGAATAGTTGGTCTTTATAATGTTAGAAAATCGGGGAAAATGTTGATCATCCCAAAGACTCCCAGGATAATGTCCTCAAATGTCTTAAACTAAGAGATATTCAGTTTACTGTCATAGTGGAGTAAAGCAATCATAAACTATTACATTTGAGAAGCTGGAATCAGAGAATTTTAACATTTTTCTTTAATGTCATACTTGGCTACTAATCAATTTATTGTGGCTGCTCTAATTTTGTGTACCATGCTATAAAGACAATTATCTTAAAGTCCCTGACAGGCAATAACACATTAAAGGGATACAATTTTGTCTTGTTGACAACAGTCAGTATTACCACACAACTCACAGTCACACTGCACAATACATTTGAACTTCCTAGAAAAATATGACTTTTGAATGAGACATTGATAATAAATAAGGAAATAAATTGTCCACCTGAAAGTACTTATAATTCAATAAAGCTATGAGGTTGGTTTTCTGAAGTGAACTGAAAATGTCTTTTTATTTTTTTCTCCCTCTCTTTAACCTTCACCCTCCTTCCACTCCTCCCGGACTCCTCCTTTCTGTCTTAAACTCCAGGCCGTTACTGCTGGTGACTCCTCTCTGACTCTGAAGTGTAAGTTCACACATTAATAATGGTTTTGCTATAACTAAACTGATATTACATTGGTTTACAGTTTAGAATACCTTAGCATCATAATAATCTGTCTCGACAGGATTACATTCCTACATTACATCCTCAACAATAAATTATCCAACATTAGCAACAGTTTGTTCTACAGTAAAATGAGATGTGATACACTGGTTTTCTGAAAAGAATGGAAACATGATTTATTTCTCTCTCCTCATTCCTTCCGGCCTCCTCCTTCCTGTCTCTAACTGTAGACTATCAGTGTTGGCGACTCCGTGGTGATTTGACAGTAAGTTCACACATATGAATGAGAACTGAATGCAGTGTCTTAAAACATGTAGTGATGTTGTAATGAAACACTGAACCTCTTGGTTTTTATTTTGGCGCGTACGTTAGCAGCGTGGCTCGCCAGCGTCTCAGCTGCGTCTCTTAGAGATTCGAGGTCTCGCCTATTTTGTTAAGTGTGCCATGGGTTTCACAGTTAAAATAGACACTTAATATAAAAATAAAAGCCTGCTAGCATCTTTCTGCTAACAGAATCCCATCATTTGTTAACACAAGGCTTTTATTCTGAAATATTTACAGGACAGTGTGGGAAAATGCAATGACTTGCACGCCTTCATTTTAATTGTGGATTATTAATATTATTTATGACAGCACACAGGCTTCTTCACCCTTTTCTGTTGAAAATAAATAAAAATTCCATTTAAAATGAAATGAAACAGTATGGCAATTATGAAAGGCAAACCATGTAGAAAGAAGCGCTGGCAGCAGCAACAACACTGTGGAAACTACTCATGTGAGAGACACAGGCAGTGTGGCCATGACATGTCTAAACCAGCCCTACTTAATTGATAGGAAAATTTTTCATATAAATATTTGCAGTATTACCTGGGGTATTGGTTTACATTCTGTTCATGTGAGCAGACATTTCACTGATCTGTTAGCTTAGAGTAGAAGTTACTTAGTTTGTTATTCAGACTGCTGTCTAATGTATGTCTTTATTGTGTCTTACAGGTGTCCAGCTGTCTCCCCTCTCCTCTATCATATTGGCTCTCTGTCTTTCCTATACCTTGTATCAACTCTGTCTAAGCATTGGTCCCTCTATCTTTCCTATACCTTGTATCAACTCTGTCTAAGCATTGGTCCCTCTATCTTTCCTGTCAATCTACCGCTCTGTCTGATTTTGAACTCCTTCTTTGTATCCCTCTTCTATCCCACTCTATCTGTTAAAGCACTTTCCAAACTGCCGAAAACCTCCTGAATTGAACAAATCTACTGAACAAAGCTTGATGAAAACTGAATTCTGAAATCCTCGTACTGAACCAAATTGCTTGGTTATCCATGGTTAACAAGAACCTGTCTGTTATATGAAAACCTGAGTGTCTCTCATCTCGCCCACTCTCTGTCTCTCCACTGATCGTCTGATCCACTCACAATCCTCGGGTTACTGGTACCTGATCTATCTTTTTGAATAATCTGAGAGATTCTCCTCTCACGCTCACCTCTGTCAATCTTCTATCTACATCATATACATCTATAGAATACTATTACTGTTTGTACAAAAAAATTTGAAATATACTATTTGTGATTTTTTCAACAAAATTTGTTTGAACATATAATTGAAAAAGACATACACATAATTTTGTTGTAATTGAAAAAGTTACACTTCTATCAAACATTTTGTAAAATAAATTATAATTTAGAATTTCATCTGGTAAATGTATAGTAAAATTGCATGAAAGTTAACATAATTATATTAAAGTGCATTCTGGTTAATATACATAAACAATTTGTGAAAATCCACATTAGAGAATAAGTCTAGTTGTTCCTGATCTTTGTTGCTGTGGAGTTCTGTTGGTTTGTACCCAAAGGTTTGTTTTGGTAACAGATCTTTCACATTTCAAACTGTTCACTTGACTAGTCTACATACGAGTAAATGTAATACCACTACATACATTGTATTCATCATTATTTGATTAAAAAAAAAATTCATATAAACATCCATTGTTTCAATCATTCAGTGTTTTGTTGTTTAACCTGTTCCTACTGAAATAAAATACAGACATCTATCGGGAGGAACTGCATTTATTTGGAGCGGCTGTTTCCTGTCTGCAGACCCAACGTTCTTCAGAAGCATTCATCTGTCATCACACTGCCACGACAACTCTTCCTGATTCTGAATATAAACTATAGTGTAGTAGTATTAACTTATTCTCTGCTGGTAAGTGCAAACAGTTTAGGATCAGAACAGATCATAGCTGATATTAGGCTCCTGGTTGTGTGTTGGTGGTAAATATTTAAATTGTGTATTCTGTGTGTAATTTAAATCTTTACATATTACATAAAGCTTTGAAATTAACACAATTTATTCTTTGTAGTGCGTCAGGCTTAAATTGTTCATACATTCTGGTTCGTACACTTTAAATACTGTTTCCTTAGTAGTAGTTATACTAACGAGCTATAAATTGAGGCTTTTTGAAATATCACTGAAGTTTTTACAGTTTAAATTAACAAGTTCAAGTGTATTGTATTACTACAAAAAACATTTATTGAGATATAGGTGGCTTGCAATCAACAGTATTGGAAGTAGCATAATTTGTCTGCAGTTGTGTGTCAGTGTTAAACTTCAGTTTTTACATAGAATATATATTTCCACAGATTTCTTTGAGAAGCATCTTTTACATATTAAATACAATCTGTTCCTCTAGTACACAGTCCCTTATACACGTATACAGACCAAGTCAAGACCTGATCACACTTTCAATCAGTGTGTTGAAGTGCTTTGCTGTTTAAATCTTCATTTGCTGTAATAAGTCAAACAACTGGATTTTTTTGGTGTTTAGATATAAACCTAAATATATTAGCCTTAATATATTAAGACTGTAAGGAATATAATTAAGGTTACTGTCACTGAATTTGACATTCAAATAATTTGTATCACAAACACTAAAATATACAAATACCATATTGTCTCAGTAAAGTAAAATTGGGGCATTAATATTGATCTCTTTATTGTCTTATATTTTGAACACCATTTATTTATACAGACTTGGTTAGGATTTTGTGGATCAACATTTGCTTGGATACTGTGAAGTCTCTTCTTTTGGTGTATAATTATAAATTGCATTTAACCCCGAACTCTTCTGTGAGTTAATTTATCATTCCTACGTGCTTTTGATTACTAAAAGCAGAAAGGTTTCTACCATCTTCAGATCCTAAATCGTTATCGTAATATTGTACCATTAATATTGTGTCTAATATCTTGATTTTGTACAATAAAAGTAAAACAATAGCATTTGTGGTTTTGAAACAACAACAACAATGCCAAGGAAGGGTAAGAGGTCACAAGCTCAGAAGCTGCGCTGGCAGAGGTTCAATGACTGTGCAACAACGACTGAAGAAGCAGAATGTGGTGGTCCTCAGAGCAGTGGAGAAGTAAAGATGTCTGCAGCGTCTCATGCTGGAAGTGTGAAACAAGGAGGTCAGCCTGATGCATCATGTGTACCAGAGGTATCTTATGCAGACATTGTAAAGAGAGGAGAACACAGTGACGCTGCATGTGAAGCAAAGCCTAATGTCAACCAGGAAAACTCCAGAGGTCAAAGTGATGTGTCACATGTACCACAGCTATCATATGCAGACGTTGTAAAGAGAGGACAACACAGTGATGACTCATGTGAGGCAGGGCCTTCTAATGTGAAGCAGGTAAACCACAGAGGTCAAAGTGATGCATCATGTGTACCACAGACTTTTGCAGCAGGACCTTCTCATGCAGACTTTGTAAACCTGGGAGATGAACAACATGTCCGTGCATCCCGCAGCCAGGCTTCTGTTAAATTCGGCAGATCCAGAAATCAGCAGTGTACCTGTAACTCACTAACCTTTCTTGCATTCCTTCATGAGAATGAAAACATCACCAAAGCAGACCTCAACCTTGTTTTGGATAAAGGTAACACGATGTATAGAGAGACCAGGAAAAGGGTCGTGGATCACATCTATCTGACTACCGATGAGCTCCCTGATGAAGTTCCTGCACGCAGGTTGACACATTATGTGGACATGACACAACTTTCTAGGTACGGCACATTAGGAGAACCTTTACCTGGAGCAGTCGATAGCTTTCTGGACCTGGAGTCAGGACTGAGCTGCTTGTTATCAGATGTGAAGTACGCTTTGCTGTTGATGAGACTGTTATGTATTGCAGTATTCAGAACCAGGTCAGGCAGATATGGTTTCTTTGACCCACACTCCAGAACAGCCAGAGGTTTGCCCCCTTCACGTACTCCTGGTACCGCTGTCATGGTGACATTCACACGTCTCAGTGATATGATTGACAGGCTCAAGAAGTCCCACAGAATGATGGGCACACAGTCCTCCTGTAACTATGAGTTAAAGCCTGTGGAGTTTTACAATGTGAACACAGTCAACCTGAATGATGCTCTTCCGAACACAGACGACAGACCTACAGCTGTCACTGAGGATGAACCTACTCTGTTGGATGAAGCTGTTGATGAATCAAACTCACCGACTCTAAAGACAAACACAGCCACTGATTGTCCTGAGAATGTTTTACCTGAAATGTCTCCTCACACCACAGCTGTGAAACAACCAGAGGTCCTCATCACATCATTTCAATCACATGATGCTCCTCACAGTGAATCAGAATTGACTGCTGAAGTGATAAACCCTGTTCTCAGTGATCCCTCTGATAACATATTGACAGGATTGTCCAGTGACATCACTTTTACATCATCTGATAGACAACAAGAGGTCATATTACCTGATACCCAAAATAAACCAGAACCCTCAAGTGAATTCAGTTTCCTTCCATCACATGATGCTTCTGCCAGTGAATCAAACATTTCTTCTTCAATAATAAATACTGTTGCCAGTGAACTCTCTGATACTGTATCTCAGGAAACCATCTCTAGATTGTCAAAGTTTAGTAAACACAAAAGGAGTAAAATGAAGAGAAGACTATTGGTCTCAGAAAAAACTCCACAAAGAAAAGAGAATCAAAAAAACAAAGAAAGGGAAAAGTATGCTTCAAATATAGCATATAAAGCAAACAAAAAATATCACGCAAGCTGGAATTATCAAAACAATCCTGAATTTAGACAAAAGAAAATAAATATTACAAGAGACAATGTTGACTTACAGCAAAAACGGAAAGAGTACATTTCCTCTCATTACAGAGAAAAAGCTGATTTTAGACAGAAACTAAAACGTTACATGCTCTCTCGTTACAAGGACAATCCTGATTTGAGACAGAAACAAAAGCAGTACATGCTCTCTCGTTACAAGGACAATCCTGATTTGAGACAGAAACAGAAAAAGCAATTGATGGCCCGGTACCGAGACGATACTGATTTTAGACAGAAAAAAACCCAGTATTTCACTGCTCTTTATAAACACAGCAAAGAGTTTAGACAGAGGAAGAGATCTCAAATCACTCAGCGTTATGCTCATGACCAAGCATTCAGGGTAAGACACAGACAACTAATGAAAAAAAGAATGCAAGACAGATATCAAAACAATCCTACATATAGGAGAATGCATAAGGTGAGATGTGCCATGAAAATAAAAAGGAAATATAGATGGATAAATAGACAAACAGAAGAAAGTGACAACAGTTTGATCAAAGAGGCTATATCTATTTTCAGGTCACAAATAAAGGCTGGTCCCACTTATGTGTGCACCGTCTGTCATAAAGCTTCATTTCCAAACCAAGTGAGACCCTGTAAAAGGTTAAACTATGTCAAAAATCCAGACATGGTTGCAGCATGCCTGACAGGAAAGTACGTACATGTTTGTGATGATGAGTGCAGAGATGAACAGTGCAAAGTGCCTGATGAGAGAAAGGAAGAGTGGATTTGTCACACCTGCCATAATCATCTTAAAGATGGAGCCATGCCAACACTCGCTGTAGCTAACAACTTGGAGCTCGCTGACATTCCACCTGAACTGTGTGATCTCAACATATTGGAGAGACATCTCATTGCTAAGTGCATAGCGTTTGCAAAAATTATTCCTCTTCCCAAAGGTAGACAGAGAGCGATACATGGTAACGTGGTTTGTGTCCCGTCGGAGGTGCAGGAAACAGTGGAAGCGTTGCCCAGACTGAGAAGTGAGTCCCAGGTCATGAGAGTGAAACTGAAGAGACGATTGTGTTACAAAGGTCATCAGCTGTTCCAGACTGTCACCTGGTCTAAACTAGTGCAGGCGCTGCATAAACTCAAACACATTCATCCACAATACCAGGACATAACTATCAGAGATGAGGCTGAGCTATGTGACCCAACACTTCCTGATGATGACGATGATGATGATGAGGATGAAACAATGGATGAGAATGATTATGATGACACTGATTTAATGGACATTGACATGTGTGAAAAAAGTACACTGTGTGAGGCAGAAACTGAGGCTGAAGGTGAGCAGGATATTGACATGTTGTCATGTGATGGTGAACAACCAGAGGAGCAGAGAGATGATGCAGAACAGGAAGGTGACATGCCTAACGGTGGTTTTGCTCTAGAGTCATGTCTTCAGCCATGTGATGTTTCAGAGGAGATTTTATGTTTCAGTGAAGGAATCTACTCTGTTGCCCCTGCAGAAAGAAACAGTCCTGTTGGCTTTTTCAAAACACCTAAACTTGAGGCGATGGCTTTCCCGGTACAATTCCCTACAGGTCAAAACACACTGGATGAAATGAGACGTATTAAACTGACACCCAGCAGTTATTTCAAAGCAAGGCTTTTCTGTACTGATGATCGTTTTGCCAGAGACACAAATTATTTGTTTTTCGCACAGTTTGTGACTGAAATACATTTGGCCACCTCCAGCATGACAATACAGTTGAGGAAAGGAAAGCCTCTGACTAGAGATGGACGGAGGATAACTTCTGGTATGCTGCAAAATAAACGAGAGGTCGAGAGACTGGTGAGAAATAAAGATGCAGTCAGATTCATGCAGCCGCTGAGAGGAACACCAGCTTATTGGGAGAAAACTACAAGAGATCTTTTTGCCATGATCAGACAGTTGGGAACCCCCACATTCTTTTGTACGTTTTCTGCAGCTGAGATGCGTTGGCCTGAAGTGATTGAGGCAATAAAAAGACAGCAAGGTGAAGAAGTAAATGTTGAAGGGCTCGACTGGTCAGCAAAGTGTGACATACTGAGAAGCAATCCAGTGACAACAATGCGCATGTTTGATAAGCGTGTTGAGGCGTTATTCAGAGATTTGCTCTTATCTCCTGCACAGCCTCTCGGCAAAGTTGTTGACTATTTTTACCGAGTTGAGTTTCAGCACAGAGGAAGCCCACACATACACTGTCTCATATGGGTAGAAGGTGCACCTGTGTTTGAGAAGGATGATGATCAGATTGTGTCAGATTTTGTGTCAAAATACATCACAGCTCAGCTGCCTGACCCACATTCACAACCTGAACTGTACAAGAAGGTCACAGAAGTGCAAATACACAGCAAAAAACACTCAAGGACATGTTTCAGAAGTCCCAGCTCGGGTTGCAGATTTGGATTTCCCAAACCACCTGCCAGAAACACAATCATAACGAGACCTGGTGAGAACGTTGATCCACTGCAAGTGCAAATGGCAAAGTCAAAGCTCCAACCACTGAACTTGTTGCTGAATGAACCTGAAACTGCCTCACTCAGTTTGCAGCAGCTCCTAGCTCGATGCGACTTAACACTCCACGAGTATGAACGATGCCTCAATATGATCAACAAATCCAGTGCGGTGATACTGAAACGTGAGCCAAAAGACTGCTGGGTAAATGGATATAATCCACATCTACTTGAAGCCTGGGATGCCAATATTGATGTAAGTTATATTCTCAATGCATATTCATGCATCATGTATCTCACCAGCTACATAACCAAAAAGGAATCTGGACTTTCTGAGTACCTTAAAACAGTCATTGAGAACTCCACCAGAGACAACGTCAATGAATGTGATGAAATGAGGGAAATCATGCAAGCTTACTCTAAAAAGAGAGAGGTCAGTGCTCAGGAGTGTGTGACTCGTGCCTGTGGCATTAACATGAAGAAGTGTTCACGTGGTGTCATATTCATACCGACCGATGACAACGCACTGAAAATGAGTCGCCCCATGTCTTACCTAGAAAACACAACATCAGAAAGTGAAAATGTGTGGATGACATCTTTGACTGACAAATACAAAGCCAGACCTGAAACACCAGATTTTGAGGAGATGTGTTTGGCTGATTTCGCAGCTACTTGCAGAATTGTCTATGGACAGCAGAAAAAAGGTAAAGATGTGTTGCCACTCCTCAATGAAATGGGATTTGTGCAAAAGAGGAAAAATGATAAACCTGCTATCATCAGATTTTACCGCTGCTCACAGGAAAAATATCCTGAGAAGTTCTATGGCACATTAGTGAAACTGTACCTTCCTCACCGATCAGACCAGGAACTGAAAAGGCCGCATTTCCCCACGTACGAGTCCTTCTACAACAGTTGTCTTGTTCAACTACGAGGTTCTGACCATCCTGAGTATGCCAAACACATTGTGAAACGAAACAGAGACAAATATGAGAAAAACACTGAGGAGATTGAGAATGCAGTCGAAGAATTTGAACAGAACAGAGGAGTGATTGATGAATGGTGTAATCTGGCGCCAGAATCTGAAGTGGTCAGGTTGGAATGTATAGAAGAACTGGAGGCACGAGAGCCAGATCATGAAAATGTACAAGAGAATGTCCCAGAATACAGTAATCAGGATAATGCTGTAACAGAAGTCAGAGCTGTCAGAGAGCCCCCTGTCTTAGACCCCACACTGTTACGACAGATGTATCAGAACCTGAACCAGAAACAAGCATGTGTATTCTATGCAGTTAGAGACTGGTGCATAAAGCGTGTCTGTGGCCTAAATTCTGAGCAGTTTTTCTATTACATCAATGGTGGTGCTGGAACAGGAAAGTCACATCTCATTAAATGCATCTACTCAGAGGCATCTAAGATACTGTGCAAACTTCCGAGACATTCTGAGGAGGCTGACATATCAAACCCCACTGTCCTGTTGACTGCTTTCACTGGAACTGCAGCATTTAATATATCAGGTACAACACTGCACTCTCTGCTCAAGCTACCACGAAGTCTGAAACCTCCATTTCAAGGACTTGGCAACAAACTGGATGAAGTCCGATCAGAACTTTTAAATGCTGAAATCCTCATCATTGATGAAGTGTCCATGGTGTCAAAGCCTCTGTTTGCTTATGTGGATGCGAGACTGAAACAGATCAAAGGCAGTCACAGACCCTTTGGAGGAATGTCAGTAATAGCTGTAGGAGACTTTTATCAGCTACCACCAGTGCGACAGTCCAAGACCCTCTGTATGTATGAGCCATGTGAGATCGACCTATGGCAGGACAACTTTCAGATGATCACTCTAACTGAGATAATGCGTCAGAAGGATGATGTTAACTTTGCAGAGATGTTGAACCGGATCCGTGTGAAAGGAAAGTCAGATAAGTTGTCTGAAGCAGACAGAGCTTTGTTGTCACAGACCATCACTGAACCAGCACTTTGTCCAACTGATGTCCTGCACATATTTGCAACTAATAAACAGGTTGATTCACACAACTCAGTAACATTAGCTCTGCTCCATTCTCATATCACCAAGATCGATGCAGATGACTACAAAAAGGACCCACGAACTGGAAGAATGGCCCGACAAACCAAACCATACAAAGGAAACAGAAATGAGTTACCAGATACACTGAATGTAGCTGAAGGTGCTCGAGTCATGCTCACCAGAAACATAGACGTGTCTCAAGGATTGGTGAATGGATCGTTTGCTACACTAGTCAGGGTAATAACCTCAGAACAAAGTGGTGTTGCACATGTCACTATGCTTGGGCTCAAGATGGATGATGAAACCGCTGGAATGAATTACCGTAATAGAGCACCAGGCAGACCTGATGATCGAGTGTACGTAGAGAGAGCAGAGGACAATCTGAAACAGAAAGGAGTGGTACGCAGACAGTTTCCTGTTAGACTTGCCTTTGCTTGTACAATACACAAGGTTCAAGGTATGACAAGGACATCAGCTGTAGTCTCACTAAAACACATTTTTGAACCTGGCATGGCTTATGTAGCTGTCAGTAGAGTGACCTCTCTCAGTGGACTGCACATGCTGGATCTGGATGAGAGTAAGATATATGCCAACCCAGCAGTCACTGGAGCCCTAGAGACCATGAGACAAGTCAGATTGGACGACATGATGCCTCTTCTTCAAATCCAACAGACATCGAGCAGACATGACACTCTGACCATTGTTCACCATAACACAGAAGGTTTGCCATCTCATGTCAATGACATCAGGAGCCATCATGAACTGTATCTTGCAGATGTTTTGTGTCTCACAGAAACTCACCTTCAAGGCTCCTTTGTTGCAGACAGTCTCCATATAGAGGGCTACAATATGTTCAAACGCAACAGACACCTGTCCTACACAAATGTTCCAGAAATGGCCAACAGACGTGGCGGTGGAGTTGCTGTTTATGTGAAAAGCCACATTCAAGTGCGTGAGAAACAGTACATCCATAATGTAACTGATCTTGAGTTTGTGGCTCTGAAGGTTGAAGCCCCAGTGAGTGCACTGATTGCAGCTGTATACAGACCACCAGACTACAGTGTGAGATTGTTCCTGTCGAACCTGGGAAGCCTTCTGGACTCATTGGAGATCATGGACTGTCAGCCCATCATTGTCTGTGGGGATTTCAACGAGAATCTCTTATCCAACACAAGTAAGCCAATACTTGAGCTCTTTCAGTCCAGGGGATATGCACAAGTCATCACTACTGCAACCACAGAGAAGAATACACTGCTGGACCTCATTTTCATCTCTCAACCACAACATTGTCTCCACTCTGGTGTGATGAAAACCTATTACAGTTATCACAACCCTGTCTACTGTGTCATGTCCTCTAACAGTCCATAAAGGTATCAGCTGACTTTTAAAGATCAAGAAAAATGCAAAGTACCTGTAACTAAACTTAAACTAATATTTTCAGTGCAGAGATTAAGAAAATATTTTATTATAATGTAGTGTATAAATAATACAGCATAACAGTGTGTTGATAAAACATAACTCAATGAAGTATAGACTAATCGAGAAGAACAAAAGTTAGTGATATATGTATTAATGACATTCTGATTACAAAATGATTGAAAGATACAATGATAAATTCAAAAAGAGTATATTGTGATGACTATGTTTACTGAGAATGATGTATAGAATATAACAGACTTGCAGAGATTTAATTTATCAAGAGTAATGTTCACGGACACCTAATTATGCAGTCACAAGACATGTTGGACTTTATTTAGTAAGTTGAATGGAATTTTGTTTGGTAATCATCTTTTCACAGTATTGGACAATATTATAGGTAATATTCTTTCCAGGTAACCATATTGTTTCGAGCTATATTTCCAACACATTTTGGCCTGTGCATTTATCAGGGTGGGTTTGGGTTAGGGTTGATAAATGCACAGGCCAAAACTCTTTCAGCAGCTGTATACAGCATTGTACACAGCTGCTAACATTTAGCATAGCAGACATACATCAGAAAGTATGTGTTCTAGATGTAACACATACTTTCTGGTGTAATGATACCTACCAGCTGAAACCCCACATTTCCATCCCAATCACTTTCACACTCTAGCAGGGCGGGTGGCCTTGCTAGAGACTGTTACTCATTTAGGTTTTTTTTCCCCCTGGACCGGAGACACAGTTCTCCTGTGTCCTCTGTAAAGCTAAGTTTCCTTTCTGATGGACAGAAGACACAGTTCTCCTGTGTCCTCTGTAAGGACACCTGCCAGCCTTGGCCTCACCTCCTTCAGCACTGTGAGGATCAGCTCACAGCAACCAAGACATGCTGCAAAAGGCCAGAGACTGCAGCACTAACTGAACTGTCAATCAACGGAGGACTTATCACTGTTGGATGACATAGATAAACATTTTACTTACTGCTTGTCCCAGTCAGTCTTCAAGGCAGAGGATGAGAAAACACCTGCCTGCCTTTGCCTCACCAGCTGTGACATACTGGATCAGCTCAAAACAACCAAGACATCATGCCACCACAGACCAGATGCTGCAGCACCATCTCAACTGTTCATCAACAGTGGACCCATCACTGCTGGACCACAGAGACACGTGTTCTCCCTGCCAGTGTCGAGGTTTCTTCACAACAGAGCATAAGGTATAGTTTTCTTATTTCACATTTGATTTACAGTGTTTTGCTTTAATTGTGTGTTCATTCATTTATTCCTTTTGTATTAATGCAACAGTTTAAATGACACTGATGTTACAGCTAGTATAACATTGTAATTTATATCAACTTCTTCCTTCAGGTCTTCCTCCTCTGTGATCCCTCCACTTCACAGTGAAGACACTCAGGACTGCACAGAGAGCTAAACATATAGAAGAAGCTGAACATCATGCAGCCTTCCTAAACTTCTCTGTGTGAAATGGCACTGGATATACACGTTGTCCTGCCCTGCAGCAGAATTCAAGGTATTTGATTATTGTGAATTATGTAACTTTCTAACATGTTTTGTTTCAGTCTTCAGTTTATTACAATACAATTTTGTTCTCTCTTGTCAGGACCAGCTCCGTCCTCCTTCCTCAACATCACCATCTGTGCATCCATTGCTGTGCATAGTTTAGTTCAGTAGAGACTAACTACAGTTGATCCTTAAGCAAGTGATCAGGTGTACGGCTGCAGGGAACCAAACTGCTGCAGATCCATCATCCACCAGTCATCACTGTCACAGTGACACTTCCTCCTTTGTCCAGCATCAAGCTCCTCCCTAAACAAGCTGTAAAGGTAACAATTTGTGTTACTTCCTTAGTACAATATCTCTCTTTGACCACAACAACAAAAAAGTGCTTCTACAGCCACTGGACTGGTCAAAGGTCATAATGTTTCAGCTCTTTATATTATCACACTGACACTGAGCTCTATTCACAGTTTGTTTTGTGTTAAGAACAGACAGATTCAACCAACACCAACATACACTACTGACACATGGACAGAATGACTGTCTCTCAAAACAACAGGACACCTGTTTATTTTGTTTGTTTGATCTCTACCTTATTTGGTCCAACAATGTATGTTTATTTTATGTTTCATCACAATGTATATCTTTTACATTATTTTATTGTATTTATTTATCCATGTCATCCTTCCCTTTTCATATTAATCAGTTTTTTTACAGATATATGAAAGATTAAGGATAAAAATGTGTCAGTTAGTTCAATTGCTACATGCATATGAACTAATTAACCTAGAGGAAAGTACACATTTTTATCCTAATGTCATGAGTCATTAGTGTGGGGTTTCAGCTGGTAGGTATATTCAAGGTTTTTCACATGTGTATACCTAGCCTTAGGGTAATCTAAACCCTATTGAAAATACATACAGTATATGTAAGCCCAGTGTTAAAATGTCAGACTGTGGAATCCAAGCTGAAGGTATTGTCTTCAGAATGTCTAAAACACATGACTTGGTTCAAAGAGTCTTGTCAAAAGATTTAATTTGAAAACAAATCTTCCCAAGCTCGTCTTTTAACCTTGAGTCAAACTAGTGACTCTAACCAAATGTTCCTTACAATTAAGGAAAATCCAGCGTTTCAGTGAGGCTCAGTAAACTCAGCTTAATGTTGGGATCATTTAAATGACAATGTTGACAAGACTGGCAGTCCAGGGCTAACTTGAACGCTTGAACTACTGGGAGTATTAAGCTAGGTGTAAGCACGATGTGAAAAGCCTTTGATTGTAGGAAATGAGAATACTGTAAACCGTTGGAATTGTGATATATTTGTTTATCAATATCAAACAAAGGGCCCAATGTACAGAAATCTCTGTATTGATAAATTTGCCCCTCTTGCTATGATGGTTTTTTAGGCATGAAATATGTAAAATTGTGTAATTTACCAACGAGAACGATGTATCCCTTCCCTTTATTATCCATGAATCTTTACTAAAGTTCATGAGCAACACAACAGTTATTGTGTAATGTGCTTATCATAAAAAAAAGATATAAGAGGGTCAAAGAAGGTTGTGTGGACAGATTTCAGTGACCCAACAACGCATATTTTGAACAAACAGCACATACCTCCAACTACTGATAGTGACAATATAATCTTGCGCCCTGCCTGCCTTATAAATCTATTTGAAAACAATTACTGTTAAGGCATTATGGATTGTGTTCAATTTCCATGGGGATAGTAAATGTTGGGTTCACTTTTGTCTTAAAAGTCATTTGTTTTTGTTTTTTTTAGTCAAATTTGATTGAGAGGGTTTTGATCTTTCCTCTTTCTACATGCATTTGTCAGTGCATTGACCACCAAAGTGTAGACAAAAGGCCCTTTACGTTTCCTTCTGGTTGGCCAAAGTGCTTCTATGTTGTGAGATCTTTGGGGAAAACCGTAAGGCTTTTTGCAGAGATTTGTTTTTTTTCAATTTACAGTTTTAATTCACTTCAGTTCACTTCAATTATGATCTATTAATTTAAATATAATTTTTTTCAGATTATTGCAGTTCAATAAACAAGTCATCCTTACTTGGACAATTAAATATGCAGACAATATTTTTTGACATTGCCAGTTACACAATCTTTCCATTCCACAATATATATGCATACAGAACATATTACCAACTATTTATTCACATTTTTATATTTACTATTTTTTTCTCTTTGAAATATAGTGATTTCTATTTATTTATGATCAGTGTATTAGGCTTGTCTGTTTCTCTTGATATGATTTCTTGTAATTTATTGCTGCTGATACTAATTACTGTGTAAATGACTTCAAAATGATTGATTCACAAAAGGGTAATCTAAATGTAAACAAATAAAACATATTTGTAATGATGTCACTGTCTGCTTTATACTTGCAATAACATTGAGACAACTACTACTTTTGCGACTACATCTGCTGCTGCTGCTACTACTACTGTTGATATACAACTACTGCTGCTACTACTACTGTTACTACTGCAACTCCTGCAACTACTACTATGATCACTACTACTGCTATTACTACTACTCCTAATAGTTCTACTACTATTATTATTACTACTACTACTACTTGTACTACTATTACTTTGAAAATAAAATCGTTAAGCTTCAAGCTTTTCCTGCTCTTAGCTTCTTTCTTCAAAGCAATTTAACTTCTATGATTTTTTCAGTCCTTTTCTGACTTTATAATGGGTGTCACTACCGCTGAAATTTTCTTAAGCTACAGAAACCATTCGAATATCAAAATGTTCAGCTCTTTCAGGAGAGAGTGATATGACTTTTCATCTTTGTAATCTTTCAACTTTTTGAATTATTAAACTTTTTCCAATTTTCTTTTGAATGGAATCTCTATGGAGAAAATCTTCAAATCCTGTTAAACTTCTTCAACTTTCAAAGCCTTCTTCTCATACTTTCAGCTACATATGACTTCATATTTGTAATCTTTAAATTCTTTGAAATATTAAGCTATTTGCAATTTTCTTTTGAATGGGATCTCTATGGAGAAAATCTTCAAATCCTGTTAAACTTCTTCAACTTTCAAAGCCTTCTTCTCATACTTTCAGCTACATATGACTTCATATTTATAATCTTTCAACTTTTTGAATTATTAATCTTTTTGCAATTTTTTTTAAATTGGATATCTATTTTCAGCAATGTTTTTGAGATTCATTTCAGCTTTCAGCATTCCAACGCATTTTCAGCAGGAAATGCATTTTCTAGTAATAATTATATTTCTTCCGTACGCTTTTTGAAACTCTTCTGCTCCTTCATATTTTAAGCTACAAAAACCGTTCAACTATCAAAATGTTCAGCTCTTTCAGCAGAGGGGTGCTATGACTTTTCATATTTCTAACCTTTAAACTTTATGAATTATTAAGCTTTTTGCACATTTTTTTTTGAATGGGTTTCTATGGAGAAAATGTTCAAATCCTCTTCAACTTTCAAATCCTTCTACTTCCTCATACTTTCAGCTACAGACACCATTTCAACTTTAAAATGTTGAGAAAATCCTGATCTATTGCCGCATTATTCAGCTTTTTGATATCTTTTATACTTTTTGAACTGTCCCATTTTAACTTTTATGATTTTTTCAGTCCTTTTCTGACTTTATAATGGGTGTGTATTGCGCAGCTTAGAGTGCGTGATGTCACCGCTAGAGTGAAGAGCAGCTTGAGATTCTTGTGAAAAAAACATTTGTCTTTTGCCACTGTGTCCACAATCTTCACTCTTCATGCATAATTTCTGGATGTAGAAGTAGCTAATCTTGTCCTTGTCGTAGACAAATGACTGTGGAATCCCACAGATTTACACATTTGACACAGAAGCCTGTAATTGAGAGGAAAACCAACTTTCTGCTCCATAGAGACCAATGTTAAATTTTGCTTCAAAAACATCTTCCACAGAACACGGTACCCCATTTCTAAATCGCCAGTTCAGCCACATTTGTTACACTACAGACACAATTTTTACAGGATCTGTTCTTCAACTCATCCTTCCTCTCATTTATTAATATCGGAGCAATAGGAGCTACAGTTATGGGAGTTTTGAGGATTTGTTTGAGAGGTGTTTCCCTGTTTAATCTCCATGAAAAGGCTGCAAGGACACAGGTGTTTCTGATTAAGCTCATTAGTGATGTTGATAAACACACAGACTCACAGACACACATGCACTCCTCTCTCTCTATCTCTCTGTGTGTCTCTCTCTCTCTCTCTGTGTCTCTCTCTCTTCCTCTCTCTCTGTGTCTCTCTCTCATACAGTCATTCAGGTTCTTAGAGATCTTTAGAGGATCCCCCCCCCCACACACACACCCCATTTTAAAATAAAAGCCCCACAGAGTGAATTCTAACTGAAATGCTTGTGATGAAGCCTGTCATTTAATAACCTCTGTTTATGTGTCAAACATTATGATTATGTCTCCTCTCGCCCCCACCCAGCCCCACCCTTTCAAAATAAAAGCCCCATGGATTAACTGTATGTAAACATTAAGCTCAAAATTAGACTTTTTCAAATACTGCCAATACTAATTCTACTACTACTACTGTTATATTATATACTACGACCACTACTACAGCTATTACTACTACTACTTCTTCTAAATACTAATACTTCTACAACTAATGATACTTCTACTACAACTACAACTTCTACGACTACTATTACAAATATCACTACTGCTACTACTTATTATAATGCTACTAATACTTCTACTACTAATAATACTTCTACTACAACTACAACTTCTAGTACTACTACTACAAATATCACTACTGCTGACATTTTTTAAGCCACAGAAACCATTCAAATATCAAAATGTTCAGCTCTTTCAGGAGAGGGGTGATATGACTTTTCATATTTGTAATCTTAAAATTTTTTGAATTATTAAGCTATTTGCAATTTTCTTTTGAATGGGATCTCTATGGAGAAAATCTTCAAATCCTGTTAAACTTCTTCAACTTTCAAAGCCTTCTTCTTCTCATACTTTCAGCTACATATGACTTCATGTTTGTAATCTTTCAACTTTTTGAATTATTAAGCTTTTTGCAATTTTTTTTAAATTGGATAGCTATTTTCAGCAATGTTTTTGAGATTCACTTCAGCTTTCAGCATTCCAACGCATTTTCAGCAGGAAATGCATTTTCTAGTTAGTGATGTTGATAAACACAGACTCACAGACACACACACACGTGCTCCTCTCTCTCTCTCTCTCTCTCTATGTATGTCTCTCTCCCTCTATCTCTGTATGTCTCTCTCTCTCTCTGTGTGTCTCTCTCATACAGTCATTCAGATCTTACAGCTTTTTACAGGACTCCCCTCCCCCCACTCCATTTTAAAATAAAAGCCCCACAGAATGAATTCTAACTGAAATGCTTATGATGAAGCCTGACATTTAATAACCTGCTTGTGTTTATCTAACATAAGTCCACCCCCCCCCCCCCCACACCCCATTTCAAAATAAAAGCCCCACAGAGTGAATTCTAACTGGAATGCTTGTGATGAAGCCTGTCATTTAATAACCTCTGTATGTGTGTTTCATACTTTCTGATTCTGTCTCCTCCTCCTCTCTCCCCCACCCAGCCCCACCCTTTCAAAATAAAAGCCCTATGGAATAACTGTATTTAAACGTTACGAAACCGTTCGAATATCAAAATATTCAGCTCTTTCAGGAGAGGGGTGATATGAATTTTCATATTTGTAATCATTAAATTCTTTGAAATATTAAACTATTTGCAATTTTCTTTTGAATGGGATCTCTATGGAGAAAATCTTCAAATCCTGTTAAACTTCTTCAACTTTCAAAGCCTTCTTCTTCTCATACTTTCAGCTACATATGACTTCATATTTGTAATCTTTCAACTTTTTGAATTATTAAGCTTTTTGCAATTTTTTTTAAATTGGATATCTATTTTCAGCAATGTTTTTGAGATTCATTTCAGCTTTCAGCATTCCAACGCATTTTCAGCAGGAAATGCATTTTCTAGTTGTTGGAATGCTGTTAAGCATTCCAACTATTGTTCTTCAAATCTTTATTGTTGGAATGCTGTTAAGCATTCCAACTATTGTTCTTCAAATCTTTATACTTCTTCTTATTTTTGTTGGAATGCTGTTAAGCATTCCAACTATTGTTATCCTGTTTCTTTATTCTTCCTTATTTTATTTTTTTTATAATTATATTTCTTCCGTACGCTTTTTGAAACTCTTCTGCTCCTTCATATTTTAAGCTACAGAAACCGTTCAACTATCAAAATGTTCAGCTCTTTCAGCAGAGGGGTGCTATGACTTTTCATATTTCTAACCTTTAAACTTTATGAATTATTAAGCTTTTTGCAATTTTTTTTTTGAATGGGTTTCTATGGAGAAAATGTTCAAATCCTCTTCAACTTTCAAATCCTTCTACTTCCTCATACTTTCAGCTACAGACACCATTTTAACTTTCAAATGTTGAGAAAACCCTGATCTATTGCTGCATTATTCAGCTTTTTGATATCTTTTATACTTTTTGAACTGCAGCAGTTTAACTTTTATGATTTTTTCAGCCCTTTTCTGCTTTTATAATGGGTGTGTATTGCGCAGCTTAGAGTGCGTGATGTCACCGCTAGAGTGAAGAGCAGCTTGAGATTCTTGTGAAAAAAACATTTGTCTTTTGCCACTGTGTCCACAATCTTCACTCTTCATGCATAATTTCTGGATGTAGAAGTAGCTAATCTTGTCCTTGTCGTAGACAAATGACTGTGGAATCCCACAGATTTACACATTTGGCACAGAAGCCTGTAATTGAGAGGAAAACCAACTTTCTGCTCCATAGAGACCAATGTTAAATTTTGCTTCAAAAACATCTTCCACAGAACACGGGACCCCATTTCTAAATCGCCAGTTCAGCCACATTTTTTACACTACAGACACAATTTTTACAGGATCTGTTCTTCAACTCATCCTTCCTCTCATTTATTAATAGCGGAGCAATAGGAGCTACGGTTATGGGAGTTTTGAGGATTTGTTTGAGAGGTGTTTCCCTGTTTAATTTCCATGAAAAGGCTGCAAGGACACAGGTGTTTCTGATGAAGCTCATTAGTGATGTTGATAAACACACAGACTCACAGACACACACACACTCCTCTCTCTCTATCTCTCTGTGTGTGTGTCTCTCTCTCTGTGTCTCTCTCTCATACAGTCATTCAGGTTCTTAGAGATCTTTAGAGGATCCCCCCCCCCACACACACACCCCATTTTAAAATAAAAGCCCCACAGAATGAATTCTAACTGAAATGCTTATGATGAAGCCTGACATTTAATAACCTGTTTGTGTTTATCTAACATCATGAGTCCATCTCTTCCCCCCCCCCCCACACCCCATTTCAAAATAAAAGCCCCACAGAGTGAAATATAACTGAAATGCTTGTGATGAAGCCTGTCATTTAATAACCTCTGTTTATGTGTCAAACATTATGATTATGTCTCCTCTCCCCCCCACCCAGCCCCAACCCTTTCAAAATAAAAGCCCCATGGATTAACTGTATGTAAACATTAAGCTCAAAATGAGACTTTTTCAAATACTGCCATTACTATTACTACTACTACTACTGTTATATTATATACTACGACCACTACTACAGCTATTACTACTACTACTTCTACTACTTCTTCTAAATACTAATACTTCTACTACCAATGATACTTCTACTACAACTACAACTTCTACTACTACTATTACAAATATCACTACTGCTACTACTTATTATAATGCTACTAATACTTCTACTACTAATAATACTTCTACTACAACTACAACTTCTAGTACTAGTAATACTACAAATATCACTACTGCTGACATTTTTTAAGCCACAGAAACCGTTCGAATATCAAAATGTTCAGCTCTTTCAGGAGAGGGGTGCTTTGACTTTTCATAATTGTAATCTTTTAACTTTTTGAAATATTAAGCTATTTGCAATTTTCTTTTGAATGGGATCTCTATGGAGAAAATCTTCAAATCCTGTTAAACTTCTTCAACTTTCAAAGCCTTCTTCTTCTCATACTTTCAGCTACATATGACTTCATATTTGTAATCTTTCAACTTTTTGAATTATTAAGCTTTTAGCAATTTTTTTTAAATTGGATATCTATTTTCAGCAATGTTTTTGAGATTCATTTCAGCTTTCAGCATTCCAACGCATTTTCAGCAGGAAATGCATTTTCTAGTTATAATAATTATATTTCTTCCGTACGCTTTTTGAAACTCTTCTGCTCCTTCATATTTTAAGCTACAGAAACCGTTCAACTATCAAAATGTTCAGCTCTTTCAGCAGAGGGGTGCTATGACTTTTCATATTTCTAACCTTTAAACTTCATGAATTATTAAGATTTTTGCAATTTTTTTTTTGAATGGGTTTCTATGGAGAAAATGTTCAAATCCTCTTCAACTTTCAAATCCTTCTACTTCCTCATACTTTCAGCTACAGACACCATTTTAACTTTAAAATGTTGAGAAAACCCTGATCTATTGCCGCATTATTCAGCTTTTTGATATCTTTTATACTTTTTGAACTGCAGCAGTTTAACTTTTATGATTTTTTCAGTCCTTTTCTGACTTTATAATGGGTGTGTATTGCGCAGCTTAGAGTGCGTGATGTCACCGCTAGAGTGAAGAGCAGCTTGAGATTCTTGTGAAAAAAACATTTGTCTTTTGCCACTGTGTCCACAATCTTCACTCTTCATGCATAATTTCTGGATGTAGAAGTAGCTAATCTTGTCCTTGTTGTAGACAAATGACTGTGGAATCCCACAGATTTACACATTTGGCACAGAAGCCTGTAATTGAGAGGAAAACCAACTTTCTGCTCCATAGAGACCAATGTTAAATTTTGCTTCAAAAACATCTTCCACAGAACACGGTACCCCATTTCTAAATCGCCAGTTCAGCCACATTTGTTACACTACAGACACAATTTTTACAGGATCTGTTCTTCAACTCATCCTTCCTCTCGTTTATTAATATCGGAGCAATAGGAGCTACGGTTATGGGAGTTTTGAGGATTTGTTTGAGAGGTGTTTCCCTGTTTAATCTCCATGAAAAGGCTGCAAGGACACAGGTGTTTCTGATCAAGCTAATTAGTGATGTTGATAAACATGATGTTGATAAAGGACTGAAAAAATCATAAAAGTTAAACTGCTGCAGTTCAAAAAGTATAAAAGATATCAAAAAGCTGAATAATGCGGCAATAGATCAGGGTTTTCTCAACATTTTAAAGTTGAAATGGTGTCTGTAGCTGAAAGTATGAGGAAGTAGAAGGATTTGAAAGTTGAAGAGGATTTGAACATTTTCTCCATAGAAACCCATTCAAAAAAAAAATTGCAAAAAGCTTAATAATTCATAAAGTTTAAAGGTTAGAAATATGAAAAGTCATAGCACCCCTCTGCTGAAAGAGCTGAACATTTTGATAGTTGAACGGTTTCTGTAGCTTAAAATATGAAGGAGCAGAAGAGTTTCAAAAAGCGTACGGAAGAAATATAATTATTATAAAAACTAGAAAATGCATTTCCTGCTGAAAATGCGTTGGAATGCTGAAAGCTGAAATGAATCTCAAAAACATTGCTGAAAATAGATATCCAATTTAAAAAAAAATTGCAAAAAGCTTAATAATTCAAAAAGTTGAAAGATTATAAATATGAAGTCATATGTAGCTGAAAGTATGAGAAGAAGGCTTTGAAAGTTGAAGAAGTTTAACAGGATTTGAAGATTTTCTCCATAGAGATCCCATTCAAAAGAAAATTGCAAATAGCTTAATATTTCAAAGAATTTAAAGATTACAAATATGGAGTCATATGTAGCTGAAAGTATGAGAAGAAGAAGGCTTTGAAAGTTGAAGAAGTTTAACAGGATTTGAAGATTTTCTCCATAGAGATCCCATTCAAAAGAAAATTGCAAATAGCTTAATATTTCAAAAAGTTAAAAGATTACAAATATGAAAAGTCAAAGCACCCCTCTCCTGAAAGAGCTGAACATTTTGATATTCGAACGGTTTCTGTGGCTTAAAAAATGTCAGCAGTAGTGATATTTGTAGTATTAGTAGTACTAGAAGTTGTAGTTGTAGTAGAAGTATCATTAGTAGTAGAAGTATTAGTATTTAGAAGAAGTAGTAATATCGGTAGTAGTGGTCGTAGTATTTAATATAACAGTAGTAGTATAAGTAGTAGTAATAGTAATGGCAGTATTTGAAGTAGCAGTAATAGCAGTAGTAGTAGTACTAGTAGCAGTCGTACTAATAGCTGTAGTAGTATTAGTACTGGTAGTAGCATGAATAGCAGTAGTAGTGGAAGTAATAGCAGTAGTGGTAGTAATAATATTGATGGTAGCAGTAATAGCAGTAGTACTCGTAGCAACAGCAAAAGTTGTAGTAGAAGTAGTAGTAGTAGCAGTAGTAGTAGTAATACTAGAAATATTAGCAGCAATAGTAGTAGTTGTCGCAGTATTAGTAAGAGCATTCATTACTTCAAAAAAAGCCTAATTTTCAGCTTAATGTTTAAATAGTTAATCCATGAGGCTTTTATTTTGAAAGGGTGGGGCTGGGTGGGGGAGAGAGGGGGAGAGGAGACATAATCATAATGTTTGACACATAAACAGAGGTTATTAAATGACAGGCTTCATCACAAGCATTTCAGTTATATTTCACTCTGTGGGGCTTTTATTTTAAAATGGGGTGTGTGTGTGGGAGGGGATCCTCTAAAGATCTCTAAGAACCTGAATGACTGTATGAGAGAGACACACAGAGAGAGAGAGAGAGACACAGAGAGAGATAGAGGAGCGCGTGTGTGTCTGTGAGTCTGTGTTTATCAACATCACTAATGAGCTTAATCAGAAACACCTGTGTCCTTGCAGCCTTTTCATGGAGATTAAACAGGGAAACACCTCTCAAACAAATCCTCAAAACTCCCATAACTGTAGCTCCTATTGCTCCGATATTAATAAATGAGAGGAAGGATGAGTTGAAGAACAGATCCTGTAAAAATTGTGTCTGTAGTGTAACAAATGTGGCTGAACTGGCGATTTAGAAATGGGGTACCGTGTTCTGTGGAAGATGTTTTTGAAGCAAAATTTAACATTGGTCTCTATGGAGCAGAAAGTTGGTTTTCCTCTCAATTACAGGCTTCTGTGTCAAATGTGTAAATCTGTGGGATTCCACAGTCATTTGTCTACGACAAGGACAAGATTAGCTACTTCTACATCCAGAAATTATGCATGAAGAGTGAAGATTGTGGACACAGTGGCAAAAGACAAATCTTTTTTTCACAAGAATCTCAAGCTGCTCTTCACTCTAGCGGTGACATCACGCACTCTAAGCTGCGCAATACACACCCATTATAAAGTCAGAAAAGGAGTGAAAAAATCATAAAAGTTAAAATGGGACAGTTCAAAAAGTATAAAAGATATCAAAAAGCTGAATAATGCGGCAATAGATCAGGATTTTCTCAACATTTTAAAGTTGAAATGGTGTCTGTAGCTGAAAGTATGAGGAAGTAGAAGGATTTGAAAGTTGAAGAGGATTTGAACATTTTCTCCATAGAAACCCATTCAAAACAAAATTTGCAAAAAGCTTAATAATTCATAAAGTTTAAAGGTTAGAAATATGAAAAGTCATAGCACCCCTCTGCTGAAAGAGCTGAACATTTTGATAGTTGAAAGGTTTCTGTAGCTTAAAATATGAAGGAGCAGAAGAGTTTCAAAAAGCGTACGGAAGAAATATAATTATTATAAAAACTAGAAAATGCATTTCCTGCTGAAAATGCGTTGGAATGCTGAAAGCTGAAATGAATCTCAAAAACATTGCTGAAAATAGATATCCAATTTTAAAAAAAATTGCAAAAAGCTTAATAATTCAAAAAGTTGAAAGATTATAAATATGAAGTCATATGTAGCTGAAAGTATGAGAAGAAGGCTTTGAAAGTTGAAGAAGTTTAACAGGATTTGAAGATTTTCTCCATAGAGATCCCATTCAAAAGAAAATTGCAAATAGCTTAATATTTCAAAGAATTTAAAGATTACAAATATGGAGTCATATGTAGCTGAAAGTATGAGAAGAAGAAGGCTTTGAAAGTTGAAGAAGTTTAACAGGATTTGAAGATTTTCTCCATAGAGATCCCATTCAAAAGAAAATTGCAAATAGCTTAATATTTCAAAAAGTTAAAAGATTACAAATATGAAAAGTCAAAGCACCCCTCTCCTGAAAGAGCTGAACATTTTGATATTCGAACGGTTTCTGTGGCTTAAAAAATGTCAGCAGTAGTGATATTTGTAGTATTAGTAGTACTAGAAGTTGTAGTTGTAGTAGAAGTATCATTAGTAGTAGAAGTATTAGTATTTAGAAGAAGTAGTAATATCGGTAGTAGTGGTTGTAGTATTTAATATAACAGTAGTAGTATAAGTAGTAGTAATAGTAATGGCAGTATTTGAAGTAGCAGTAATAGCAGTAGTAGTAGTACTAGTAGCAGTCGTACTAATAGCTGTAGTAGTATTAGTACTGGTAGTAGCATGAATAGCAGTAGTAGTGGTAGTAATAGCAGTAGTGGTAGTAATAATATTGATGGTAGCAGTAATAGCAGTAGTACTCGTAGCAACAGCAAAAGTTGTAGTAGAAGTAGTAGTAGTAGCAGTAGTAGTAGTAATACTAGAAATATTAGCAGCAATAGTAGTAGTTGTCGCAGTATTAGTAAGAGCATTCATTACTTCAAAAAAAGCCTAATTTTCAGCTTAATGTTTAAATAGTTAATCCATGAGGCTTTTATTTTGAAAGGGTGGGGCTGGGTGGGGGAGAGGAGACATAATCATAATGTTTGACACATAAACAGAGGTTATTAAATGACAGGCTTCATCACAAGCATTTCAGTTATATTTAACTCTGTGGGGCTTTTATTTTAAAATGGGGTGTGTGTGTGGGAGGGGATCCTCTAAAGATCTCTAAGAACCTGAATGACTGTATGAGAGAGACACAGAGAGAGAGAGAGAGAGATAGAGGAGCGCGTGTGTGTCTGTGAGTCTGTGTTTATCAACATCACTAATGAGCTTAATCAGAAACACCTGTGTCCTTGCAGCCTTTTCATGGAGATTAAACAGGGAAACACCTCTCAAACAAATCCTCAAAACTCCCATAACTGTAGCTCCTATTGCTCCGATATTAATAAATGAGAGGAAGGATGAGTTGAAGAACAGATCCTGTAAAACTTGTGTCTGTAGTGTAACAAATGTGGCTGAACTGGCGATTTAGAAATGGGGTACCGTGTTCTGTGGAAGATGTTTTTGAAGCAAAATTTAACATTGGTCTCTATGGAGCAGAAAGTTGGTTTTCCTCTCAATTACAGGCTTCTGTGTCAAATGTGTAAATCTGTGGGATTCCACAGTCATTTGTCTACGACAAGGACAAGATTAGCTACTTCTACATCCAGAAATTATGCATGAAGAGTGAAGATTGTGGACACAGTGGCAAAAGACAAATGTTTTTTTCACAAGAATCTCAAGCTGCTCTTCACTCTAGCGGTGACATCACGCACTCTAAGCTGCGCAATACACACCCATTATAAAGTCAGAAAAGGAGTGAAAAAATCATAAAAGTTAAAATGGGACAGTTCAAAAAGTATAAAAGATATCAAAAAGCTGAATAATGCGGCAATAGATCAGGATTTTCTCAACATTTTAAAGTTGAAATGGTGTCTGTAGCTGAAAGTATGAGGAAGTAGAAGGATTTGAAAGTTGAAGAGGATTTGAACATTTTCTCCATAGAAACCCATTCAAAAAAAAATTTGCAAAAAGCTTAATAATTCATAAAGTTTAAAGGTTAGAAATATGAAAAGTCATAGCACCCCTCTGCTGAAAGAGCTGAACATTTTGATAGTTGAACGGTTTCTGTAGCTTAAAATATGAAGGAGCAGAAGAGTTTCAAAAAGCGTACGGAAGAAATATAATAATATAAGGAAGAACTAGAAAATGCATTTCCTGCTGAAAATGCGTTGGAATGCTGAAAGCTGAAATGAATCTCAAAAACATTGCTGAAAATAGATATCCAATTAAAAAAAAATTGCAAAAAGCTTAATAATTCAAAAAGTTGAAAGATTATAAATATGAAGTCATATGTAGCTGAAAGTATGAGAAGAAGGCTTTGAAAGTTGAAGAAGTTTAACAGGATTTGAAGATTTTCTCCATAGAGATCCCATTCAAAAGAAAATTGCAAATAGCTTAATATTTCAAAGAATTTAAAGATTACAAATATGGAGTCATATGTAGCTGAAAGTATGAGAAGAAGAAGGCTTTGAAAGTTGAAGAAGTTTAACAGGATTTGAAGATTTTCTCCATAGAGATCCCATTCAAAAGAAAATTGCAAATAGCTTAATATTTCAAAAAGTTAAAAGATTACAAATATGAAAAGTCAAAGCACCCCTCTCCTGAAAGAGCTGAACATTTTGATATTCGAACGGTTTCTGTGGCTTAAAAAATGTCAGCAGTAGTGATATTTGTAGTATTAGTAGTACTAGAAGTTGTAGTTGTAGTAGAAGTATCATTAGTAGTAGAAGTATTAGTATTTAGAAGAAGTAGTAATATCGGTAGTAGTAGTAATAGCTGTAGTAGTGGTCGTAGTATTTAATATAACAGTAGTAGTATAAGTAGTAGTAATAGTAATGGCAGTATTTGAAGTAGCAGTAATAGCAGTAGTAGTAGTACTAGTAGCAGTCGTACTAATAGCTGTAGTAGTATTAGTACTGGTAGTAGCATGAATAGCAGTTGTAGTATAAGTAATAGTAGTAGTGGTAGTAATAGCAGTAGTGGTAGTAATAATATTGATGGTAGCAGTAATAGCAGTAGTAATCGTAGCAACAGCAAAAGTTGTAGTAGAAGTAGTAGTAGTAGCAGTAGTAGTAGTAATACTAGAAATATTAGCAGCAATAGTAGTAGTTGTCGCAGTATTAGTAAGAGCATTCATTACTTCAAAAAAAGCCTAATTTTCAGCTTAATGTTTAAATAGTTAATCCATGAGGCTTTTATTTTGAAAGGGTGGGGCTGGGTGGGGGAGAGAGGGGGAGAGGAGACATAATCATAATGTTTGACACATAAACAGAGGTTATTAAATGACAGGCTTCATCACAAGCATTTCAGTTATATTTCACTCTGTGGGGCTTTTATTTTAAAATGGGGTGTGTGTGTGGGGGGGGATCCTCTAAAGATCTCTAAGAACCTGAATGACTGTATGAGAGAGACACAGAGAGAGAGAGACACAGAGAGAGAGAGAGATAGAGGAGCGCGTGTGTGTCTGTGAGTCTGTGTTTATCAACATCACTAATGAGCTTAATCAGAAACACCTGTGTCCTTGCAGCCTTTTCATGGACATTAAACAGGGAAACACCGCTCAAACAAATCCTCAAAACTCCCATAACCGTAGCTCCTATTGCTCCGATATTAATAAATGAGAGGAAGGATGAGTTGAAGAACAGATCCTGTAAAACTTGTGTCTGTCGTGTAAAAAATGTGGCTGAACTGGCGATTTAGAAATGGGGTACCGTGTTCTGTGGAAGATGTTTTTGAAGCAAAATTTAACATTGGTCTCTATGGAGCAGAAAGTTGGTTTTCCTCTCAATTACAGGCTTCTGTGTCAAATGTGTAAATCTGTGGGATTCCACAGTCATTTGTCTACGACAAGGACAAGATTAGCTACTTCTACATCCAGAAATTATGCATGAAGAGTGAAGATTGTGGACACAGTGGCAAAAGACAAATCTTTTTTTCACAAGAATCTCAAGCTGCTCTTCACTCTAGCGGTGACATCACGCACTCTAAGCTGCGCAATACACACCCATTATAAAGTCAGAAAAGGAGTGAAAAAATCATAAAAGTTAAAATGGGACAGTTCAAAAAGTATAAAAGATATCAAAAAGCTGAATAATGCGGCAATAGATCAGGATTTTCTCAACATTTTAAAGTTGAAATGGTGTCTGTAGCTGAAAGTATGAGGAAGTAGAAGGATTTGAAAGTTGAAGAGGATTTGAACATTTTCTCCATAGAAACCCATTCAAAAAAAAATTTGCAAAAAGCTTAATAATTCATAAAGTTTAAAGGTTAGAAATATGAAAAGTCATAGCACCCCTCTGCTGAAAGAGCTGAACATTTTGATAGTTGAACGGTTTCTGTAGCTTAAAATATGAAGGAGCAGAAGAGTTTCAAAAAGCGTACGGAAGAAATATAATAATATAAGGAAGAACTAGAAAATGCATTTCCTGCTGAAAATGCGTTGGAATGCTGAAAGCTGAAATGAATCTCAAAAACATTGCTGAAAATAGATATCCAATTAAAAAAAAATTGCAAAAAGCTTAATAATTCAAAAAGTTGAAAGATTATAAATATGAAGTCATATGTAGCTGAAAGTATGAGAAGAAGGCTTTGAAAGTTGAAGAAGTTTAACAGGATTTGAAGATTTTCTCCATAGAGATCCCATTCAAAAGAAAATTGCAAATAGCTTAATATTTCAAAGAATTTAAAGATTACAAATATGGAGTCATATGTAGCTGAAAGTATGAGAAGAAGAAGGCTTTGAAAGTTGAAGAAGTTTAACAGGATTTGAAGATTTTCTCCATAGAGATCCCATTCAAAAGAAAATTGCAAATAGCTTAATATTTCAAAAAGTTAAAAGATTACAAATATGAAAAGTCAAAGCACCCCTCTCCTGAAAGAGCTGAACATTTTGATATTCGAACGGTTTCTGTGGCTTAAAAAATGTCAGCAGTAGTGATATTTGTAGTATTAGTAGTACTAGAAGTTGTAGTTGTAGTAGAAGTATCATTAGTAGTAGAAGTATTAGTATTTAGAAGAAGTAGTAATATCGGTAGTAGTAGTAATAGCTGTAGTAGTGGTCGTAGTATTTAATATAACAGTAGTAGTATAAGTAGTAGTAATAGTAATGGCAGTATTTGAAGTAGCAGTAATAGCAGTAGTAGTAGTACTAGTAGCAGTCGTACTAATAGCTGTAGTAGTATTAGTACTGGTAGTAGCATGAATAGCAGTTGTAGTATAAGTAATAGTAGTAGTGGTAGTAATAGCAGTAGTGGTAGTAATAATATTGATGGTAGCAGTAATAGCAGTAGTAATCGTAGCAACAGCAAAAGTTGTAGTAGAAGTAGTAGTAGTAGCAGTAGTAGTAGTAATACTAGAAATATTAGCAGCAATAGTAGTAGTTGTCGCAGTATTAGTAAGAGCATTCATTACTTCAAAAAAAGCCTAATTTTCAGCTTAATGTTTAAATAGTTAATCCATGAGGCTTTTATTTTGAAAGGGTGGGGCTGGGTGGGGGAGAGAGGGGGAGAGGAGACATAATCATAATGTTTGACACATAAACAGAGGTTATTAAATGACAGGCTTCATCACAAGCATTTCAGTTATATTTCACTCTGTGGGGCTTTTATTTTAAAATGGGGTGTGTGTGTGGGGGGGGATCCTCTAAAGATCTCTAAGAACCTGAATGACTGTATGAGAGAGACACAGAGAGAGAGAGACACAGAGAGAGAGAGAGATAGAGGAGCGCGTGTGTGTCTGTGAGTCTGTGTTTATCAACATCACTAATGAGCTTAATCAGAAACACCTGTGTCCTTGCAGCCTTTTCATGGACATTAAACAGGGAAACACCGCTCAAACAAATCCTCAAAACTCCCATAACCGTAGCTCCTATTGCTCCGATATTAATAAATGAGAGGAAGGATGAGTTGAAGAACAGATCCTGTACAAATTGTGTCTGTCGTGTAAAAAATGTGGCTGAACTGGCGATTTAGAAATGGGGTACCGTGTTCTGTGGAAGATGTTTTTGAAGCTAAATTTAACATTGGTCTCTATGGAGCAGAAAGTTGGTTTTCCTCTCAATTACAGGCTTCTGTGTCAAATGTGTAAATCTGTGGGATTCCACAGTCATTTGTCTACGACAAGGACAAGATTAGCTACTTCTACATCCAGAAATGATGCATGAAGAGTGAAGATTGTGGACACAGTGGCAAAAGACAAATCTTTTTTTCACAAGAATCTCAAGCTGCTCTTCACTCTAGCGGTGACATCACGCACTCTAAGCTGCGCAATACACACCCATTATAAAAGCAGAAAAGGGCTGAAAAAATCATAAAAGTTAAAATGGGACAGTTCAAAAAGTATAAAAGATATCAAAAAGCTGAATAATGCGGCAATAGATCAGGGTTTTCTCAACATTTGAAAGTTGAAATGGTGTCTGTAGCTGAAAGTATGAGGAAGTAGAAGGATTTGAAAGTTGAAGAGGATTTGAACATTTTCTCCATTGAAACCCATTCAAAAAAAAATTTGCAAAAAGCTTAATAATTCATAAAGTTTAAAGGTTAGAAATATTAAAAGTCATAGCACCCCTCTGCTGAAAGAGCTGAACATTTTGATAGTTGAACGGTTTCTGTAGCTTAAAATATGAAGGAGCAGAAGAGTTTCAAAAAGCGTACGGAAGAAATATAAAAAAAACTAGAAAATGCATTTCCTGCTGAAAATGCGTTGGAATGCTGAAAGCTGAAGTGAATCTCAAAAACATTGCTGAAAATAGCTATCCAATTAAAAAAAAATTGCAAAAAGCTTAATAATTCAAAAAGTTGAAATATTACAAACATGAAGTCATATGTAGCTGAAAGTATGAGAAGAAGAAGGCTTTGAAAGTTGAAGTTTAACAGGATTTGAAGATTTTCTCCATAGAGATCCCATTCAAAAGAAAATTGCAAATAGCTTAATAATTCAAAGAATTTAAAGATTACAAATATGAAAAGTCATATCACCCCTCTCCTGAAAGAGCTGAACATTTTGATATTCGAATGGTTTCTGTGGCTTAAAAAATGTCAGCAGTAGTGATATTTGTAGTAGTAGTACTAGAAGTTGTAGTTGTAGTGGAAGTATTATTAGTAGTAGAAGTATTAGTAGCATTATAATAAGTAGTAGCAGTAGTGATATTTGTAATAGTAGTCGTAGAAGTTGTAGTTGTAGTAGAAGTATCATTAGTAGTAAAAGTATTAGTATTTAGAAGAAGTAGTAGAAGTAGAAGTAGTAATAGCTGTAGTAGTGGTCGTAGTATATAATATAACAGTAGTAGTAATAGTAATGGCAGTATTTGAAAAAGTCTAATTTTGAGCTTAATGTTTACATACAGTTAATCCATGGGGCTTTTATTTTGAAAGGGTGGGGCTGGGTGGGGGGGAGAGGAGACATAATCATAATGTTTGACACATAAACAGAGGTTATTAAATGACAGGCTTCATCACAAGCATTTCAGTTATATTTCACTCTGTGGGGCTTTTATTTTGAAATGGGGTGTGGGGGGGAGAAGGGGAGAGGAGATGGACTCATATTGTTAGATTAACACAAACAGGTTATTAAATGACAGGCTTCATCACAAGCATTTCAGTTAGAATTCACTCTGTGGGGCTTTTATTTTGAAATGGGGTGTGGGCGGGGGGGGGGAGGAGACATAATCATAATGTTAGATAAACATAAACAGGTTATTAAATGACAGGCTTCATCACAAGCATTTAAGTTAGAATTAATTTTGTGGGGCCTTTACTTTAAAATGGGGTGTGTGTCTGTGGGGGGGGGGGGGGGGGGGGAGTCCTCTTAAAATCTCTAAGACCTGAATGACTGTATGAGAGAGAGAGAGAGAGAGAGAGAGGGTGTGTGAGTGAGTGAGACTCTGATCTCTCTGGCAATCTTTCTCATTTGGAGATTATCCTATGTTTTATCATTTACAGCTTACATGACTATTGTCCTGCTCTGCCATGTCTTTCCTCGTCTCTCCCTCTTGTGTCGCGGTGTGTGTAAATGTCACTCGAATCAGGAAACTTATCAGAATACCCATATTTGATTGGCTGAGCTGCATCACGTATATCTCTAAATCATGTGTGTGCGGCTTTTATTTTAAAATGGTGTGTGTGTGTGTGTGGGGGGGGGGGGGGGTCCTGTAAAAAAGCTCTAAGACCTGAATGACTGCATGAGAGACACAGAGAGAGAGAGAGACACAGAGAGAGAGAGAGAGAGGAGTGCGTGTGTGTCTGTGAGTCTGTGTGTTTATCAACATCACTAATGAGCTTAATCAGAAACACCTGTGTCCTTGCCGCCTTTTCATGGAGATTAAACAGGGAAACACCTCTCAAACAAATCCTCAAAACTCCCATAACCGTAGCTCCTATTGCTCCGATATTAATAAATGAGAGGAAGGATGAGTTGAAGAACAGATCCTGTAAAAATTGTGTCTGTAGTGTAAAAAATGTGGCTGAACTGGCGATTTAGAAATGGGGTACCGTGTTCTGTGGAAGATGTTTTTGAAGCAAAATTTAACATTGGTCTCTATGGAGCAGAAAGTTGGTTTTCCTCTCAATTACAGGCTTCTGTGTCAAATGTGTAAATCTGTGGGATTCCACAGTCATTTGTCTACGACAAGGACAAGATTAGCTACTTCTACATCCAGAAATTATGCATGAAGAGTGAAGATTGTGGACACAGTGGCAAAAGACAAATCTTTTTTTCACAAGAATCTCAAGCTGCTCTTCACTCTAGCGGTGACATCACGCACTCTAAGCTGCGCAATACACACCCATTATAAAAGCAGAAAAGGGCTGAAAAAATCATAAAAGTTAAACTGCTGCAGTTCAAAAAGTATAAAAGATATCAAAAAGCTGAATAATGCGGCAATAGATCAGGATTTTCTCAACATTTTAAAGTTGAAATGGTGTCTGTAGCTGAAAGTATGAGGAAGTAGAAGGATTTGAAAGTTGAAGAGGATTTGAACATTTTCTCCATAGAAACCCATTCAAAAAAAAATTTGCAAAAAGCTTAATAATTCATAAAGTTTAAAGGTTAGAAATATGAAAAGTCATAGCACCCCTCTGCTGAAAGAGCTGAACATTTTGATAGTTGAACGGTTTCTGTAGCTTAAAATATGAAGGAGCAGAAGAGTTTCAAAAAGCGTACGGAAGAAATATAATAATATAAGGAAGAACTAGAAAATGCATTTCCTGCTGAAAATGCGTTGGAATGCTGAAAGCTGAAATGAATCTCAAAAACATTGCTGAAAATAGATATCCAATTAAAAAAAAATTGCAAAAAGCTTAATAATTCAAAAAGTTGAAAGATTATAAATATGAAGTCATATGTAGCTGAAAGTATGAGAAGAAGGCTTTGAAAGTTGAAGAAGTTTAACAGGATTTGAAGATTTTCTCCATAGAGATCCCATTCAAAAGAAAATTGCAAATAGCTTAATATTTCAAAGAATTTAAAGATTACAAATATGGAGTCATATGTAGCTGAAAGTATGAGAAGAAGAAGGCTTTGAAAGTTGAAGAAGTTTAACAGGATTTGAAGATTTTCTCCATAGAGATCCCATTCAAAAGAAAATTGCAAATAGCTTAATATTTCAAAAAGTTAAAAGATTACAAATATGAAAAGTCAAAGCACCCCTCTCCTGAAAGAGCTGAACATTTTGATATTCGAACGGTTTCTGTGGCTTAAAAAATGTCAGCAGTAGTGATATTTGTAGTATTAGTAGTACTAGAAGTTGTAGTTGTAGTAGAAGTATCATTAGTAGTAGAAGTATTAGTATTTAGAAGAAGTAGTAATATCGGTAGTAGTAGTAATAGCTGTAGTAGTGGTCGTAGTATTTAATATAACAGTAGTAGTATAAGTAGTAGTAATAGTAATGGCAGTATTTGAAGTAGCAGTAATAGCAGTAGTAGTAGTACTAGTAGCAGTCGTACTAATAGCTGTAGTAGTATTAGTACTGGTAGTAGCATGAATAGCAGTTGTAGTATAAGTAATAGTAGTAGTGGTAGTAATAGCAGTAGTGGTAGTAATAATATTGATGGTAGCAGTAATAGCAGTAGTAATCGTAGCAACAGCAAAAGTTGTAGTAGAAGTAGTAGTAGTAGCAGTAGTAGTAGTAATACTAGAAATATTAGCAGCAATAGTAGTAGTTGTCGCAGTATTAGTAAGAGCATTCATTACTTCAAAAAAAGCCTAATTTTCAGCTTAATGTTTAAATAGTTAATCCATGAGGCTTTTATTTTGAAAGGGTGGGGCTGGGTGGGGGAGAGAGGGGGAGAGGAGACATAATCATAATGTTTGACACATAAACAGAGGTTATTAAATGACAGGCTTCATCACAAGCATTTCAGTTATATTTCACTCTGTGGGGCTTTTATTTTAAAATGGGGTGTGTGTGTGGGGGGGGGATCCTCTAAAGATCTCTAAGAACCTGAATGACTGTATGAGAGAGACACAGAGAGAGAGAGACACAGAGAGAGAGAGAGATAGAGGAGCGCGTGTGTGTCTGTGAGTCTGTGTTTATCAACATCACTAATGAGCTTAATCAGAAACACCTGTGTCCTTGCAGCCTTTTCATGGACATTAAACAGGGAAACACCGCTCAAACAAATCCTCAAAACTCCCATAACCGTAGCTCCTATTGCTCCGATATTAATAAATGAGAGGAAGGATGAGTTGAAGAACAGATCCTGTACAAATTGTGTCTGTCGTGTAAAAAATGTGGCTGAACTGGCGATTTAGAAATGGGGTACCGTGTTCTGTGGAAGATGTTTTTGAAGCTAAATTTAACATTGGTCTCTATGGAGCAGAAAGTTGGTTTTCCTCTCAATTACAGGCTTCTGTGTCAAATGTGTAAATCTGTGGGATTCCACAGTCATTTGTCTACGACAAGGACAAGATTAGCTACTTCTACATCCAGAAATGATGCATGAAGAGTGAAGATTGTGGACACAGTGGCAAAAGACAAATCTTTTTTTCACAAGAATCTCAAGCTGCTCTTCACTCTAGCGGTGACATCACGCACTCTAAGCTGCGCAATACACACCCATTATAAAAGCAGAAAAGGGCTGAAAAAATCATAAAAGTTAAAATGGGACAGTTCAAAAAGTATAAAAGATATCAAAAAGCTGAATAATGCGGCAATAGATCAGGGTTTTCTCAACATTTGAAAGTTGAAATGGTGTCTGTAGCTGAAAGTATGAGGAAGTAGAAGGATTTGAAAGTTGAAGAGGATTTGAACATTTTCTCCATTGAAACCCATTCAAAAAAAAATTTGCAAAAAGGTTAATAATTCATAAAGTTTAAAGGTTAGAAATATTAAAAGTCATAGCACCCCTCTGCTGAAAGAGCTGAACATTTTGATAGTTGAACGGTTTCTGTAGCTTAAAATATGAAGGAGCAGAAGAGTTTCAAAAAGCGTACGGAAGAAATATAAAAAAAACTAGAAAATGCATTTCCTGCTGAAAATGCGTTGGAATGCTGAAAGCTGAAGTGAATCTCAAAAACATTGCTGAAAATAGCTATCCAATTAAAAAAAAATTGCAAAAAGCTTAATAATTCAAAAAGTTGAAATATTACAAACATGAAGTCATATGTAGCTGAAAGTATGAGAAGAAGAAGGCTTTGAAAGTTGAAGTTTAACAGGATTTGAAGATTTTCTCCATAGAGATCCCATTCAAAAGAAAATTGCAAATAGCTTAATAATTCAAAGAATTTAAAGATTACAAATATGAAAAGTCATATCACCCCTCTCCTGAAAGAGCTGAACATTTTGATATTCGAATGGTTTCTGTGGCTTAAAAAATGTCAGCAGTAGTGATATTTGTAGTAGTAGTACTAGAAGTTGTAGTTGTAGTGGAAGTATTATTAGTAGTAGAAGTATTAGTAGCATTATAATAAGTAGTAGCAGTAGTGATATTTGTAATAGTAGTCGTAGAAGTTGTAGTTGTAGTAGAAGTATCATTAGTAGTAAAAGTATTAGTATTTAGAAGAAGTAGTAGAAGTAGAAGTAGTAATAGCTGTAGTAGTGGTCGTAGTATATAATATAACAGTAGTAGTAATAGTAATGGCAGTATTTGAAAAAGTCTAATTTTGAGCTTAATGTTTACATACAGTTAATCCATGGGGCTTTTATTTTGAAAGGGTGGGGCTGGGTGGGGGGGAGAGGAGACATAATCATAATGTTTGACACATAAACAGAGGTTATTAAATGACAGGCTTCATCACAAGCATTTCAGTTATATTTCACTCTGTGGGGCTTTTATTTTGAAATGGGGTGTGGGGGGGAGAAGGGGAGAGGAGATGGACTCATATTGTTAGATTAACACAAACAGGTTATTAAATGACAGGCTTCATCACAAGCATTTCAGTTAGAATTCACTCTGTGGGGCTTTTATTTTGAAATGGGGTGTGGGCGGGGGGGGGGAGGAGACATAATCATAATGTTAGATAAACATAAACAGGTTATTAAATGACAGGCTTCATCACAAGCATTTAAGTTAGAATTAATTTTGTGGGGCCTTTACTTTAAAATGGGGTGTGTGTCTGTGGGGGGGGGGGGGGGGGGGGAGTCCTCTTAAAATCTCTAAGACCTGAATGACTGTATGAGAGAGAGAGAGAGAGAGAGAGAGGGTGTGTGAGTGAGTGAGACTCTGATCTCTCTGGCAATCTTTCTCATTTGGAGATTATCCTATGTTTTATCATTTACAGCTTACATGACTATTGTCCTGCTCTGCCATGTCTTTCCTCGTCTCTCCCTCTTGTGTCGCGGTGTGTGTAAATGTCACTCGAATCAGGAAACTTATCAGAATACCCATATTTGATTGGCTGAGCTGCATCACGTATATCTCTAAATCATGTGTGTGCGGCTTTTATTTTAAAATGGTGTGTGTGTGTGTGTGGGGGGGGGGGGGGGTCCTGTAAAAAAGCTCTAAGACCTGAATGACTGCATGAGAGACACAGAGAGAGAGAGAGACACAGAGAGAGAGAGAGGAGTGCGTGTGTGTCTGTGAGTCTGTGTGTTTATCAACATCACTAATGAGCTTAATCAGAAACACCTGTGTCCTTGCCGCCTTTTCATGGAGATTAAACAGGGAAACACCTCTCAAACAAATCCTCAAAACTCCCATAACCGTAGCTCCTATTGCTCCGATATTAATAAATGAGAGGAAGGATGAGTTGAAGAACAGATCCTGTAAAAATTGTGTCTGTAGTGTAAAAAATGTGGCTGAACTGGCGATTTAGAAATGGGGTACCGTGTTCTGTGGAAGATGTTTTTGAAGCAAAATTTAACATTGGTCTCTATGGAGCAGAAAGTTGGTTTTCCTCTCAATTACAGGCTTCTGTGTCAAATGTGTAAATCTGTGGGATTCCACAGTCATTTGTCTACGACAAGGACAAGATTAGCTACTTCTACATCCAGAAATTATGCATGAAGAGTGAAGATTGTGGACACAGTGGCAAAAGACAAATCTTTTTTTCACAAGAATCTCAAGCTGCTCTTCACTCTAGCGGTGACATCACGCACTCTAAGCTGCGCAATACACACCCATTATAAAAGCAGAAAAGGGCTGAAAAAATCATAAAAGTTAAACTGCTGCAGTTCAAAAAGTATAAAAGATATCAAAAAGCTGAATAATGCGGCAATAGATCAGGATTTTCTCAACATTTTAAAGTTGAAATGGTGTCTGTAGCTGAAAGTATGAGGAAATAGAAGGATTTGAAAGTTGAAGAGGATTTGAACATTTTCTCCATAGAAACCCATTCAAAAAAAAATTTGCAAAAAGCTTAATAATTCATAAAGTTTAAAGGTTAGAAATATGAAAAGTCATAGCACCCCTCTGCTGAAAGAGCTGAACATTTTGATAGTTGAACGGTTTCTGTAGCTTAAAATATGAAGGAGCAGAAGAGTTTCAAAAAGCGTACGGAAGAAATATAATAATATAAGGAAGAACTAGAAAATGCATTTCCTGCTGAAAATGCGTTGGAATGCTGAAAGCTGAAATGAATCTCAAAAACATTGCTGAAAATAGATATCCAATTAAAAAAAAATTGCAAAAAGCTTAATAATTCAAAAAGTTGAAAGATTATAAATATGAAGTCATATGTAGCTGAAAGTATGAGAAGAAGGCTTTGAAAGTTGAAGAAGTTTAACAGGATTTGAAGATTTTCTCCATAGAGATCCCATTCAAAAGAAAATTGCAAATAGCTTAATATTTCAAAGAATTTAAAGATTACAAATATGGAGTCATATGTAGCTGAAAGTATGAGAAGAAGAAGGCTTTGAAAGTTGAAGAAGTTTAACAGGATTTGAAGATTTTCTCCATAGAGATCCCATTCAAAAGAAAATTGCAAATAGCTTAATATTTCAAAAAGTTAAAAGATTACAAATATGAAAAGTCAAAGCACCCCTCTCCTGAAAGAGCTGAACATTTTGATATTCGAACGGTTTCTGTGGCTTAAAAAATGTCAGCAGTAGTGATATTTGTAGTATTAGTAGTACTAGAAGTTGTAGTTGTAGTAGAAGTATCATTAGTAGTAGAAGTATTAGTATTTAGAAGAAGTAGTAATATCGGTAGTAGTAGTAATAGCTGTAGTAGTGGTCGTAGTATTTAATATAACAGTAGTAGTATAAGTAGTAGTAATAGTAATGGCAGTATTTGAAGTAGCAGTAATAGCAGTAGTAGTAGTACTAGTAGCAGTCGTACTAATAGCTGTAGTAGTATTAGTACTGGTAGTAGCATGAATAGCAGTTGTAGTATAAGTAATAGTAGTAGTGGTAGTAATAGCAGTAGTGGTAGTAATAATATTGATGGTAGCAGTAATAGCAGTAGTAATCGTAGCAACAGCAAAAGTTGTAGTAGAAGTAGTAGTAGTAGCAGTAGTAGTAGTAATACTAGAAATATTAGCAGCAATAGTAGTAGTTGTCGCAGTATTAGTAAGAGCATTCATTACTTCAAAAAAAGCCTAATTTTCAGCTTAATGTTTAAATAGTTAATCCATGAGGCTTTTATTTTGAAAGGGTGGGGCTGGGTGGGGGAGAGAGGGGGAGAGGAGACATAATCATAATGTTTGACACATAAACAGAGGTTATTAAATGACAGGCTTCATCACAAGCATTTCAGTTATATTTCACTCTGTGGGGCTTTTATTTTAAAATGGGGTGTGTGTGTGGGGGGGGGATCCTCTAAAGATCTCTAAGAACCTGAATGACTGTATGAGAGAGACACAGAGAGAGAGAGACACAGAGAGAGAGAGAGATAGAGGAGCGCGTGTGTGTCTGTGAGTCTGTGTTTATCAACATCACTAATGAGCTTAATCAGAAACACCTGTGTCCTTGCAGCCTTTTCATGGACATTAAACAGGGAAACACCGCTCAAACAAATCCTCAAAACTCCCATAACCGTAGCTCCTATTGCTCCGATATTAATAAATGAGAGGAAGGATGAGTTGAAGAACAGATCCTGTACAAATTGTGTCTGTCGTGTAAAAAATGTGGCTGAACTGGCGATTTAGAAATGGGGTACCGTGTTCTGTGGAAGATGTTTTTGAAGCTAAATTTAACATTGGTCTCTATGGAGCAGAAAGTTGGTTTTCCTCTCAATTACAGGCTTCTGTGTCAAATGTGTAAATCTGTGGGATTCCACAGTCATTTGTCTACGACAAGGACAAGATTAGCTACTTCTACATCCAGAAATGATGCATGAAGAGTGAAGATTGTGGACACAGTGGCAAAAGACAAATCTTTTTTTCACAAGAATCTCAAGCTGCTCTTCACTCTAGCGGTGACATCACGCACTCTAAGCTGCGCAATACACACCCATTATAAAAGCAGAAAAGGGCTGAAAAAATCATAAAAGTTAAAATGGGACAGTTCAAAAAGTATAAAAGATATCAAAAAGCTGAATAATGCGGCAATAGATCAGGGTTTTCTCAACATTTGAAAGTTGAAATGGTGTCTGTAGCTGAAAGTATGAGGAAGTAGAAGGATTTGAAAGTTGAAGAGGATTTGAACATTTTCTCCATTGAAACCCATTCAAAAAAAAATTTGCAAAAAGCTTAATAATTCATAAAGTTTAAAGGTTAGAAATATTAAAAGTCATAGCACCCCTCTGCTGAAAGAGCTGAACATTTTGATAGTTGAACGGTTTCTGTAGCTTAAAATATGAAGGAGCAGAAGAGTTTCAAAAAGCGTACGGAAGAAATATAAAAAAAACTAGAAAATGCATTTCCTGCTGAAAATGCGTTGGAATGCTGAAAGCTGAAGTGAATCTCAAAAACATTGCTGAAAATAGCTATCCAATTAAAAAAAAATTGCAAAAAGCTTAATAATTCAAAAAGTTGAAATATTACAAACATGAAGTCATATGTAGCTGAAAGTATGAGAAGAAGAAGGCTTTGAAAGTTGAAGTTTAACAGGATTTGAAGATTTTCTCCATAGAGATCCCATTCAAAAGAAAATTGCAAATAGCTTAATAATTCAAAGAATTTAAAGATTACAAATATGAAAAGTCATATCACCCCTCTCCTGAAAGAGCTGAACATTTTGATATTCGAATGGTTTCTGTGGCTTAAAAAATGTCAGCAGTAGTGATATTTGTAGTAGTAGTACTAGAAGTTGTAGTTGTAGTGGAAGTATTATTAGTAGTAGAAGTATTAGTAGCATTATAATAAGTAGTAGCAGTAGTGATATTTGTAATAGTAGTCGTAGAAGTTGTAGTTGTAGTAGAAGTATCATTAGTAGTAAAAGTATTAGTATTTAGAAGAAGTAGTAGAAGTAGAAGTAGTAATAGCTGTAGTAGTGGTCGTAGTATATAATATAACAGTAGTAGTAATAGTAATGGCAGTATTTGAAAAAGTCTAATTTTGAGCTTAATGTTTACATACAGTTAATCCATGGGGCTTTTATTTTGAAAGGGTGGGGCTGGGTGGGGGGGAGAGGAGACATAATCATAATGTTTGACACATAAACAGAGGTTATTAAATGACAGGCTTCATCACAAGCATTTCAGTTATATTTCACTCTGTGGGGCTTTTATTTTGAAATGGGGTGTGGGGGGGAGAAGGGGAGAGGAGATGGACTCATATTGTTAGATTAACACAAACAGGTTATTAAATGACAGGCTTCATCACAAGCATTTCAGTTAGAATTCACTCTGTGGGGCTTTTATTTTGAAATGGGGTGTGGGCGGGGGGGGGGAGGAGACATAATCATAATGTTAGATAAACATAAACAGGTTATTAAATGACAGGCTTCATCACAAGCATTTAAGTTAGAATTAATTTTGTGGGGCCTTTACTTTAAAATGGGGTGTGTGTCTGTGGGGGGGGGGGGGGGGGGGGGAGTCCTCTTAAAATCTCTAAGACCTGAATGACTGTATGAGAGAGAGAGAGAGAGAGAGAGAGGGTGTGTGAGTGAGTGAGACTCTGATCTCTCTGGCAATCTTTCTCATTTGGAGATTATCCTATGTTTTATCATTTACAGCTTACATGACTATTGTCCTGCTCTGCCATGTCTTTCCTCGTCTCTCCCTCTTGTGTCGCGGTGTGTGTAAATGTCACTCGAATCAGGAAACTTATCAGAATACCCATATTTGATTGGCTGAGCTGCATCACGTATATCTCTAAATCATGTGTGTGCGGCTTTTATTTTAAAATGGTGTGTGTGTGTGTGTGGGGGGGGGGGGGGGTCCTGTAAAAAAGCTCTAAGACCTGAATGACTGCATGAGAGACACAGAGAGAGAGAGAGACACAGAGAGAGAGAGAGAGAGGAGTGCGTGTGTGTCTGTGAGTCTGTGTGTTTATCAACATCACTAATGAGCTTAATCAGAAACACCTGTGTCCTTGCCGCCTTTTCATGGAGATTAAACAGGGAAACACCTCTCAAACAAATCCTCAAAACTCCCATAACCGTAGCTCCTATTGCTCCGATATTAATAAATGAGAGGAAGGATGAGTTGAAGAACAGATCCTGTAAAAATTGTGTCTGTAGTGTAAAAAATGTGGCTGAACTGGCGATTTAGAAATGGGGTACCGTGTTCTGTGGAAGATGTTTTTGAAGCAAAATTTAACATTGGTCTCTATGGAGCAGAAAGTTGGTTTTCCTCTCAATTACAGGCTTCTGTGTCAAATGTGTAAATCTGTGGGATTCCACAGTCATTTGTCTACGACAAGGACAAGATTAGCTACTTCTACATCCAGAAATTATGCATGAAGAGTGAAGATTGTGGACACAGTGGCAAAAGACAAATCTTTTTTTCACAAGAATCTCAAGCTGCTCTTCACTCTAGCGGTGACATCACGCACTCTAAGCTGCGCAATACACACCCATTATAAAAGCAGAAAAGGGCTGAAAAAATCATAAAAGTTAAACTGCTGCAGTTCAAAAAGTATAAAAGATATCAAAAAGCTGAATAATGCGGCAATAGATCAGGATTTTCTCAACATTTTAAAGTTGAAATGGTGTCTGTAGCTGAAAGTATGAGGAAGTAGAAGGATTTGAAAGTTGAAGAGGATTTGAACATTTTCTCCATAGAAACCCATTCAAAAAAAAATTTGCAAAAAGCTTAATAATTCATAAAGTTTAAAGGTTAGAAATATGAAAAGTCATAGCACCCCTCTGCTGAAAGAGCTGAACATTTTGATAGTTGAACGGTTTCTGTAGCTTAAAATATGAAGGAGCAGAAGAGTTTCAAAAAGCGTACGGAAGAAATATAATAATATAAGGAAGAACTAGAAAATGCATTTCCTGCTGAAAATGCGTTGGAATGCTGAAAGCTGAAATGAATCTCAAAAACATTGCTGAAAATAGATATCCAATTAAAAAAAAATTGCAAAAAGCTTAATAATTCAAAAAGTTGAAAGATTATAAATATGAAGTCATATGTAGCTGAAAGTATGAGAAGAAGGCTTTGAAAGTTGAAGAAGTTTAACAGGATTTGAAGATTTTCTCCATAGAGATCCCATTCAAAAGAAAATTGCAAATAGCTTAATATTTCAAAGAATTTAAAGATTACAAATATGGAGTCATATGTAGCTGAAAGTATGAGAAGAAGAAGGCTTTGAAAGTTGAAGAAGTTTAACAGGATTTGAAGATTTTCTCCATAGAGATCCCATTCAAAAGAAAATTGCAAATAGCTTAATATTTCAAAAAGTTAAAAGATTACAAATATGAAAAGTCAAAGCACCCCTCTCCTGAAAGAGCTGAACATTTTGATATTCGAACGGTTTCTGTGGCTTAAAAAATGTCAGCAGTAGTGATATTTGTAGTATTAGTAGTACTAGAAGTTGTAGTTGTAGTAGAAGTATCATTAGTAGTAGAAGTATTAGTATTTAGAAGAAGTAGTAATATCGGTAGTAGTAGTAATAGCTGTAGTAGTGGTCGTAGTATTTAATATAACAGTAGTAGTATAAGTAGTAGTAATAGTAATGGCAGTATTTGAAGTAGCAGTAATAGCAGTAGTAGTAGTACTAGTAGCAGTCGTACTAATAGCTGTAGTAGTATTAGTACTGGTAGTAGCATGAATAGCAGTTGTAGTATAAGTAATAGTAGTAGTGGTAGTAATAGCAGTAGTGGTAGTAATAATATTGATGGTAGCAGTAATAGCAGTAGTAATCGTAGCAACAGCAAAAGTTGTAGTAGAAGTAGTAGTAGTAGCAGTAGTAGTAGTAATACTAGAAATATTAGCAGCAATAGTAGTAGTTGTCGCAGTATTAGTAAGAGCATTCATTACTTCAAAAAAAGCCTAATTTTCAGCTTAATGTTTAAATAGTTAATCCATGAGGCTTTTATTTTGAAAGGGTGGGGCTGGGTGGGGGAGAGAGGGGGAGAGGAGACATAATCATAATGTTTGACACATAAACAGAGGTTATTAAATGACAGGCTTCATCACAAGCATTTCAGTTATATTTCACTCTGTGGGGCTTTTATTTTAAAATGGGGTGTGTGTGTGGGGGGGGATCCTCTAAAGATCTCTAAGAACCTGAATGACTGTATGAGAGAGACACAGAGAGAGAGAGACACAGAGAGAGAGAGAGATAGAGGAGCGTGTGTGTGTCTGTGAGTCTGTGTTTATCAACATCACTAATGAGCTTAATCAGAAACACCTGTGTCCTTGCAGCCTTTTCATGGACATTAAACAGGGAAACACCGCTCAAACAAATCCTCAAAACTCCCATAACCGTAGCTCCTATTGCTCCGATATTAATAAATGAGAGGAAGGATGAGTTGAAGAACAGATCCTGTACAAATTGTGTCTGTCGTGTAAAAAATGTGGCTGAACTGGCGATTTAGAAATGGGGGTACCGTGTTCTGTGGAAGATGTTTTTGAAGCTAAATTTAACATTGGTCTCTATGGAGCAGAAAGTTGGTTTTCCTCTCAATTACAGGCTTCTGTGTCAAATGTGTAAATCTGTGGGATTCCACAGTCATTTGTCTACGACAAGGACAAGATTAGCTACTTCTACATCCAGAAATGATGCATGAAGAGTGAAGATTGTGGACACAGTGGCAAAAGACAAATCTTTTTTTCACAAGAATCTCAAGCTGCTCTTCACTCTAGCGGTGACATCACGCACTCTAAGCTGCGCAATACACACCCATTATAAAAGCAGAAAAGGGCTGAAAAAATCATAAAAGTTAAAATGGGACAGTTCAAAAAGTATAAAAGATATCAAAAAGCTGAATAATGCGGCAATAGATCAGGGTTTTCTCAACATTTGAAAGTTGAAATGGTGTCTGTAGCTGAAAGTATGAGGAAGTAGAAGGATTTGAAAGTTGAAGAGGATTTGAACATTTTCTCCATTGAAACCCATTCAAAAAAAAATTTGCAAAAAGCTTAATAATTCATAAAGTTTAAAGGTTAGAAATATTAAAAGTCATAGCACCCCTCTGCTGAAAGAGCTGAACATTTTGATAGTTGAACGGTTTCTGTAGCTTAAAATATGAAGGAGCAGAAGAGTTTCAAAAAGCGTACGGAAGAAATATAAAAAAAACTAGAAAATGCATTTCCTGCTGAAAATGCGTTGGAATGCTGAAAGCTGAAGTGAATCTCAAAAACATTGCTGAAAATAGCTATCCAATTAAAAAAAAATTGCAAAAAGCTTAATAATTCAAAAAGTTGAAATATTACAAACATGAAGTCATATGTAGCTGAAAGTATGAGAAGAAGAAGGCTTTGAAAGTTGAAGTTTAACAGGATTTGAAGATTTTCTCCATAGAGATCCCATTCAAAAGAAAATTGCAAATAGCTTAATAATTCAAAGAATTTAAAGATTACAAATATGAAAAGTCATATCACCCCTCTCCTGAAAGAGCTGAACATTTTGATATTCGAATGGTTTCTGTGGCTTAAAAAATGTCAGCAGTAGTGATATTTGTAGTAGTAGTACTAGAAGTTGTAGTTGTAGTGGAAGTATTATTAGTAGTAGAAGTATTAGTAGCATTATAATAAGTAGTAGCAGTAGTGATATTTGTAATAGTAGTCGTAGAAGTTGTAGTTGTAGTAGAAGTATCATTAGTAGTAAAAGTATTAGTATTTAGAAGAAGTAGTAGAAGTAGAAGTAGTAATAGCTGTAGTAGTGGTCGTAGTATATAATATAACAGTAGTAGTAATAGTAATGGCAGTATTTGAAAAAGTCTAATTTTGAGCTTAATGTTTACATACAGTTAATCCATGGGGCTTTTATTTTGAAAGGGTGGGGCTGGGTGGGGGGGAGAGGAGACATAATCATAATGTTTGACACATAAACAGAGGTTATTAAATGACAGGCTTCATCACAAGCATTTCAGTTATATTTCACTCTGTGGGGCTTTTATTTTGAAATGGGGTGTGGGGGGGAGAAGGGGAGAGGAGATGGACTCATATTGTTAGATTAACACAAACAGGTTATTAAATGACAGGCTTCATCACAAGCATTTCAGTTAGAATTCACTCTGTGGGGCTTTTATTTTGAAATGGGGTGTGGGCGGGGGGGGGGAGGAGACATAATCATAATGTTAGATAAACATAAACAGGTTATTAAATGACAGGCTTCATCACAAGCATTTAAGTTAGAATTAATTTTGTGGGGCCTTTACTTTAAAATGGGGTGTGTGTCTGTGGGGGGGGGGGGGGGGGGGGAGTCCTCTTAAAATCTCTAAGACCTGAATGACTGTATGAGAGAGAGAGAGAGAGAGAGAGAGGGTGTGTGAGTGAGTGAGACTCTGATCTCTCTGGCAATCTTTCTCATTTGGAGATTATCCTATGTTTTATCATTTACAGCTTACATGACTATTGTCCTGCTCTGCCATGTCTTTCCTCGTCTCTCCCTCTTGTGTCGCGGTGTGTGTAAATGTCACTCGAATCAGGAAACTTATCAGAATACCCATATTTGATTGGCTGAGCTGCATCACGTATATCTCTAAATCATGTGTGTGCGGCTTTTATTTTAAAATGGTGTGTGTGTGTGTGTGGGGGGGGGGGGGGGTCCTGTAAAAAAGCTCTAAGACCTGAATGACTGCATGAGAGACACAGAGAGAGAGAGAGACACAGAGAGAGAGAGAGAGAGGAGTGCGTGTGTGTCTGTGAGTCTGTGTGTTTATCAACATCACTAATGAGCTTAATCAGAAACACCTGTGTCCTTGCCGCCTTTTCATGGAGATTAAACAGGGAAACACCTCTCAAACAAATCCTCAAAACTCCCATAACCGTAGCTCCTATTGCTCCGATATTAATAAATGAGAGGAAGGATGAGTTGAAGAACAGATCCTGTAAAAATTGTGTCTGTAGTGTAAAAAATGTGGCTGAACTGGCGATTTAGAAATGGGGGTACCGTGTTCTGTGGAAGATGTTTTTGAAGCAAAATTTAACATTGGTCTCTATGGAGCAGAAAGTTGGTTTTCCTCTCAATTACAGGCTTCTGTGTCAAATGTGTAAATCTGTGGGATTCCACAGTCATTTGTCTACGACAAGGACAAGATTAGCTACATCTACATCCAGAAATTATGCATGAAGAGTGAAGATTGTGGACACAGTGGCAAAAGACAAATCTTTTTTTCACAAGAATCTCAAGCTGCTCTTCACTCTAGCGGTGACATCACGCACTCTAAGCTGCGCAATACACACCCATTATAAAAGCAGAAAAGGGCTGAAAAAATCATAAAAGTTAAACTGCTGCAGTTCAAAAAGTATAAAAGATATCAAAAAGCTGAATAATGCAGCAATAGATCAGGGTTTTCTCAACATTTTAAAGTTTAAATGGTGTCTGTAGCTGAAAGTATGAGGAAGTAGAAGGATTTGAAAGTTGAAGAGGATTTGAACATTTTCTCCATAGAAACCCATTCAAAAAAAAATTTGCAAAAAGCTTAATAATTCATAAAGTTTAAAGGTTAGAAATATGAAAAGTCATAGCACCCCTCTGCTGAAAGAGCTGAACATTTTGATAGTTGAACGGTTTCTGTAGCTTAAAATATGAAGGAGCAGAAGAGTTTCAAAAAGCGTACGGAAGAAATATAATAATATAAGGAAGAACTAGAAAATGCATTTCCTGCTGAAAATGCGTTGGAATGCTGAAAGCTGAAATGAATCTCAAAAACATTGCTGAAAATAGATATCCAATTTTAAAAAAATTGCAAAAAGCTTAATAATTCAAAAAGTTGAAAGATTATAAATATGAAGTCATATGTAGCTGAAAGTATGAAGAAGGCTTTCAAAGTTGAAGAAGTTTAACAGGATTTGAAGATTTTCTCCATAGAGATCCCATTCAAAAGAAAATTGCAAATAGCTTAATATTTCAAAGAATTTAATGATTATAAATATGAAAAGAGCTGAATATTTTGATTTTCGAACGGTTTCTGTGGCTTAAAAAATGTCAACAGTAGTGATATTTGTAGTAGTACTGGAAGTTGTAGTTGTAGTAGAAGTATTATTAGTAGTAGAAGTATTACTGGCATTAGAATAAGTACTAGTTAACGTTTAAATACAGTTAATCCATAGGGCTTTTATTTTGAAAGGGTGGGGCTGGGTGGGGGAGAGAGGAGGAGGAGACAGAATCAGAAAGTATGAAACACACATACAGAGGTTATTAAATGACAGGCTTCATCACAAGCATTCCAGTTAGAATTCACTCTGTGGGGCTTTTATTTTGAAATGGGGTGTGTGTGGGGGGGGGGTGGACTTATAATGTTAGATAAACACAAGCAGGTTATTAAATGTCAGGCTTCATCGTAAGCATTTCAGTTTGAATTCATTCTGTGGGGCTTTTATTTTAAAATGGAGTGGGGGGAGGGGAGTCCTGTAAAAAGCTGTAAGACCTGAATGACTGTATGAGAGACACACAGAGAGAGAGAGACATACAGAGATAGAGGGAGAGAGACATACAGAGAGAGAGAGAGAGAGAGGAGTGCGTGTGTCTGTGAGTCTGTGTGTTTATCAACATCACTAATGAGCTTGATCAGAAACACCTGTGTCCTTGCAGCCTTTTCATGGAGATTAAACAGGGAAACACCTCTCAAACAAATCCTCAAAACTCCCATAACCGTAGCTCCTATTGCTCCGATATTAATAAATGAGAGGAAGGATGAGTTGAAGAACAGATCCTGTAAAAATTGTGTCTGTAGTGTAAAAAATGTGGCTGAACTGGCAATCTAGAAATGGGGTACCGTGTTCCGTGGAAGATGTTTTTGAAGCAAAATTTAACATTGGTCTCTATGGAGCAGAAAGTTGGTTTTCCTCTCAATTACAGGCTTCTGTGTCAAATGTGTAAATCTGTGGGATTCCACAGTCATTTGTCTACGACAAGGACAAGATTAGCTACTTCTACATCCAGAAATTATGCATGAAGAGTGAAGATTGTGGACACAGTGGCAAAAGACAAATGTTTTTTTCACAAGAATCTCAAGCTGCTCTTCACTCTAGCGGTGACATCACGCACTCTAAGCTGCGCAATACACACCCATTATAAAAGCAGAAAAGGGCTGAAAAAATCATAAAAGTTAAACTGCTGCAGTTCAAAAAGTATAAAAGATATCAAAAAGCTGAATAATGCGGCAATAGATCAGGGTTTTCTCAACATTTTAAAGTTTAAATGGTGTCTGTAGCTGAAAGTATGAGGAAGTAGAAGGATTTGAAAGTTGAAGAGGATTTGAACATTTTCTCCATAGAAACCCATTCAAAAAAAAAATTGCAAAAAGCTTAATAATTCATAAAGTTTAAAGGTTAGAAATATGAAAAGTCATAGCACCCCTCTGCTGAAAGAGCTGAACATTTTGATAGTTGAACGGTTTCTGTAGCTTAAAATATGAAGGAGCAGAAGAGTTTCAAAAAGTGTACGGAAGAAATATAATTATAAAAATAAAAATAAAATAAAGAAGAATAAAGAAACAGGATAACAATAGTTGGAATGCTTAACAGCATTCCAACAATAAAATAAAGAAGAATAAAGAAACAGGATAACAATAGTTGGAATGCTTAACAGCATTCCAACAATAAGAAGAAGTATAAAGATTTGAAGAACAATAGTTGGAATGCTTAACAGCATTCCAACAATAAAGATTTGAAGAACAATAGTTGGAATGCTTAACAGCATTCCAACAACTAGAAAATGCATTTCCTGCTGAAAATGCGTTGGAATGCTGAAAGCTGAAATGAATCTCAAAAACATTGCTGAAAATAGATATCCAATTTAAAAACAATTGCAAAAAGCTTAATAATTCAAACAGTTGAAAGATTATAAATATGAAGTCATATGTAGCTGAAAGTATAAGAAGAAGAAGGCTTTGAAAGTTGAAGAAGTTTAACAGGATTTGAAGATTTTCTCCATAGAGATCCCATTCAAAAGAAAATTGCAAATAGCTTAATATTTCAAAGAATTTAATGATTATAAATATGAAAAGAGCTGAATATTTTGATTTTCGAACGGTTTCTGTGGCTTAAAAAATGTCAACAGTAGTGATATTTGTAGTAGTACTGGAAGTTGTAGTTGTAGTAGAAGTATTATTAGTAGTAGAAGTATTACTGGCATTAGAATAAGTACTAGTTAACGTTTAAATACAGTTAATCCATAGGGCTTTTATTTTGAAAGGGTGGGGCTGGGTGGGGGAGAGAGGAGGAGGAGACAGAATCAGAAAGTATGAAACACACATACAGAGGTTATTAAATGACAGGCTTCATCACAAGCATTCCAGTTAGAATTCACTCTGTGGGGCTTTTATTTTGAAATGGGGTGTGTGTGGGGGGGGGGTGGACTTATAATGTTAGATAAACACAAGCAGGTTATTAAATGTCAGGCTTCATCGTAAGCATTTCAGTTTGAATTCATTCTGTGGGGCTTTTATTTTAAAATGGAGTGGGGGGAGGGGAGTCCTGTAAAAAGCTGTAAGACCTGAATGACTGTATGAGAGACACACAGAGAGAGAGAGACATACAGAGATAGAGGGAGAGAGACATACAGAGAGAGAGAGAGAGAGAGAGAGGAGTGCGTGTGTCTGTGAGTCTGTGTGTTTATCAACATCACTAATGAGCTTGATCAGAAACACCTGTGTCCTTGCAGCCTTTTCATGGAGATTAAACAGGGAAACACCTCTCAAACAAATCCTCAAAACTCCCATAACCGTAGCTCCTATTGCTCCGATATTAATAAATGAGAGGAAGGATGAGTTGAAGAACAGATCCTGTAAAAATTGTGTCTGTAGTGTAAAAAATGTGGCTGAACTGGCAATCTAGAAATGGGGTACCGTGTTCCGTGGAAGATGTTTTTGAAGCAAAATTTAACATTGGTCTCTATGGAGCAGAAAGTTGGTTTTCCTCTCAATTACAGGCTTCTGTGTCAAATGTGTAAATCTGTGGGATTCCACAGTCATTTGTCTACGACAAGGACAAGATTAGCTACTTCTACATCCAGAAATTATGCATGAAGAGTGAAGATTGTGGACACAGTGGCAAAAGACAAATGTTTTTTTCACAAGAATCTCAAGCTGCTCTTCACTCTAGCGGTGACATCACGCACTCTAAGCTGCGCAATACACACCCATTATAAAAGCAGAAAAGGGCTGAAAAAATCATAAAAGTTAAACTGCTGCAGTTCAAAAAGTATAAAAGATATCAAAAAGCTGAATAATGCGGCAATAGATCAGGGTTTTCTCAACATTTTAAAGTTGAAATGGTGTCTGTAGCTGAAAGTATGAGGAAGTAGAAGGATTTGAAAGTTGAAGAGGATTTGAACATTTTCTCCATAGAAACCCATTCAAAAAAAAAATTGCAAAAAGCTTAATAATTCATAAAGTTTAAAGGTTAGAAATATGAAAAGTCATAGCACCCCTCTGCTGAAAGAGCTGAACATTTTGATAGTTGAACGGTTTCTGTAGCTTAAAATATGAAGGAGCAGAAGAGTTTCAAAAAGCGTACGGAAGAAATATAAAATAAAGAAGAATAAAGAAACAGGATAACAATAGTTGGAATGCTTAACAGCATTCCAACAATAAAGAAACAGGATAACAATAGTTGGAATGCTTAACAGCATTCCAACAATAAGAAGAAGTATAAAGATTTGAAGAACAATAGTTGGAATGCTTAACAGCATTCCAACAATAAAGATTTGAAGAACAATAGTTGGAATGCTTAACAGCATTCCAACAACTAGAAAATGCATTTCCTGCTGAAAATGCGTTGGAATGCTGAAAGCTGAAATGAATCTCAAAAACATTGCTGAAAATAGATATCCAATTTAAAAACAATTGCAAAAAGCTTAATAATTCAAACAGTTGAAAGATTATGAATATGAAGTCATATGTAGCTGAAAGTATAAGAAGAAGAAGGCTTTGAAAGTTGAAGAAGTTTAACAGGATTTGAAGATTTTCTCCATAGAGATCCCATTCAAAAGAAAATTGCAAATAGCTTAATATTTCAAAGAATTTAATGATTACAAATATGAAAATTCATATCACCCCTCTCCTGAAAGAGCTGAATATTTTGATATTCGAACGGTTTCTGTGGCTTAAAAAATGTCAACAGTAGTGATATTTGTAGTAGAACTAGACGTTGTAGTTGTAGCAGAAGTATTATTAGTAGTAGAAGTATTACTGGCATTAGAATAAGTACTAGTAGCAGCAGTAGTAGTAATTGTCGCAGTATTAGTAAGAGCATTCATTATTTCAACAAAAAAGCCTAATTTTGAGCGTAACGTTTAAATACAATTAATCCAAAGGGCTTTTATTTTGAAAGGGTGGGGCTGGGTGGGGGAGAGAGGAGGAGACAGAATCAGAAAGTATGAAACACACATACAGAGGTTATTAAATGACAGGCTTCATCACAAGCATTCCAGTTAGAATTCACTCTGTGGGGCTTTTATTTTGAAATGGGGTGTGGGGGGGGGGGGGGGGGGGGTGGACTTATAATGTTAGATAAACACAAGAAGGTTATTAAATGTCAGGCTTCATCATAAGCATTTCAGTTAGAATTCATTCTGTGGGGCTTTTATTTTAAAATGGAGTGGGGGGAGGGGAGTCCTGTAAAAAGCTGTAAGACCTGAATGACTGTATGAGAGATACACAGAGAGAGAGAGACATACAGAGAGAGAGAGAGAGAGAGAGAGAGAGGAGCGCATGTGTGTCTGTGAGTCTGTGTGTTTATCAACATCACTAATGAGCTTAATCAGAAACACCTGTGTCCTTGCAGCCTTTTCATGGAGATTAAACAGGGAAACACCTCTCAAACAAATCCTCAAAACTCCCATAACCGTAGCTCCTATTGCTCCGATATTAATAAATGAGAGGAAGGATGAGTTGAAGAACAGATCCTGTAAAAATTGTGTCTGTAGTGTAACAAATGTGGCTGAACTGGCGATTTAGAAATGGGGGTACCGTGTTCTGTGGAAGATGTTTTTGAAGCAAAATTTAACATTGGTCTCTATGGAGCAGAAAGTTGGTTTTCCTCTCAATTACAGGCTTCTGTGTCAAATGTGTAAATCTGTGGGATTCCACAGTCATTTGTCTACGACAAGGACAAGATTAGCTACTTCTACATCCAGAAATTATGCATGAAGAGTGAAGATTGTGGACACAGTGGCAAAAGACAAATGTTTTTTTCACAAGAATCTCAAGCTGCTCTTCACTCTAGCGGTGACATCACGCACTCTAAGCTGCGCAATACACACCCATTATAAAAGCAGAAAAGGGCTGAAAAAATCATAAAAGTTAAACTGCTGCAGTTCAAAAAGTATAAAAGATATCAAAAAGCTGAATAATGCGGCAATAGATCAGGGTTTTCTCAACATTTTAAAGTTTAAATGGTGTCTGTAGCTGAAAGTATGAGGAAGTAGAAGGATTTGAAAGTTGAAGAGGATTTGAACATTTTCTCCATAGAAACCCATTCAAAAAAAAAATTGCAAAAAGCTTAATAATTCATAAAGTTTAAAGGTTAGAAATATGAAAAGTCATAGCACCCCTCTGCTGAAAGAGCTGAACATTTTGATAGTTGAACGGTTTCTGTAGCTTAAAATATGAAGGAGCAGAAGAGTTTCAAAAAGCGTACGGAAGAAATATAAAATAAAGAAGAACTAGAAAATGCATTTCCTGCTGAAAATGCGTTGGAATGCTGAAAGCTGAAATGAATCTCAAAAACATTGCTGAAAATAGATCTCCAATTTAAAAAAAATTGCAAAAAGCTTAATAATTCAAAAAGTTGAAAGATTACAAATATGAAGTCATATGTAGCTGAAAGTATGAGAAGAAGAAGGCTTTGAAAGTTGAAGAAGTTTAACAGGATTTGAAGATTTTCTCCATAGAGATCCCATTCAAAAGAAAATTGCAAATAGCTTAATATTTCAAAGAATTTAAAGATTACAAATATGAAGTCATATGTAGCTGAAAGTATGAGAAGAAGAAGGCTTTGAAAGTTGAAGAAGTTTAACAGGATTTGAAGATTTTCTCCATAGAGATCCCATTCAAAAGAAAATTGCAAATAGCTTAATATTTCAAAAAGTTAAAAGATTACAAATATGAAAAGTCAAAGCACCCCTCTCCTGAAAGAGCTGAACATTTTGATATTCGAACGGTTTCTGTGGCTTAAAAAATGTCAGCAGTAGTGATATTTGTAGTAGTAGTAGTAGTATCATTAGCAGTAGAAGTATTACTATTTAGAAGAAGAAGTAGTAGTAGTAATAGCTGTAGTAGTGGTCGTAGTATATAATATAACAGTAGTAGTAGTAGTAATAGTAATGGCAGTATTTGAAAAAGTCTAATTTTGAGCTTAATGTTTAGATACTGTTAATCCATGGGGCTTTTATTTTGAAAGGGTGGGGCTGGGTGGGGCTGGGTGGGGGGGAGAGGAGACATAATCATAATGTTTGACACATAAACAGAGGTTATTAAATGACAGGCTTCATCACAAGCATTTCAGTTACAATTCACTCTGTGGGGCTTTTATTTTGAAATGGGGTGTGGGGGGGGATGGACTTATAATGTTAGATAAACACAAGCAGGTTATTAAATGTCAGGCTTCATCATAAGCATTTCAGTTAGAATTCATTCTGTGGGGCTTATATTTTAAAATGGGGTGTGTGTGTGTGGGGGGGGATCCTCTAAAGATCTCTAAGAACCTGAATGACTGTATGAGAGAGAGACACAGAGAGAGAGAGAGAGAGAGAGAGACACACACACACACACAGAGAGAGAGAGGAGTGGGTGTGAGTCTGTGAGTCTGTGTGTTTATCAACATCACTAATGAGCTTAATCAGAAACACCTGTGTCCTTGCAGCCTTTTCATGGAGATTAAACAGGGAAACACCTCTCAAACAAATCCTCAAAACTCCCATAACCGTAGCTCCTATTGCTCCGATATTAATAAATGAGAGGAAGGATGAGTTGACGAACAGATCCTGTAAAAATTGTGTCTGTAGTGTAAAAAATGTGGCTGAACTGGCGATTTAGAAATGGGGTACCGTGTTCTGTGGAAGATGTTTTTGAAGCAAAATTTAACATTGGTCTCTATGGAGCAGAAAGTTGGTTTTCCTCTCAATTACAGGCTTCTGTGTCAAATGTGTAAATCTGTGGGATTCCACAGTCATTTGTCTACGACAAGGACAAGATTAGCTACTTCTACATCCAGAAATTATGCATGAAGAGTGAAGATTGTGGACACAGTGGCAAAAGACAAATGTTTTTTTCACAAGAATCTCAAGCTGCTCTTCACTCTAGCGGTGACATCACGCACTCTAAGCTGCGCAATACACACCCATTATAAAAGCAGAAAAGGGCTGAAAAAATCATAAAAGTTAAACTGCTGCAGTTCAAAAAGTATAAAAGATATCAAAAAGCTGAATAATGCGTCAATAGATCAGGATCTTCTCAACATTTTAAAGTTTAAATGGTGTCTGTAGCTGAAAGTATGAGGAAGTAGAAGGATTTGAAAGTTGAAGAGGATTTGAACATTTTCTCCATAGAAACCCATTCAAAAAAAAAATTGCAAAAAGCTTAATAATTCATAAAGTTTAAAGGTTAGAAATATGAAAAGTCATAGCACCCCTCTGCTGAAAGAGCTGAACATTTTGATAGTTGAACGGTTTCTGTAGCTTAAAATATGAAGGAGCAGAAGAGTTTCAAAAAGCGTACGGAAGAAATATAATTATAAAAATAAAAATAAAAATAAAATAAAGAAGAATAAAGAAACAGGATAACAATAGTTGGAATGCTTAACAGCATTCCAACAATAAAGAAACAGGATAACAATAGTTGGAATGCTTAACAGCATTCCAACAATAAAGATTTGAAGAACAATAGTTGGAATGCTTAACAGCATTCCAACAATAAGAAGAAGTATAAAGATTTGAAGAACAATAGTTGGAATGCTTAACAGCATTCCAACAACTAGAAAATGCATTTCCTGCTGAAAATGCGTTGGAATGCTGAAAGCTGAAATGAATCTCAAAAGCATTGCTGAAAATAGATATCCAATTTAAAAAAAATTGCAAAAAGCTTAATTCAAAAAGTTGAAAGATTACAAATATGAAGTCATATGTAGCTGAAAGTATGAGAAGAAGAAGGCTTTGAAAGTTGAAGTTTAACATGATTTGAAGATTTTCTCCATAGAGATCCCATTCAAAAGAAAATTGCAAATAGCTTAATATTTCAAAGAATTTAAAGATTACAAATATGAAAATTCATATCACCCCTCTCCTGAAAGAGCTGAGTATTTTGATATTCGAACGGTTTCGTAACGTTTAAATACAGTTAATCCATAGGGCTTTTATTTTGAAAGGGTGGGGCTGGGTGGGGGAGAGAGGAGGAGACAGAATCAGAAAGTATGAAACACACATACAGAGGTTATTAAATGACAGGCTTCATCATAAGCATTTCAGTTAGAATTCATTCTGTGGGGCTTTTATTTTAAAATGGAGTGGGGGGAGGGCAGTCCTGTAAAAAGCTGTAAGACCTGAATGACTGTATGAGAGACACACACAGAGAGAGAGACATACAGAGATAGAGGGAGAGAGACATACAGAGAGAGAGAGAGAGAGAGAGAGAGGAGCGCGTGTGTCTGTGAGTCTGTGTTTATCAACATCACTAATTAGCTTGATCAGAAACACCTGTGTCCTTGCAGCCTTTTCATGGAGATAAAACTTGGAAACACCTCTCAAACAAATCCTCGAAACTCCTATAACCGTAGCTCCTATTGCTCCGATATTAATAAATGAGAGGAAGGATGAGTTGAAGAACAGATCCTGTAAAAATTGTGTCTGTAGTGTAAAAAATGTGGCTGAACTGGCGATGTAGAAATGGGGTACCGTGTTCTGTGGAAGATGTTTTTGAAGCAAAATTTAACATTGGTCTCTATGGAGCAGAAAGTTGGTTTTCCTCTCAATTACTGGCTTCTGTGCCAAATGTGTAAATCTGTGGGATTCCACAGTCATTTGTCTACGACAAGGACAAGATTAGCTACTTCTACATCCAGAAATTATGCATGAAGAGTGAAGATTGTGGACACAGTGGCAAAATACAAATGTTTTTTTCACAAGAATCTCAAGCTGCTCTTCACTCTAGCGGTGACATCACGCACTCTAAGCTGCGCAATACACACCCATTATAAAGTCAGAAAAGGAGTGAAAAAATCATAAAAGTTAAAATGGGACAGTTCAAAAAGTATAAAATATATCAAAAAGCTGAATAATGCGGCAATAGATCAGGGTTTTCTCAACATTTGAAAGTTTAAATGGTGTCTGTAGCTGAAAGTATGAGGAAGTAGAAGGATTTGAAAGTTGAAGAAGATTTGAACATTTTCTCCATTGAAACCCATTCAAAAATAAAATTGCAAAAAGCTTAATAATTCATGAAGTTTAAAGGTTAGAAATATGAAAAGTCATAGCACACGTGTCCTTAATGAGCTGAACATTTTGATAGTTAAACGGTTTCTGTAGCTTAAAAAATGTGGAAGGAGTTAAGTAGCAAAATACGGGCGGAAGAAATATAAGAAGTTTAACTAGAAAATGCATTTCCTGCTGAAAATGCGTTGGAATGCTGAAAGCTGAAATTAATTGTTAAAAAATTGCTGAAAATTAAGAAATGGGAGACTACCTATCTGAAAAATGTTGAAGCTCGAAAGCATTTAAACTGCACTGCTGAAAACCCTTCTAGTTGAAATGTCTAACTATGGTGTCTGTAGCTGAAAGTATGAGAAGAAGAAGGCTTTGAAAGTTGAAGAAGTTTAACAGGATTTGAAGATTTTCTCCATAGAGATCCCATTAAAATAAAATTGCAAATAGCTTAATATTTCAAAAAGTTAAAAGATTACAAATATGAAAAGTCATATCACCCCTCTCCTAAAAAGCTGAACATTTTCATATTCGAATGGTTTCTGTGGCTTAAAAAATGTCAGCAGTAGTGATATTTGTAGAAGTAGTACTAGAAGTTGTAGTTGTAGTAGAAGTATTATTAGTATTATAATAAGTAGTAGCAGTAGTGATATTTGTAATAGTAGTAGTATAAGTTGTAGTTGTAGTAGAAGTATCATTAGTAGTAGAAGTATTAGTATTTAGAAGAAGTAGTAGAAGTAGTAGTAGTAATAGCTGTAGTAGTGGTCGTAGTATATAATATAACAGTAGTAGTAGTAGTAATAGTAATGGCAGTATTTGAAAAAGTCTAATTTTGAGCTTAATGTTTACATACAGTTAATCCATGGGGCTTTTATTTTGAAAGGGTGGGGTTGGGTGGGGGGGAGAGGAGACATAATCATAATGTTTGACACATAAACAGAGGTTATTAAATGACAGGCTTCATCACAAGCATTTCAGTTATATTTCACTCTGTGGGGCTTTTATTTTGAAATGGGGTGTGGGGGGGGAGAAGGGGAGAGGAGATGGACTCATATTGTTAGATTAACACAAACAGGTTATTAAATGACAGGCTTCATCACAAGCATTTCAGTTAGAATTCACTCTGTGGGGTTTTTATTTTGAAATGGGGTGGGGGGGGGAGAAGAGATGGACTCATAATGTTAGATAAACACAAACAGGTTATTAAATGTCAGGCTTCATCATAAGCATTTCAGTTAGAATTCATTCTGTGGGGCTTTTATTTTAAAATGGGGTGTGTGTGTGTGTGTGGGGGGGGGGGGATCCTCTAAAGATCTCTAAGAACCTGAATGACTGTATGAGAGACACACAGAGGGAGAGAGACATACAGAGATAGAGGGAGAGAGACATACAGAGAGAGAGAGAGAGAGAGAGAGAGAGAGAGAGGGAGAGAGACATACAGAGAGAGAGAGGTGTGTGTGTCTGTGAGTCTGTGTTTATCAACATCACTAATGAGCTTAATCAGAAACACCTGTGTCCTTGCAGCCTTTTCATGGAGATTAAACAGGGAAACACCTCTCAAACAAATCCTCAAAACTCCCATAACCGTAGCTCCTATTGCTCCGATATTAATAAATGAGAGGAAGGATGAGTTGAAGAACAGATCCTGTAAAAATTGTGTCTGTAGTGTAAAAAATGTGGCTGAACTGGCGATTTAGAAATGGGGTACCGTGTTCTGTGGAAGATGTTTTTGAAGCAAAATTTAACATTGGTCTCTATGGAGCAGAAAGTTGGTTTTCCTCTCAATTACAGGCTTCTGTGTCAAATGTGTAAATCTGTGGGATTCCACAGTCATTTGTCTACGACAAGGACAAGATTAGCTACTTCTACATCCAGAAATGATGCATGAAGAGTGAAGATTGTGGACACAGTGGCAAAAGACAAATCTTTTTTTCACAAGAATCTCAAGCTGCTCTTCACTCTAGCGGTGACATCACGCACTCTAAGCTGCGCAATACACACCCATTATAAAAGCAGAAAAGGGCTGAAAAAATCATAAAAGTTAAACTGCTGCAGTTCAAAAAGTATAAAAGATATCAAAAAGCTGAATAATGCGTCAATAGATCAGGATTTTCTCAACATTTTAAAGTTGAAATGGTGTCTGTAGCTGAAAGTATGAGGAAGTAGAAGGATTTGAAAGTTGAAGAGGATTTGAACATTTTCTCCATAGAAACCCATTCAAAAAAAATTTGCAAAAAGCTTAATAATTCATAAAGTTTAAAGGTTAGAAATATGAAAAGTCATAGCACCCCTCTGCTGAAAGAGCTGAACATTTTGATAGTTGAACGGTTTCTGTAGCTTAAAATATGAAGGAGCAGAAGAGTTTCAAAAAGCGTACGGAAGAAATATAAAAATAAGAAGAAGTATAAAGATTCGAAGAACAATAGTTGGAATGCTTAACAGCATTCCAACAATAACCTCTGTTTATGTGTCAAACATTATGATTATGTCTCCTCCCCCCCCCCACCCAGCCCCACCCTTTCAAAATAAAAGCCCCATGGATTAACTGTATGTAAACATTAAGCTCAAAATTAGACTTTTTCAAATACTGCTATTACTATTACTACTACTACTGTTATATTATATACTACGACCACTACTACAGCTATTACTACTACTACTTCTACTACTTCTAAATACTAATACTTCTACTACTAATGATACTTCTACTACAACTACAACTTCTACTACTACTATTACAAATATCACTACTGCTACTACTTATTATAATGCTACTAATACTTCTACTACAACTACAACTTCTAGTACTACTACTACAAATATCACTACTGCTGACATTTTTTAAGCCACAGAAACCATTCGAATATCAAAATGTTCAGCTCTTTCAGGAGAGGGGTGATATGACTTTTCATATTTGTAATCTTTAAATTCTTTGAATTATTAAGCTATTTGCAATTTTCTTTTGAATGGGATCTCTATGGAGAAAATCTTCAAATCCTGTTAAACTTCTTCAACTTTCAAAGCCTTCTTCTTCTCATACTTTCAGCTACATATGACTTCAACTTTTTGAATTATTAAGCTTTTTGCAATTTTTTAAAAATTGGATAGCTATTTTCAGCAATGTTTTTGAGATTCATTTCAGCTTTCAGCATTCCAACGCATTTTCAGCAGGAAATGCATTTTCTAGTTTCATTCTACTGTCCTAAATTAACACGTCATTATCTACTGCCACCCACTGGCATGGAAGCATTTGCAACAACTAAATAATACATTTTTGGACTCATTAAGTGAAATTGGACATTTTCCCACGGCACACCTGACGATCTCTCACGGCACACTGGTGTGCCGCGGCACAGCAGTTGAAAATCACTGAGCTGGAGGACCCTTGGCGCGGGTGTGATGATCCTTCTGCGCGTCCCTGAAATGCCTGTCTGTCCCTTGACCATTCTTCACAGTTTAATAGATTCAATGATTGTCTTTTATGGCTTAACACTTCGATGATAAACATACTGTAAACATACTATACACTCGATAAGTATTTGCAACTTGGCAAACACTTTGACAAATTTTGGCCAGCCAGCATTACTCAGATTGGAGTCAGACGAGGAGAAAAGGTGATGTCGTGATCTTCGCAATAGAACATCTTTGATATGATGTGTCGAGTCTTGGCCAATCAGCGTTCAGATGTCTACAGCGTCTTCATTTCCCTCCGTTACAGTTTAAGTTCCGTTATGTTCCGTTACCGTTCATACTTGCTGGGTTAAGTTAACGTCCACTGCATGCGGAACTTTATCGACTGTTAACGTTCGTCAGTCGAAAACCCCCCCCCGACAGGGTTTCGGGCTTGTCACCTTTTTCATCTCTCATGAGTTTGCAGGTATGAATGTAGCTCCGGGGTTACGCTAACAGCTTCAGACGCCTGCAGCTAACGATGTCTCTATTGTCTACCGCCATTTTGTCGTCTCGCGAGAGCCGTCGCCACGTTTCAGATTACGTCATACGTTGTCTGAGCTGTTCTCTCGCTCCCCCTACACACACACTGCATGCACACACACACACACACTTCCCCCCCCTTACCCCCGGTTATTGATTTTAGATAGCGTGCTCATAAATGTATAGTTGTTGTTAGTTTAGATATTAGTTGACGAGATCATTATTATTAGAACATAATAAACTCTGTTATACTTTAAAGAGCAGCTGTCTGTGATTACTTTGTGCATGTATTGTGATAATAGCTGTATATGTGGTCTGTTGCTCGAACTTAAACCTTCACTTTCACTCTGAATGTGTAATAGAACTCAGACTATTGACATTGTGAGTGAACACAAATTATGAGACTTAGTTTATCATTTGGTCCCTGTTCGCAGGGTGGTGCCCCGTTATTATTAATAATTACATTACAGTCATTTAGCAGACGCTTTTATCCAAAGCGACTTACAATTCAGAGTCTATCACATTTCTACACCGTAGACACAACTACGGAAGCAATTTTGGGGTTAAGTGTCTTGCTCAAGGACACATCGCCATGCGACTAGCAGAGCCGGGGTTTGAACCGCCGACCCTCTGATTGAAAGACGGCCCTGCAAGCCACTTAGCCACAGTCGCCCCAAATAATCTTACTGACATTAATAATTCTATTGATGTCAATAATTTAGTTTTCTCAAACACGCTCCTTTTCGTTCCTAGTTGGGCTTCAGTTAAGCTCATCTGCGGTGGGTGTTTGAGAGAAAAAAATGACAAGTGGAAATAATGATGTTTCAGAGAACTTTGTGTTTCTGCCAGATAATTGAGAAAAGTGAGTCTCCATGGTGTTGATTTGTCCTCATAAAAATCTCTGCTTCATCACCCAGAGAGACATGCTGAAAGTAGAAGAAAAGGGATGAAGAGTGTGCAATTAACAGGATCTCTGAACCCCCCCAACCTTTTCTCTGGTATTCTCTTTAATTCAGTCTCTGTCTCTTTTAAGGAGTCAGGGGGGAGAGAAGAGGGAGAAAGAGAGGAAGGCACTGTTAGGCTGTGTTCACACAGATGTTGGGTAAACAGCTCAGTATCCATAGAATAGTATTCATATTTGACTAATCTACAAAGCACAATTTATGTCAGATGCCAAAGTTCAGTAACAATACTGGTGTAGCGTGTTTTTAATGTAGTGAGGTGGAGAAAAGGGAGACCACTACAACCTGCAAGGCAAGGGAGAAGTTTCCAACAGTGAAGTCGACTGAGCTATTACAATGTTCTCTAACTAGGCCACTGTGTGTTGACAATGGTTAAATGAGTGGTATTATTAAAAATAATGACTTAATAGACAATGTTATGGAGTTTAGTTTATTTAATGTCCAATCATACATTTAAAAAATCTTTACATTGATCATGTTTGGATCACAATGTTTAATCACTACTATGAGGTGAAAGAAGAAGAAGAAGAAACATCATAGGTTGATTAACAAGCTTTACTACATTTTTACCTTTGGCAGTACTGGGCAAAAAAACCTAAGATCATCCAGTAAAGAAGCTGAACCCGCCACAACGCAATGTGACGACATCCAGTGGCCACTCCCTTAGCAAATCAAGTACGAACAAGAACACATTCCTTATGGATTACTTTGTATATGGAATGGTGTAAATTTAAAATGACTGTCGCCGTGAGAAGTTGCCAGACTTATAATATCGTTGATCATAGTATTGCTATGCTGCATGGAAAACACTACTCAAACTGGACTGCTATTTTATTGTACTTGGAGCTGCATGTGCCCATCAACTTGCATTAATGCCATCAAATTTCTTATAGTCTAATCTAAATGCCCAGTAAATCTTCAGAAATGTTGTCAGTGTCTGTAGTTCCAATCGCTGTCACTTCTTCACCAATGAAGCCAGAAAAATGCAAGGGGCCGTGTCCTTTAGAAAAATGATAAATACTTAGAAAATCAGTGGTATTACCATAAAGTTTACGGAGGCTGGAAAGTATTTTAGCTCCAGGCTTATGTAAGATTAAGATCTTATTAAGAGTGTTGTGGTTGAGGGGGCGTCACAGGGGTAGGGAGACCGCCATAAAACAGGCCATTATTGTCACGCTTTAATGCAGAGGTTAGTATTCAACACATTTATTTTTATTCCGCCATAACTTGGAATTCATTTGGAATTCAGTTACAGTTTCATATCACGGCAATGCAAGATGGGAGGAAAAAGATAGAGAGAAAGAAAAAGCAAAGGCCTTCAAGGCAAAGTAGTGATGGCGATAATGGCTGTAATTTTTTGCCACACACCCAGGGAACATCAGCAGCAGGAGCACGTCTGCAGGTCAGCCATGTCCAAGAGAACGGAGGGAGGACTCGGGAGAGGCAGAATGAAGAAAGGCTTGTGTAGCCTAGTGGGAAAAATGATGTTGCCACTAGAGGGCACTGTACTCCAGAGAAAGCTAGCGGGACGTGAAGAGTGAAGCAGGAAGTGAAATCCTTCTTTTCGAGTGGCTAACCTGTGGAGTGTTAGTTGTTTTCCGTGTGAGTAAATATGTTCTAAATGTTATTTCTGTACAAAATGATCGAAAGATGTACATTACTATGTGTGTATAGAAGTCAGGAAATGTATTGTTTGACGCTAAATGTGCCGATGGTGATTTAATTGGTCCGATGGTTACAAATGTTATCAACATGTGCTGAGCATTCAGGAGAGAACTAGAAGGCTAATAACGTTTAGCATTTTAAGACCATCCTACATACATTCTATGCATTCTGTTATCCGTCAAGATTATTTAATGTCTGTACTGTACCGAAAATAATATTTATTTTCCTTTTGTAGTGCTGTATGGCAGAGGTCCCCAACCTTTTTTGCACCACAGACCGGTTTCATGTAAGACAATATTTTCACGGACCAGTCTTCAAGGTGTGGCGGAAAAACACAACGAAATAAAATGATACGATCGGCATGAAAACAAATATAAAATGCATAAAGAATACAACTCACAATAACACTGAATCAGTGGGAGCCCTGAGCTTGTTTCTCTGCAACGAGACGGTCCCATCTGGGGGTAATGGGAGACAAAGACACCCGAAGTGTGTTCCTGACGTCCAGTCTACTCCGTTTTGTTTTGATTGCCGTCACTGCAGAACATCCCGCTTCACAAAGAGGATGTGTGAAATGGAAGCAGAGTTTTCAGTGCTTTAGTGGTGATCTCAGGATATTCAGCCTTGATTTTAATCAAACACCAGCAGAGTTGTTGTCTCAAACATACTTTTAAGGCCACCGTCATTTACAATCTCCAGCAGCTGATCTTCCTCTGTCGCCACATATTCTGCAGAGCGGGCTTGGCGCGTCAGAATTACTCCTGATATTTAATCAGACTCCTGATATTGTCTGTTAAATGAAGCTTTCATGTTCTTGGAAGTTGTAGCTCTTCTTCTGTCTCCTTAGTGGCCTTTCCTCTTTGCAAAGAAGCTCTCCAAAAGTTATTCACTCATTTTCTCTAGTTTGTGGGCTTAACTTTTGAGGTAACGTATCACGTGACCGAGACAAGCGTCTTGACATGTCAAGAGCCACAGGCGGATGAAATTGCGAGAGACTCCGGTCATTTTTCAAAATAAAACATCTTTCAGACTCTGATAATCAATACAACGGAAATAATATAATATTTATTCTTTCTGTGCGGCCCGGTACCAAATGACCCACAGACCGGTCCGCGGCCTGGTGGGGAAGAACAGTTGATGCAGAGCTGAAGGAGATATTCTCTCATGGGACTGGGCAAAAGCTGTAGCCATAGACAGACTCCAGTGGCAAAAGATTGTTGCAGCATTATGTCCCAACCAAGGTACTTACATGAGTACTCTAGCCCAGTGATTTTTAACCACTGTGCCGCAGCACACCAGGTAGTCAGGTGTGAAAATGTCCAATTTCCCTTAATGGGTCCAAAAAAATTTGTTTAGTTGCTGCAAATAATTTGCCATTGTTGAGCGTCCGATCCTGCCATATAGTGGCTGGCTAAGTAATAAATACTCTTCCATGCCAGTGGGTGGCAGTAGGTAGCGCAATAATTACCTTGTTAATTGAATTCGGGGAGAGGTGACAAGACGAACAGCGATGGAGAATTATTTGAAAAGGAAAAATTCCACTCTGAACTGGGCCCTGGACAACAAAACTAAAAACAGAGAGCGACTGAGTGCTGTTGAAGAAGAGCTTCGTGCGCCTTTCTTCAGTTTCTGCCAGGATTTCAGCTTTGTGTTCATCTAAACAGGCCCAGGTTTCACGCCGAGTAAGAATCAACAAATTGAGAGACTTGTCATTAAATTGTCAGCATATATGTTGTATTATGCTACAATGTGTCTTTTTGTAACTTTTTTAGTTGTTGGTGTGCCGCGGGATCTTTTTAATGTAAAAAATCACTGCTGTAGCCAATTATTGCACTTTCATTAGGTCAGCAGAATAGCCAAAAGCAAAGAAGCAAAGACAAAAATCACTTGACTTTCAGTCTCTTTTATGGATCAAGCTCCAGAACCTTTCTACATTTCCTCTTAAGATATTTGTAGAAGTAGCGTTTTTTGTTACATCCTCCTTTCCTGAATTATCAAACTCCACTACTCCAGTTTTTAAAACAAGCTATCTGTTGTTCATTGATTATTTTGTGAGACTTCACAAAGCTGCTTCAGAGCCACAGAGGACAAACCTGTTTTTACAGTTTATGTAGTAATCCTCATGAGTTAATTGACAATGGCATTTAAAATAGGTGGCCTGTTTCAAACGTATCTCCAGTACATACTGAAGTATGTGAAGTACATGTATTTACAGTACTGACCAAGCCTTATGTAAACTCAGGTTTTAAAGTCAATGGCAGCAAGTAGGTGTGGCTTCCTGATTTAATCTGATGACTGATGACACATAGCATATTTAATAGTTGCAGCTGACAGCATGCCTGCCTCTTTTATTATCACATATGATTAGCAGCTGCACTATTCTGCGTCCTTTGAACTTTGAAAGCCATGAGTGTAGCGTTGTTGCTGGTATCCGTGTCCTGCATGAACTAACGCGATGCTTCATTTCAGTCTACACAACTCAACTGGGCTTCCTCCCCTCCATAAATAAAACTCAAATTCAATTAAAGGTTGAATGAATCAAACAATTACACATCATAGATAGACACTAATATCGTGACACAGACGGACTGCACACACATTTGTGTGTACCTTTATGCATAATAAATTAATGGATGGAACATTAATCTCAACATTTCACCAGAAATCAGTGTCCTGTGAGAGACGAGGAAAAAAAGGTGTCCTGTGTTGTGAGTGAGATACAACTTGCAGAAAGAGTAATTAAAACATCTAGTTTATATGGAAAACTACAAGAATTGTAAACAGAGTTGGCTATCATTAAATTAACAATACATAGATTTATAAACTAAGAAGTTTTTTTATATATATAAAAGATAATTACTACAACTAGGCCTAGAATATCAAGGAAAAGGTTCTTTAACTTTGTTTATTAGCCATTGGAATGCGTCTCTATGTCCTCTCTGACCTGATCGTAACCTGTAAGGTGGGGTCATAAAACACTGTAGGGTCAGCCGTAACTGTTTAAGTGCCATATGATCCAAAGTTCTATCTTGAGTTTGTCCAGGAATATGGAAATAAACACTTAGTGCCCTTTGGGTTGTGAGAGCAGTGCCTGAAAGAATCAGAATCAGAACCGTTTGTTAGTTTATTAGTTGAGATTGTGACATAGACATTTCAGTTTATAATCTCTCGATGGATGTCCACTACATGAGAGGGGGAAACAGTGATAGTTACACCGTGTTTGTTTAAATGTGCTTACAATTCAATAAATTGATAGCAGTTGACCTTGTATTATCCACAGGGAGGGAAGAGTAACTGAATGAGGGTTTTTGTTTTATTGAGAGGACTTTCCTATAAAAGGTCAGTGTGCCCCTGATAACCGAGCTAACTGTTTAAGGCTTTAGCCAGCACACTCAGGGTATTCAGCTGAAGATGGTTTACTGTCAAACAGTGTAATGACTGCTGCTATGACAGCTGTATGACAATGATTAATGAGAGAATTACTCCATTTGATCGACATAATAGCTGTGAAGTCGTTGGTGATACTACATATTCCAGTACATAAGTAATTTTGTTGTCTGTATAAAGGTGTGAAATGCATTGAATTAAAGAACAGTCTGATCCTGATCTCCATGAACAGGAAGATAAGATAATAGCTGTTGAAAAATTCCACTAAACTCCCAAAGGACATAATGTTAAAGCAACTGCAGCAGAGTGTGAACTCTTTGTAGGTTAATGTGAGCTTTAGTGAGAGTCAAGGCCAAGTTTCATGTCACATCAAACCTCATTCATTAGTAAAGAGCAGTGGACTGCTGCAGTCAACAGCAGTGAATAATTCATCCACCTGTGCAGCACTCAGAACTGTTTAAAAGGCCAGCATCAGCAGTCCCACTGGACTTCAAATGCAGAATCAAGCCTCTGACTTCAATTAAAACTGATCGATGCGATGAAGTGGATGAAATCAGTAGGAGAGGTTTGGTTCTTCTAATGTCAGGCTTTAGAAACAGACGGTCACTGTCGTGTTTGGCAAACATTACTCATCTGTGAATTAATATAGCCTAAATGTAGTACTCTTGTAAGTATTTACAGCCTGTTAAGACTGACCTTTTTGTTTTACATTATTTGTTCAGCCAGGAATTGTGTTGACATTAGCCAATCTTTATTTGGAAGGGGGGATACGCATACGGCCATTTTTCTGTCTGTATTTCTGAATGATAGAGCGATAGCTAGCTGTGTAGGAAGAAGACACCCGGGAGACTTCAGGAACCACTAAAGCCTGCAAGGTATGGTACCAGTGCTAGCTAATCTGCTAGCATGTTTAATGTCAAATGACCACGACTGGCTGCACAAACTGTTATTATGTTATTGATTTATGGCTGTTAGTTTGAGAATTACAGAAGAGACCCCGGGGAAGACCCAGAACACGCTGGAGGGATTACATCTCCCAGCTGGCCTGGGAACGCCTCGGGATCCCCCAGAATGAGCTGGAACATGTTGCCGGTGGGAGGGAAGTCTGGGTCAGCCTGCTTGGCCTGTTGCCACCGCGACCCGACCCCGGATAAGCGGAGGAAAATGGATGGATGGATGGAGTTTGAGAATTATGTTAATGAGTTTTAACTTTCAAAGGTCATATTTCTGATTTTGTTTACTTGGTCTTTTTATTTTTTTTCTCTCTCATAATCAATGTTAGATTATTTTTTTCAAGGACAGTGGTGTTATGTGCTTCTTCACTATACTTTTTACAGTAACAAAAAGCTAACAAGGCTACTAAAAGTAGAGAGTCTCCTCCTTCATAGTCCTACTCCTGCCCTTTGATTGGTCAGTTGTTTCTCAAATAGTGTGGCTCATTAATGTGTTCTTCACTGTTGTTGGACAATAATGTAGATCTATTGCACATGGGATCTGTTGAATATTCCCTGCTCTGCCACTGTCACACAGACTAGTGAAAGGAAAAAGGCCAGCCCAGGAGTTTGCAGAGTTGATCTTTTTGACCCTCTGCCCTGGGAAGTTTTTCCTGAAGTGAACTCAGCCATGTGAGAAAAAAACAATAGAACTGAGAGCATTTGAAGATGAGGACGAGAAGCATCCAGACAAGCGACCTAATGGACTCCCTGGCTCAATCATCTCTGTCAGGGGCAATAATTACTATACCGTCATCTTAATTAAAACTTGGCCTGGTAATTAAGAGTCATTGTTTACCTCGCAGGGGCAGCATTGATATGCATGTCATCACTTACTATTCCTGGCTTTCATTGACCTTCCTCTGCTTCAGGCTATGAGCCTGTCACTCTTCTCTTGTATTGATGCTCCTTTCCTGTCAGAGAGACACTGTGGGCTTGAGGGGAACCTCCACCAACAACCAATTATCCCATGTTTGCAGATTGTCCCTGAATGGACAGCGGCGAAATGCTTTGATGTGTGGAACACCTTCCCAGGAGGTGAGATAGTACGGAAGATAAGGCAAATAGGGGTCAGGGATGGTGCAGATGGAAGAGAGGACATAGGGAGGTGTGCATGGAGAAAATCAGTTAATGCTGGCAGTAGCAATGTCCTCATCCTCTTTTGTGGAAGATCATTTAGAGAGGCCGGGGCAGAGACAGAAACCAACACAGTTACAGGGACAGTCTTAGTGGCATATTGTAGAAAAACAGATTCTCCACTCTAGCTTCTCTTTAATGTTTATGGACATTAAAGTAAATATTACTAACTCATGCTTTGAAATTATTAATGATTCTGTAAAAGTTGTCAATTCAGCTGAGTGCTGTTATCCTTCATTTTGGCTGCAATATGTTGAGTGTTAGAGGACACTTTGTGCTATTAACGTCAGGGGTCAAAATCTTTCACCGAGAACACATAAGCCGGTACCTGGTCTGAGGTCGATGAGTAAGGTTTAAATTCTTCTAATCACCCTCCATTTTCTTTTAGGCTATCTTTATTCCTCTCCTCCTGTTTGCAAGATGGTAACTATGGTGGCAAAAGTCAAACATATTGGGTGTGAAAACAATAGCGGAGGCAAATTTCATGAAAATGAGCACAGACTCTGGATGTACATACAGGCAAAACAGCCACTCAATTTAAAGTTGCATGATTATTTTTGCATACAAACTTTTCTAAAACATTTAGAAAAATTATTGTTTCTGTGAAGCCCAACTTATTCTGAAAATAAAATATTGCAAGTCTAGCTAAGGCATGTCTTCTCCCTGCTGAGCTTTGTGAAAACTAGTGTTCACATGAAGTAATACTCACCCCAAAGACTACTTTTGATTATGATTTGATTATTCATTTGGATCTCTATCAGATGTTACCAGTGCAACAGTTACTCTTCCTGGTGTCCAGAGGAATAAATTACCCTAACATAAAACAGTTAATAAAGGCAATACAATAAAACAATGCATATAATATAAGCAGTGTAAGCAGTACTGCAGCATATACATTGCAAACAAATGTCCATGACCTCCCGGTCCTACAAATACAATGTATATCAATAAGCTCTCCCACTATATTCTTGTAAAAAACTGCATTAATACTTCTGTGGGCATACTCCCTCTTTTAGACTTAATTAAATAATGTGACATATCCAGAACTAAGTAATAGATTTTCATCCAAATTGTCCAATCTAGGTGGAATATCTTCCTTAATTTGTGAAAGATGTTGCTTTATCTTATCAACATTCAAAAAGGGTGTCCAAACCAGTTATAGTTTTGAATTGAAGAGGCAGCGACCCGGGGAGCCTAATGTTACACCTCTATTGTGAGGTGTACCTGTAGTACCCGAATGTACCAGGTATAAATGTGGACAGTTTTCTCAAAAACAACAATTTATGCTACAGTCAGGACCAGAAGTATTTGGACTGTGACACAATTTTTCTAATTTTGCCTCGTTACACAACTCCAGTGGATTTGAAACTAATCAGTCAATATGTGGTTGAAGTGAAGACTTTCAGCTTTAATTCAATGGATAAAACAAAAAATATTACATGAACGGTTATGGAATTATGGCCATTTTTATACAGTCCCCCACATTTTCAGAGGCTCAAAAGTAATTGGACAATTATCTGACAAACGGTTTCATGGCCAGATGTGGTCGGTTCTGTCTCTATTTCATGACAAATGATGCAGATAATAGGATTCAAAATGTTAAATTAGCATTTGGTAGCTGGTCCTCTCAGCTACCAAATGCGGACCAAAAAGGTGTCAATGCAAGTGAAGAAGGCCATTATTAGGTTATAAACACTAAACAAACCTATCAGTCAGATAGCAGAAACATTAGGATTGACCAAATAAACTGTTTGGTACATCCTTAAAAAGAAGGAATTCACTGGCAAGCTCACCAACACCAAAAAGCCCAGAAGACCACAGAAGACATCTAAAGTGGATGATCACAGAATTCTTACCTTGGTGAAGAAAAACCCTTCATAATATCTACTGAAGTCAAGAACACTGGAGGAGGTAGGCGCATCATTGTTAAAGTCTACAATCAAGAGACGCCTTCATGAATCTAAATACAGAGGGTTTACAACAAGGTGCAAACCACTGGTTACACTGAAAAACAGGAAGACCTGATTAGACTTTAACAGAAAACATCTGACAAAGACTGACCAGTTTGGGAACAAGATTCTTTGGACAGATGAAACCAAGATGAACTTGTACCAGAATGATGGAGGAGAAAAGTGTGGAGAAGGAAAGGAACGGCTCATGATCCGAAACAAACCACATCATCTGTAATTCCTAAACGGTTAATGTGATTTTTTTGTTTTATCCATTGAATTAAAGCTGAAAGTCTTCACTTCAACCACATGTTGACTGCTTCATTTCAAATCCATTGGAGTTGTGCAGAGGCAAAATCTGAAAAATGTGTAACAGTCCAAATACTTATGGCCCTGACTGTATTAAATGACACTCAACATGGTATGGTAAATGGATAATGGACTGTACTTGTATTTCGCTTTTCTAGTCTTCTGACCACTCAAAGCTCTTTAACACTACATGTCATCAATCACCCATTCACACACTGATGACAGGGGCTAACATGCAAGGTACCACCTGCCCATCAGGACTATCTAACATTCATACCCGTTCAAACACCGTAGGCACAAGTCTTGCTCAAGGACACATCGACATGGACTAGCGGAGCCGGGGATTGAACAGCCAATCCTCTGATTGAGGGACGACCCTGCTCTACCACTGAGCCACCGTCGCCCCCATGTGTCGCACAGTGGAAATGGAAGTTATCCCGACATGATTATTACTGCTGTAATAAACACAAGAGATGTTAATTAAATACCTTGCATTGGAAGAAAAATGTCCCCACAAAAAACCCTTTAAGGGAGAAACCTCAGAGAGACTAACAGAGGAGTGATCCCTCTTCCAGGATGGGCAGAAGTGCAACAGATGTCATGTGAACAGAATCAAAAACATAATCAAAGTCTGGAATCAAGTCAATCCATATGACAGAAATAGTACATATAATGATATAATGTAGTAATACTACACTATAATACACTACTATTAGCAGAAAAGTGATTACTTCTACTAATAACAGCAGCAGTGGATATGATGTAATGATTATGATAGTAAAATAATGATAGTATAAATGTGACTAATATTGATAACTAGAAAATGCATTTCCTGCTGAAAATGCGTTGGAATGCTGAAAGCTGAAATGAATTGCATAAACATTGCTGAAAGTACAGAAATGGGAGACTACCTGTCTGAAAAATGTTGAAGTCCGAAAGCATTTAAACTGCACTGCTGAAAACCCTTCTAGTTGAAATGTCTAACTATGGTGTCTGTAGCTGAAAGTATGAGAAGAAGGCTTTGAAAGTTGAAGAAGTTTAACAGGATTTGAAGATTTTCTCCATAGACATCCCTTTCAAAGAAAATTGCAAAAAGCTTAATAATTCAAAAAGTTGAAAGATTACAAATATGAAGTCATATCACCCCTCTCCTGAAAAAGCTGAACATTTTGATATTCGAACGGTTTCTGTAGCTTAAAAAAATTTCAGCGGTAGTGATATTTGTTGTAGTAGTAGTAGAAGTTGTAGTTGTAGTAGAAGTATTAGTAGTAGAAGTATTAGTAATTAGAAGAAGAAGTAGTAGTATCAGTAGTCGTAGTAATAGCTGTAGTAATATTAGTACTGGTACTAGCAGTAGTAGTAGTAGCAGTTTAGCAGTAGTAGTTTAAGTAATAGTAGTAGTGGTAGTGGTAGTAATAGCAGTAGTGGTAGTAATAATATTGATGGTAGCAGTAGTAGCAGTAGAAGTAATAGTAACAACAGCAAAAGTTGAAGTAGTAATACCAGAAATATTAGCAGCAGTATTAGTAAGAGCATTCATTATTTCAACAAAAAAGCCTAATTTTGAGCTTAATGTTTAAATACAGTTAATCCATGGGGCTTTTATTTTGAAAGGGTGGGGCTGGGTGGGGGAGTGAGGAGGAGACAATCAGAAAGTATGAAACGCATAAACAGAGGTTATTAAATGACAGACTTCATCACAAGCATTTCAGTTAGATTTCACTCTATGGGGCTTTTATTTTGAAATGGGGTGTTGGGGGGAGAAGAGATGGACTCATAATGTTAGATAAACACAAACAGGTTATTAAATGTCAGGCTTCATCATAAGCATTTCAGTTAGAATTCATTCTGTGGGGCTTTTATTTTAAAATGGAGTGGTGGGAGGGGAGTCCTGTAAAAAGCTGTAAGACCTGAATGACTGTATGAGAGACACACACAGAGAGAGAGACATACAGAGATAGAGGGAGAGAGAGAGAGGAGTGCGTGTGTGTGTGTGTCTGTGAGTCTGTGTGTTTATCAACATCACTAATTAGCTACATCAGAAACACCTGTGTCCTTGCAGCCTTTTCATGGAGATTAAACAGGGAAACACCTCTCAAACAAATCCTCAAAACTCCCATAACCGTAGCTCCTATTGCTCCGATATTAATAAATGAGAGGAAGGATGAGTTGAAGAACAGATCCTGTAAAAATTGTGTCTGTAGTGTAAGAAATGTGGCTGAACTGGCGATTTAGAAATGGGGTCCCGTGTTCTGTGGAAGATGTTTTTGAAGCAAAATTTAACATTGGTCTCTATGGAGCAGAAAGTTGGTTTTCCTCTCAATTACAGGCTTCTGTGCCAAATGTGTAAATCTGTGGGATTCCACAGTCATTTGTCTACGACAAGGACAAGATTAGCTACTTTTACATCCGAAAATTATTCATGAAGAGTGAAGATTGTGGACACAATGGCAAAAGACAAATCTTTTTTTCACAAGAATCTCAAACTGCTCTTCACTCTAGCGGTGACATCACGCACTCTAAGCTGCGCAATACACACCCATTATAAAAGCAGAAAAGGGCTGAAAAAATCATAAAAGTTAAACTGCTGCAGTTCAAAAAGTATAAAAGATATCAAAAAGCTGAATAATGCAGCAATAGATCAGGGTTTTCTCAACATTTTAAAGTTAAAATGGTGTCTGTAGCTGAAAGTATGAGGAAGTAGAAGGATTTGAAAGTTGAAGAGAATTTGAACATTTTCTCCATAGAAACCCATTCAAAAAATAAATTGCAAAAAGCTTAATAATTCATAAAGTTTAAAGGTTAGAAATATGAAAAGTCATAGCACCCCTCTGCTGAAAGAGCTGAACATTTTGATAGTTGAACAGTTTCTGTAGCTTAAAATATGAAGGAGCAGAAGAGTTTCAAAAAGCGTACGGAAGAAATATAAAAATATAAAGAAGTATAAAGATTTGAAGAACAATAGTTGGAATGCTTAACAGCATTCCAACAATAAAGATTTGAAGAACAATAGTTGGAATGCTTAACAGCATTCCAACAATAAAAAGAAGAACTAGAAAATGCATTTCCTGCTGAAAATGCGTTGGAATGCTGAAAGCTGAAATTAATTGTAAAAACATTGCTGAAAATATATATCCAATTCAAAAACAATTGCAAAAAGCTTAATAATTCAAAGAATTTAAAGATTACAAATATGAAGTCATATCACCCTCTCCTGAAAGAGCTGAACATTTTGATATTCGAACGGTTTCTGTAGCTTAAAAAATTTCAGCAGTAGTGATATTTGTAGTAGTAGTACTAGAAGTTGTAGTTGTAGTAGAAGTATTAGTAGCATTAGAATAAGTACTAGTAGTAGCAGTAGTGATATTTGTAGTAGTATTAGTAGAAGTTGTAGTAGAAGTATCATTAGTAGTAGAAGTATTAGTAAGTAGTAGTATCAGTAGTCGTAGTAATAGCTGTAGTAGTGGTTGTAGTATTTAATATAACAGTAGTAGTAGTAGCAGTAGTAGTAATGGCAGTATTTGAATTAGCAGTAATAGCAGTAGTAGTAGTACTAGTAGCAGTCGTACTAATAGCTGTAGAAATATTAGTACTGGTAGTAGCATGAATAGCAGTTGTAGTCCAAGTAATGGCAGTAGTGGTAGTAATAATATTGATGGTAGCAGTAATAGTAGTAGTAGTAGTAGTAGTAATAGTAGCAACAGCAAAAGTTGTAGTAGTAGTAGCAGTAGTAGTAATTGTCGCAGTATTAGTAAGAGCATTCATTATTTCAACAAAAAAGCCTAATTTTGAGCTTAACGTTTAAATACAGTTAATCCATGGGGCTTTTATTTTGAAAGGGTGGGGCTGGGTGGGGGAGAGAGGAGGAGGAGACAGAATCAGAAAGTATGAAACACACAAACAGAGGTTATTAAATGACAGGCTTCATCACAAGCATTCCAGTTAGAATTCACTCTGTGGGGCTTTTATTTTAAAATGGAGTGTGGGGGGGGGGGGGGGGGGTCCTGTAAAAAGCTCTAAGACCTGAATGACTGTATGAGAGAGAGAGAGAGAGAGAGAGAGAGAGAGAGAGAGAGAGAGAGAGAGAGAGAGAGAGAGAGAGAGAGAGAGAGAGAGAGAGAGAGGAGTGCGTGTGTGTCTGTGAGTCTGTGTTTATCAGCATCACTAATGAGCTTAATCAGAAACACCTGTGTCCTTGCAGCCTTTTCATGGAGATAAAACAGGAAAACACCTCTCAAACAAATCCTCAAAACTCCCATAACCGTAGCTCCTATTGCTCCGATATTAATAAATGAGAGGAAGGATGACTTGAGAAACAGATCCTGTAAAAATTGTGTCTGTAGTGTAAAAAATGTGGCTTAACTGGCGATCTAGAAATGGGGGTACCGTGTTCTGTGGAAGATGTTTTTGAAGCAAAATTTAACATTGGTCTCTATGGAGCAGAAAGTTGGTTTTCCTCTCAATTACAGGCTTCTGTGCCAAATGTGTAAATCTGTGGGATTCCACAGTCATTTGTCTACAACAAGGACAAGATTAGCTACTTCTACATCCAGAAATTATGCATGAAGAGTGAAGATTGTGGACACAGTGGCAAAAGACAAATCTTTTTTTCACAAGAATCTCAAGCTGCTCTTCACTCTAGCGGTGACATCACGCACTCTAAGCTGCGCAATACACACCCATTATAAAGTCAGAAAAGGACTGAAAAAATCATAAAAGTTAAATTGTTGCAGTTCAAAAAGTGTAAATGATATCAAAAAGCTGAATCATGTGGCAATAGATCATGGTTTTCTAAACATTTTAAAGTTTAAATGGTGTCTGTAGCTGAACGTATGAGGAAGTAGAGGGATTTGAAAGTTGAAGAAGTTTAAGAGGATTTGAAAAATGTCTCCATAGACATCCCATTGAAAATAAAAATTGCAAAAGCTTAATAATTTAAAAAGTTTAAAGATTATAAATATGAAGAGATATAGCACCCATGAGCTGAAAGAGCTGAACATTTTGATAGTTGAACGGTTTCTGTAGCTTAAAAAATGAAGAAGAAGAGTTTCAAAAAATGTACGGAAGAAATAGTTGAGTGAAGTTGAATAAAGATTCGAAAAACAATAGTTGGAATGCTTAACAGCATTCCAACAACTAGAAAATGCTTTTCCTGCTGAATATGCGTTGGAATGCTGAAAGCTGAAATTAATTGTCAAGAATTTGCTGAAAATTAAGAAATGGGAGACTACCCGTCTGAAAAATGTTGAAGCTTGAAAGCATTTAAACTGCACTGCTGAAAACCCTTCTTGTTGAAATGTCTAACTATGGTGTCTGTAGCTGAAAGTATGAAGAAGTTTAACAGGATTTGAAGATTTTCTCCATAGAGATCCCATTCAAAAAAAATTGCAAATAGCTTAATAATTCAAAGAATTTAAAGATTACAAATATGAAGAAGAACTAGAAAATGCATTTCCTGCTGAAAATGCGTTGGAATGCTGAAAGCTGAAATGAAAAAGTTGAAAGATTACAAATATGAAAAGTCATATCACCCTTTCCTGAAAGAGCTGAAAATTTTGATATTCGAATGGTTTCTGTAGCTTAAGAAAATTTCGGCGGTAGTGATATTTGTTGTAGTAGTAGTAGAAGTTGTAGTTGTAGTAGAAGTATCATTAGCAGTAGAAGTATTAGTAGCATTTGAATAAGTACAAGTTGTAGCAGTAGTGATATTTGTAGTAGCAGTAGTAGTAGAAGTTGTAGTCGAAGTATTAGTAATTAGAAGAAGTAGTATCAGTAGTCGTAGTAATAGTAGTGGTAGTAGTATTTAATATAACAGTAGTAGTAGTAGAAGTACTAGTAGCAGTCGTACTAATAGCTGAGTGAGACAGGCAGACAGACAGTTTTATGGACTGAGTGAGTGAGACAGGCAGACAGACCGTTTTATGGACTGAGTGAGTGAGACAGGCAGACAGACCGTTTCATGGACTGACTGAGTGAGTGAGACAGCTAGACAGACCGTTTTATGGACTGAGTGAGTGAGACAGGCAGACAGACAGGTATATCGACTGAGTGAGACAGGCAGACAGACAGTTTTATGGAGTGAGTGAGTGAGACAGGCAGACAGACAGTTTTATGGAGTGAGTGAGTGAGTGAGACAGGCAGACAGACAGTTGTATGGACTGAGTGAGTGAGACAGACAGACAGGAGGTCTAACGATCTGCCATGAATATCTCCAACTCATGTGTGTCTGTGTTGAGAGAGACAGACAGACAGACAGAGAGAGACTACCTGTCTGAAAAATGTTGAATTGTTGGAATGCTGTTAGTAGTTTAGGGCGAGCAGGGACAAGTAGGCGGTATGCACCACATAGCTTAACATGGAGGAGCTGCACTTCAAATCACTTCCTGTTGGTTTGAAAAGTGTCTAAAAAACGTTGCTTTCTTCTTCAGCCACTATTGCTGACATTAGAGCAATGTTTTTCATTGGCCAGAACTGCTCTGCCTAAAAATATAAATGTGGAACAAATGAAAGATAGTTAAGGCTACTAAGAGGAATGTCATTTTGTTGTATTGTTGTTACGGGTGTAGTTAGGACCCAGGAGCAGTACGACAAGACCCGGACTGGTTTGATTTGAGTTCTTTATTATCAACGCACGACAGGCAGAATATTCTCTGGCAGAATCCACGACAGGTTTCTCGGGGTCAAGGACAGAAGGGCTGAGTAAGTTTCCAGGGCAGGGGCAAGGCGAGGTAGTCCGGGACAGGCAGGGTCGGCAACAGGGAATCAGTCCAAGGGTGAGTGCGGGAAAGTTGAGCATGAAAGCAACAAACGATCTGGCAGTGAGTGTGTGTGAGGCAGGGGTTTAAATAGTGAAGAGGCAGAGTGAGCAGGTGAGAGTGATGATATGATGAGGTGAGTGTGACTGGCAGGTGCACTGAATGAACTGATTAGGTGAGTGAAAGGTGGATAGAAGTGACAGAGCTGTGACAATTGTGTTGAATTTGGCGGTTCCTGTGGACAAAGGCGGTAGGGTTTACGAGCACCAGATTTCCTTCAGAAAACCTCTAATTTTACTGCAGCAGGTTTTTGACAGTCTGCCCTACACAGTCCTGTTTCTGGTTCCCCAGTGCCTCCCTTCCCTTTGGCGGGCCCAGCATTGTGGCATGGGTCTTCATTAGCGTTGCATCTGCTTTGGCTTCTAGCAGAGAAGCAAAGTGGTAGGATATGCATTTATTGTGAATTACTTACCGTTGCAATTTTAGGTTTGGATTTTCTTGCTCTGTGATATTCAGTCATCACCTAGGCAGCAGTCTTTGCCTGCAGCACTCAGTTGCTAGTGAGGACATTAGGCTTTCAGACTTGATGACAGAAGAAGATATTAGGTGTCCAGTAATGAGAAAAAAACAAAGACAAATCTGGCAACAGCTCTTGGAGCACTGGTCATTAGTTCAGGGGACTGTGGGCTTATGGTGGAGTGAGCGTTTGTGTGAGTTTTCCTTTGCTTGGTGCAGTAACAATGCTATGGAAGCCTCTAAGGGACCAATTTCGTTCTGTTCTGTGGGCGATGGCGTGTCTTTGTGTTTAGAGGAAGGAAGAAAAGGACGCCCTCGAAAGTCCCTCAAAGATCATTCTTGTTGTTTTCTCCTGTGAGACTTTAAGGCCAATAACAGAAAATAATGTCAGGATTTTGTTCTGTTCCCACCAAGTGGACTGCTCCATATTTCACACTACAACAGAACCTCCCTCAAAAAACCTGCTGTTTTTTGCCCTTTGGCCAGAGTTGAGAATTATTCTTGACCCTAACCTGGACAGAGGTGTTGAGCTGCAACAGAGAAGGTCTCATTATAGAAGTCCACCATGTAACCCTGAGCCAGACAACTCATTCGCCCTTCATTACTACAGGTGCTTGTGGATGCAGCAGGGAGGAGGGGAGATGGTAGGTGCCGTGGAGGCCTCACAAACAGGATGTGACTGGCAAACAGAGAGCTCTAGGTCTGTTTCCATATACTGTAGTGCAGTGTAGGTACCTCACCCTGCCCGCACAAAGAAGGATAATGTTTTGGCCAGTGTTACAATGTAACAGATCACTAATATCTTCTTACTTTTCCGTGTAATATAGTTAAGAAACACAATACTTCAGTACTGGAATGCTAATTTTATTTTTTTAAGTGGAGATATTTTCACAGATTTGGCATTCCTGTAACATAGAGATAAGAATAGCATTGTGAAATGTAAGTTGCATGCAGGTCAGATTGACTTTTCAATGGCAACAAACCACAAAAATCAAACTGTCGAAGCACCTGATGACAACTTACACATGGCTAACTAGTGGCAAAAGAATCTTGTCCCATTACTACAACCTCAGTCTGAGATCAATATTCAACGAGGTGAGCAGAAAGCAACAGAGAGAAAGTGACTGGTGATTGTGCTGGAAGAAACATCTTGTACACATCTGAAAAATTAAATCAAAATTAGGCCTTGATAGATTACTGTCTACAATAGAGAAATTAAATGTATGAAGATGCACAATACATTGGGAGCAATTTTATAGTCCCAACAGTTTTCAATGGTTCCCAACAGGCTGATGCCTGAGCCAGCCGCGAGTAGCTTACGGTGCTAAAAGTACAAAACTACGGCAAACGTGCTGACAGAGCTAACGGTGTTTACCTGAGGGGGAACCGGAGGGTGGGTTCCACCCTTCTGCGACGACGCTGTTGGTCAGGAGGGCGTTATGAGCTGTAACTGCCATATGAGAGAAGTGCATAGCAGTGGCCATGAGCTGGCCAGTTGGGCACGCTCACATGCACAGCTGGCTCTGCCATACCAACAAAGGAAGTAGAAGCTGTGATAACACACAGGGCGAGAAATACTTAATTCTCTGCTCAGGTAGACATTACTCCTCTATATCTTTACATAGAACATAGTTGTTTGCTGCTTTATTAATGCTCTGAATGTCGTATATTTCGCTCCTTCAAGACTAACGTATTGTGACTTTATCGGTCTGCAGGCTTGAAAACTATGAAAACTTTACCGTTGTTAAATAATGTTCAGTTGTGATAATGGTTAAAGACTATCACTGTCCATGGTGCTGATCCTGGGACCTCAGGGATGTGGGAAATTGGTGGCCACACGTCAGTCATGCTGACCAGCAGGGATACCACTACTACTTTGAGGGGATGCAGTCTTGTCAGTCATGTATAATTAAAAACAATCTGTATTATTTTGATTTTGAATATGTTTTAAGTTAATTGGGTATTGTGCTATTTGAGGCCCCACTCTGTGGTTCTTTTTTTTGACCTACCTTCCATCTCTCTGCTGATGTCAGACTATGCCTCTGTCGATCATGTGCTGCTTTGAATTTGCGCCTGACTTTTAAATGGACAAAGAGACACGTTAATATTTCCTCTTGATATTCACTCAATAACTGAGTTCAAGTCTCCAACAAGCATGGCTATTTAATCTGGCATCAATCTACTTGGTTTATGGTGAACATTTAGAAGACTGTCATACTGTAACAGGCTACATTATCATCTGATGTAATTCATATTCATTTTTGTGAGGACCCAAACGTGGCTATTCCGCTCATTGAGTTCAAGTCACTGTCCTTAATCGCCGCTGTGTGTAACAGATCTTACCGGCCAAAACAATAAAAGCAGACTGCTTTCTTTTTCTTATGCACGACAGCGAGCACTGATCTATAATTTACAGACAGTATGGACTCGGTGCTCTTTTTGAACAACTGTCTCCAACAGGACTGGACATGCTACTCAGCATCATGTAATTGGTTTTAAGTTATGACTGACATTCAGATACTGATTTCATATCAGGCTACAACATCATCTTATATAAGTTATTGGTATTTTTAGGCTATTATTTGGAATCCAGTGCAGTAAATCCTTTCACCCCAGAGCTGGAGCCTGTGCCGGGTTCACTTATTCCAGGTTGGAATATGGAGGGAAAAAAAGCCTGACTTTCAGACGTTGTCCTGTGTGTGTGTGAATCAGAATCAGAACCGTTTATCCGTGTGCACGCAGACTAGTTAACAATACAGATACTGTATGTTTTTTCATTGCTGGTTGGCTTGGTTTCGCAGAGAGAAAGTTAGCAAAAGAGCTTGAAAGTGGGTGTCCCATGCAACAGACTAGCAGATTGAGAGCACAATTTTACATAACCTTTCCTTTCACCATGAAACCTCTCTGGCTCAGTAATTTTGCATTTCCCCCTAAATGTTTTGCTAATGTGGAATTGGTAGATATTAAAGGATTGATCGGAGATAAGGTTTCTTTGGAAGCCAGGAAAGTACCGTATTTTCCGCACTATAAGGCGCACTTAAAAGCCTTTAATTTTCTCAAAAAACGACAGTGCGCCTTGTAATCCGGAGCGCTTTATATATGGATCAATTGGTTGATCCATACTGGTTGTACACGGCGCTCTGTCAAAATGTTTCAGTACGACTGGTAAACTACAAAGCCGCACCGCGGTAAACACCGGTACTGTGCTTACTCCTAGTCCAACACCACTTGTGTGTATAAAGACCCCAAAATGGCACCTTTCAAGAGACACGCTTACGACGCTATTCTATTCTATGCGCCTTATAATCCGGTGCGCCCTATATATAAAAACAGTTCTAAAATAGGCCATTCATTGAAGGTGCGCCTTATAATCCGGTGCGCTTTATAGTGCGGAAAATACGGTAGATGTGGAACATTGTGAGCCAGAGTGAACCAAGCCTAATATCAATTTCAACATTTTAATTTATGGCAGTGTCTTATACTGTATAAAGATATTGTACCCAATCATGTTTTCAGTCCTAATAATTATGTGTGATTAGCTAAGGAAAGCCTTAGAACATTAGGATATTGCTGTCACTGATAAGTAATTAACAACCAGCATACAAGATTATCCATTTATTAACATAACAAGCAACAAGATTAATAAGTGATTGGAAGCTCATAATTCCTATACAGCTGAGTGAGCATGAAAACTCAGCTTGTACAAAATGTGAGGTCAACAAGCTTGCATTTCATATCTTTATTTATTTTCACTGCTAATGTCAAAGAAAAAAACTGTATTGAACCAAGGTTGAGTCCAGCCATCGAAGGTTTTTAGTTCTCCGTGACTTTTGGTTTAAATAATACAGAAATTAAGTTCAACATTTGCTTGAATAATAGTGACATCAGTCATTGGAGCCATAATCTGAGGTTTTTTGGTCTCAAGCATTTCCTTGTCTTTCCCCACCAACTATACAGCCCACTTAAGTGTAGGTGTTATATATCTTGGCAGTGTGTACATTTTGTCATGACGCTGAGCAGCTTAGTGGGCCTACTCCTAAAATGCTGACCTCTAAAAGCATAATGTCCATCTAGGTCAACATCTTCATCAGAATATATTAATTAAATCTGCAAGGAGGAGTATACACATGGACACTTAACAGAGAGGGATCCTGCATAAGGCTGGTCCTTTTTCATCTTTTTTTTTCATCTCAAGACACTAAAGTCAACATTTAATTTATCCTAGTGTGAGTAAGACTCACCAGAGTGGCTAGGTAGGTGGCGCCAGAAACTTTGTCAGGATTAACAAAAGGTATTTTATTTACGGAAGTGCCAACTTACTACATGTGTAATCAAAATATATATATAAACCAACAAACAAAGAGGCTTAACTGAATAAAACTCAACATAACATCACATGCACGCGGCTTCAAACTGACATCCATCCCCCGTAACAACCAAAAGCATGGTGGGTATGGCAGGTGTAACCCATTGGAAAATAGTTACTATAATATTTAGTATTATCTCCATTCACTGATCATTATTTTATTTGAAAAAGGACCCCGTCTTTTATTTTATTCAGCTTTATTTTATTCTGTATTTAATTTATTATTTAGTTTTAGCTCAGAGGTCTAATTTGGCATTTGTAAGTGTTCTGTTGGAAGAAACTTGACAACAGGCAAAGTTATTGGTGTAAAGGGGCGCAAGTCCTGCCTCCTTCAGTCAGGCTAGAGAGACGCTGTCTGATGTGATGGCAAGCAGAGCATGGAGTAAGAACGGCAGAGACACTGAAATTACGGAATGATATTACATACTACACTTTACCCTGGTAGGGTCTCCCAAGGCAAAACAGGTTTCAGGGGAGAGCCCAGACTAAGAGCGGTTCAAAACGACCCTAATGATGAGCAGCCCACGGACTACAGTCACCTCGCCCGGACCAGGGAAACCGGGGCACCCTCCCGGAGCCAGACCCAGGAGGGGAGCTCGTAGGCGAGCGTCTGGTGGCCGGGCCTTTGCCCATGGGGCCCGGTCGGGCTCAGCCCGAATAAACATCATGGAGCAGCCACCCTGTGGACCCACCACCCGCAGGGACACGCATTGGGGTCGGGTGCTATGCAGACCGGGCGGTAGGTCGGGCGGGAGGCCCGGGCATGCCGATCGCCGGCGACATAGACTAGCTCTAGGGACGTGGAACGTCACCTCGCTAGCGGGGAAAGAGCCGGAGCTGGTGCAGGAGGTGGAGCGATACCAGCTAGAAATAGTTGGACTCACCTCCACACACAGCGTTGGCTCTGGAACCAAGCTCCTGGAGAGGGGTTGGACTTTGTCCTTTTCCGGAGTTGCCCAGGGTGAGAGGCGCCGGGCGGGAGTGGGGATACTCACGAGCCCCCGGCTGAGCGCCGCTGTGTTGGAGTTCTCCCCGGAGAGCGAGAGGGTCGCCTCCATGCGCCTACGGGTTGCGGGGAGCAAGGCTCTGACTGTGGTTTGTGCTTATGCACCAAACAGCAGTTCGGAGTATCCGGCCTTCTTGGAGTCGGTGGGAGGGGTCCTGGAAAGGGCGCCGCCTACCGACTCCATAGTTCTCCTGGGGGACTTCAACGCTCACGTGGGCAATGACGGAGAAACCTGGCGGGGGGTGATTGGGAGGAACGGCTTGCCCGATCTGAACCCGAATGGTGTTTCGTTATTGGACTTCTGTGCTTGCCACGGTTTGGCCATAACGAACACTATGTTCGAACATAAGGTGGCTCATAAGTGTACCTGGTACCAGAACACCTTAGGCCGGAGATCAATGATCGACTTTGTAATCGTATCATTTGATTTGCGGCCGTATGTTTTGGACACTCGGGTGAAGAGAGGAGCAGAGCTGTCAACTGATCACCACCTGGTGGTGAGTTGGATCAGATGGCAGGGGAACCGGTTGGAAAGACCCGGTAAACCCAAACGTGTAGTGAGGGTAAACTGGGAACGTCTGGCGGAGGACCCTGTCCGGGAGGTCTTTAACTCCCACCTCCGGAAGAACTTCTCACACATCCCGAGGGAGGTTGGGGACACGGAATCCGAGTGGACCATGTTCAAAGCCTCTATTGTGGACGCGGCCGCAAGGAGCTGTGGCCGGAAGGTCATCGGTGCCTGTCGTGGCGGCAACCCGAGAACCCGGTGGTGGACACCAGAGGTGAGGGAAGCCGTCAAGCTGAAGAAGGAGACCTTCAAGGCCTGGTTGGCCCAGGGGTCTCCTGAAGCAGCTGACAGGTATCGGCAGGCCAGAAGGGCTGCAGCTGCGGTGGTCGCGAATGCTAAAACTCGGGCATGGGAGGAGTTCGGGGAGGCCATGGAGAAGGACTTTCGGTTGGCCTCAAGGAGGTTCTGGCAAACCATCCGACGGCTCAGGAAGGGAAAGCAGGGCTTACCCCAGGCTGTTCTCAGCAGGGGGGGGGAACTGCTAACCCGGACGGAGGACATCGTCGGGCGGTGGAAAGAGCACTTTGAGGAACTCCTAAACCCGACCAACATGTCCTCTGCAGAGGAGGCAGCGCCTGAGGACCTAGGGGGAGGCTCACCCATATCCCTGGCAGAGGTCGCTGAGGTAGTTAAAAAGCTCATTGGTGGCAAGGCGCCGGGGGTGGATGAGATCCGCCCTGAGATGCTGAAGGCGCTGGACATAGTTGGGCTGTCCTGGCTGACACGCCTCTTCAATGTCGCATGGGGGTCAGGATCAGTGCCCATGGAATGGCAGACCGGGGTGGTGGTTCCCATCTTCAAAAAGGGGGACCGGAGAGTGTGCTCGAATTACCGGGGTATCACACTACTCAGCCTCCCGGGGAAGGCTTATGCCAGGGTGCTGGAAAGGAGGCTCCGACCGCTTGTCGAACCTCAGATTCAAGAGGAGCAGTGCGGATTCCGTCCCGGCCGTGGAACAGTGGACCAGCTCTTTACCCTCGCAAGACTACTGGAGGGGCTCTGGGAGTTTGCCCAACCAGTCTACATGTGCTTTGTGGACTTGGAGAAGGCTTTCGACCGGGTCCCTCGGGGGATCTTGTGGGGGGTGCTGCGGGAGTATGGGGTGCCGGACCCGTTACAACGGGCGATCCGGTCTCTGTACGACTGCAGTAGGAGCTGTGTCCGCATTCTCGGCAATAAGTCAGACACGTTCCCGGTGGGTGTTGGCCTCCGCCAGGGCTGCCCTTTGTCACCGGTCCTGTTCGTGATTTTCATGGACAGGATATCTAGGCGCAGCCTGGGGGCGGAGAACGTCAGTTTCGGGGGTCTCGGGATCGCCTCTCTGCTATTTGCAGATGATGTGGTCCTGTTAGCCTCCTCGGATCGTGACCTCCAGCATTCACTGGGACGGTTTGCAGCCGAGTGTGAAGCGGCGGGGATGAGAGTTAGCACCTCCAAATCTGAGGCCATGGTGCTCTGCCGGAAACCGGTGGATTGCTCCCTCCAGGTGGGGACGGAGTGCCTACCTCAAGCGAAGGAGTTCAAGTATCTCGGGGTCTTGTTCACGAGTGAGGGTAAGATGGAGCGGGAGATCGACAGACGGATCGGTGCAGCTGCAGCAGTAAAGCAGGCGCTGCACCGGACCGTCTTGGTGAAGAGGGAGCTGAGCCGGAAGGCAAAGCTCTCAATTTACCACTCGGTCTACGTTCCTACCCTCACCTATGGTCACGAACTCTGGGTCGTGACCGAAAGGACAAGGTCGCGGCTACAAGCGGCCGAAATGAGTTTCCTCCGTAGGGTGGCCGGGCTCAGCCTTAGAGATAGGGTAAGGAGCTCGGTCATCAGGAGGGAGCTTGGAGTCGAGCCGCTACTCCTTCGCGTCGAAAGGAGTCAGTTGAGGTGGTTTGGGCATCTAATTAGGATGCCTCCTGGACGCCTCCCACTGGGAAGAGACCCTGGGGAAGACCCAGAACACGCTGGAGAGATTACATCTCCCAGCTGGCCTGGGAACGCCTCGGGATCCCCCAGAATGAGCTGGAACATGTTGCCGGTGAGAGGGAGGTCTGGGTCGGCCTGCTTGCCCTGCTGCCACCGCGACCCGACCCCGGATAAGCGGTGGAAAATGGATGGATGGACTACACTTTACTTGTGTTTTATGTTAAAGCTATTTGAGCAAGTCATAGTTCAGTCAGCTATTGAAAGACCCTGAGAACATCGGACCCTCATTTTATTCTTTTCTTTACTCTGTGAGTTACGAATTATCTAAGCACTTGCCGCTTATAGCGCATTAGCTATATGCTACTAGCTCGATGACTTAGCCTACACATCGTGATGCTTTAGCCACTGAGTTGTAGCACAAATTAATATAATGTGGTATTTCTCTAAGAATAGAGGGGAATGAGAATATTTGTGTGTAATATTAGTATGTGTTATTTACATTGTGTGAACAGAGAATGGAATTATAATATTATTATAATGTCTATGAAACTAGCTTCATTCTGTACATCACTGTGCTGCCGCTATGCAGTGAGCCCGAGGTGTCAGTATTGTGACATTGAAATTTATGTTCACATTATCTTGCTAACATTCAAATGTAGTGAGTAATCAATGTTTAAACTGTGAATCCTACATTCATGGGTTCAGCATTTAAGGGTTGTATACATACGTATATATTAGTGCTGGGCAAGTTAACGTGTTATTATCGCGTTAACGCATTAATTAATTAACGCCGACAATTATTGTATCGCGCGGACATTTTTAACACAAGAACCGGCCGGCCGGCAGCGAGCGGTGAACAGCTGTTTGTGTGGCGTCTCTTCCTGTTTCCTTCACCTACATTCCCCTGGGTCCTAAGTCCCTCCATGTACAACTTCTTATCACCCTCTATGTACCAACGTACATTTATAACAAATACCACACATATTACGGTAATCAGCGTTGCATGTGTCTGACCAAAATACCAAAAAAAGCAATGATTCATTTAAATTCTTTTTTTTTAGTTTTTAAAGTGTTTTTGTTTGGAATTTGTATAATAAGCATATCATTTAGTTATCGCTACTGAGAATTTAACAAACAAAAACATGACGTAGACAGGTTTGCAGTTGTCAAAGTGTATATTTCAAATTGCATCTATTACACACATGAAGATAAAGTTGTGAATACCGGCTATTATCAGAATCATAACTGTATTTTAACTGCTACTGTGTAAAGGGAATACTGCTGTTAAAAAGCACCTTATTTGTTTAAAGTGTTTGCAAACCAAATGTTATTGCACTTTTAAAATAAAAGTGTGCAATACACTACTTTTGAATTCATTATTGAATTTTTTCCTCTCAAACCGCTTTGGACTTCTTGGTGACATGGTGCACCCGGCTGACGCGGTCCGGCCCACAGGTGATTTTGCTTCGGTGTCTGCTTCTGCAGTATCCTCCTCACCTGTGGCTGCTGGAGACGCTGTGGCCCATCGGCTCTGCTTGATAAGCGGTTCCAGTCCTCATCCTCTTCCTCCAGGAGAGAGCTTCTAAAAGAGGCAGTTTTGCCGTCCATTGTTTGTCGGCAGAGAAGGCACCCAGTCACCCACTTCCCGGTCCAAGTCAACTACTTCCCTGACTGAAGCACCGCAAACCGGGCCACAAATATAACATTCGTTGCCCCTTCACCTCGGCCCTCATTTACCATCTATTTGCCCGCTCTTCCCTCCTGCAACCCTCATTGTTGGTGACTCCGTGGTTAGAGGCGTTCGCTTTTTTAACGTGGACACTTGCTGTTCTCCCAGTTCGACTGTTCCAGACATTCTAGCAAATCTCCAATCACTTCTGCCAAAGCTCACCTCTTCAGTAAACAGACGCATCGTGCACGTTGGAACTAATGACACAGCCAGACAACACTCTGAACTGACAAAAAAGGACTTTAATCATCTGTCAACAAACTATCTACTAATAATACTAATTTTTATAGTTTGTTAATCAACAAACTATAAAAATTAGTATTTTCCCCCCCCAACAACAGCAAGATCCGCAGATGAGTGATTCTGGAGGTTCTTAAGAAATCAGGAAAGGAAGTGTTTTTATCTGGCCCCATTCCGACTCTTGGCCGCGGGTCCGTTCGTTTTAGCAGGATCTGCACACTCAACACCTGGCTCCAGTCCGCTTGCAGGGCTCACAATGTGGGTTTAATCGATAACTTTAACTTGTTTTGGAATCGTCCCAGCCTCTACGCAAGAGACGGTTTACACCCGAACAAAGCTGGCGCTGAAGTACTAACAGCCAATATTCAGTACACTGTTCACTCCTATCCACATGATTGACTGTTTACACCTGACACACGCGATCCTGGATCCCCTGTCCTCTGTGACTCTTCCTCTACGTTCATTCATCAGCCGCATGACCCCACCAGCTCCCCCTATGGGCTCAGCGATCCGCCATTTGCTGCAGCTGAGTTTCCCATACAGACGGTTAAACCAGTGAGACTACCCACATCTCCTCACCTGGTAGCCTGTCAACACAAGCACTCCCCTCCCTCCCTCCCTCCCTGTAAACATGCCTGAGTGGCCATGGAGGCAAATGAACAGTTCAGGAGTCCAGAGAGGTTTCAGAAGACGCTTCATTTATTAAAAAATTCGACCATCGCACCAACGTTCACACCAGTGTCTAGTGGCCTCCACTAATTCTCCCACACAAACAAAATGAGGCCCTTTTATACACCTGGTCCATCTAATTGGACCAGCCCTGCCATCTACAGGTAAGTATATTGCTAACCATATATGTATAATAAATATTTACATGATTTTACCCAGACCACAAGTATCCATATTAATTAACATCCATTTATAATTCCTATAAATAAAGTAAATTATAAACCCATCATTTATCTAAATAAACACAGCAACACATATCTTCACTTCCCCCTACCCACTTCCTGTAGTTGGTATTTCCCGGAACTATAAATGGGTGCTCGAGCCCCCGGGGAAGTATTTTGCCCGAACACCCTGGGAAGAGGAAACAGGTAGAGGTAAGTTGTTGCAATATATATATACACACAATATTGTTCTGCCACATAGACATTTACCACAGTCAAGTCTGTTCACTCAGTCACTGACTGCAGTCGTCAATTTGTTTGTTAGCAGGGAGAACAAAAGGACCAGCTGGTTGTCCCAGCTATGCACATGGCTCCCAGCATCTCACACACTATCCGTGGTCTAATTAACGGCGGTGCGTCGTTACATTTCCTCCCCCCTCTCCCGAGAGTACAGTACCTCGGTCTTCATGTACTCTGGAGAGTCAATCTGCCACAAGGTTGGCTTTCCCCGGACGGTACATGACTGTAAAGTCATAGGGTTGTAGTGACAGGTACCACGCCGTGAGATGCGTGTTGGAGTCCCTCATCCGATTTAGCCATTGCAGAGCACGATGATCCGTCTCAAGGATGAAGTGACGTCCCAGCAAGTAGTACCTCAATGACTCAATGGCCCACTACAAGCAACACTAACTCCCCCTGGCGGCTTGGAGGGTCTCCTACTACTTTCTCCCTAGCCTCTACCGTAACTTCCACTCCATGACCCATGAACATTCCCGTGAGAATCACAGACTCGCGCTCAAGCTCTAGTTATGGTTGGGTTTGAGGTGTTGCACGAGTGATCCGTCCTATTGCACATACCCCCAAAGCTTCCTGTGCTGATGACAAAACAGTGTCTTCCCCCATTAAAATGTGTCTCATTAATGCACGCTCTGTAGCAAACAAGGCTCACATTTTAAATGACTTGTTCACAAGTCATAATTTGGCTTTTTTATTTCTGACTGAAACCTGGCAACAGAATATGGAATGCATCCATTTAAATGAACTCTGCCCTGTGTTCTTATGTTGGGACACCGCGTTTGACAGGCCGCGGTGGAGGTCTCACCGTGGTCTGGAAGAATCAGTTTTCCTGCCAATTGGGGAGCACAGAATCCTATGCTACTTTTGAACTACAGCTGACTAAAGTGGGTCGGCTAAAGCCGTTTTACTGTTTTTTAATTTACCGACCTCCAGGTCCTGCAGGTCAGTTTTTATCAGAGTTCACAGACTTTCTGACCTCTATTATCAAGCTAGACAAAGTGCTTCTGGTTGGTGATTTTAATCTGCATATCAATGATGCCACGGACTGTAGTGCCACTGAGTTTCTTAATACTACTGAATCTTTTAATTTCACGCAGCATGTTTCTGGCGCCACTCACAGGGGTGGTCACACCTTGGCCCTTGTGTTCTCTCTGGGTCTAGATATTGATCATACCCAGTGGCGGCTGGTGGAACATTTTCTAGGTAGGGCCATCCTATCAACTTCAGAAAACATCCCAGTATGATTTAATGCAAAATAATTAAAGTATCAAACACGCATTACTACTTTGCAGTTACATATTTGACATTTATTCAAACACGAAAAAAAGCAGTAAATAACACTTTGATAAACACGTCAGGACATCTTATTTTAGTCATTCTCACAGGGAATTCAGTATAATATCATATAATAATATAAAACACACACACACACATATATAGATATATATATACAGTATATATCTATAACTTCAGAGTGGAGTGGGAGAGCAGACGGGCAGCTGAGTTCTGGATGTATTGTAGTTTGTTGATGATTTTGGTGGATGAGCCGTACAGGATGCTGTTGCAGTAGTCCAGTCGATAGGTGATGAAGGCGTGGATTAGTGTTTCAGCAGCTGAGGAGGAGAGGGAGGGGCGTAGATGGGCGATGTTTTTGAGATGAAAGAAGGCGTCTTTTTATGTGATTGACGTAGCGTTTAAAGGAGAGGGTATGATCAAAAATGATACCAAGGTCACGGATATGTGTGCCATCGATGCAGAGGGAGAAGTTGTGGTGGGATTTCTTTAATGATTTGGGGCGCTGATGAGGATTTCAGATTTGTCGCTGTTGAATTTGAGAAAGTTGGCTTGCATCCAGGTTTTTAAATCTGTGGCGCAGTTGGTGATGGTGGAGTGGATGGTGGGGGTGATGGATTTGGTGGAGACGTAGAGCTGGGTGTCGTCAGCATAGCAGTGGAAATGGAAACCATGGTGGCGTATGATGTCGCAAAGGGGGAGCATTTAGAGGATGAAGAGAAGGGGACCGACTACCGAATCTTGGGGGACACCTTGAGAGACTGGGGCTGTGTCAGACTTGAATTTATTGATGCTAATCAACTGTTCACGGTCGGAGAGGTATGAAATGAACCAGGAGAGGGCTGTGCCAGTAATGTGGAGGGAAGACTCGAGACGGGAAAGGAGGATGGAGTGGTTGATTGTGTCAAAGGCTGCACTGAGGTCGAGTAGTATTAGGATGTTGAGGGAGTGTTCATCAGAGGAGAGGAGGAGGTCGTTGGTGACTTTGATTCGGGCAGTTTCTGCGCTGTGATGAGATCTGAATCCAGATTAAAAGGGTTCATACAGTTGGTTCGAGTCCAGGTGGGTTTTGAGTTGGTGGGCGTTCCAGTATTTTAAACAGAAAAGGGAGATTGGAGATGGGTATATAGTTGTTGGAGATGTCAGGGTCAACGCCAGGCTTTGTGAGGATGGGTGTGACTGAGGCGAGTTTGAGGGTGGGAGGGACAGAGCCAGTAGACAGGGAGGAGTTGATGACAGAGGAGGAGCGGGCAGAGGGCCGGGAGACAAGCCATGGCTAAAGTGGAAGGGATAGGGTCCAGGTCACAGGTCAGAGTCTTCATGCCAGAAAGTGATTTATTGAGATCTGAGGGGGAGATCAGCAAGATTAGGGAGAATGACCAGTCAGTTAGTGGGGGATTTACAGATACAGGGTTGGACAAGGCGGGGCTGGAAGTGGCCAGTTGGTTTTAGATGGCATAAATGTTTGCTTTGTAGAATGACAGGAAGGAGTTACATTTCTCTGCTGTGGAGGAGTGGGAGAGAAGAGACAGTGGGAGGAGGCAATGGAACTCACCACCAATGAGGGTGTCTGTGTTGCATTGTGTTTACAAAGTGTCTCAGCTGTATCTGGGCTTCCTTATTTGTTATTAAGTGTCCCAAAAGAAAGAATATATTTTTAGTGGAGTCAACATTATGTCTCTTGATTGGTTAGGATCTGTTCCAATATCCAGACAAAATAATGGACAGATAGTGACAACACATTATAATATCAGAATATCAAGGAGTTGGAGAGCAGTAGAGCCAACATCTGCGAGGGTTACAGGGGGGGGGGGGGGGGGGGTTGAAGGGAGAGGAGACGAGATAACGTGCATACACTCTGTTTCTCTGTTTATCAGGGTTAGACCTCCGAACCATCCGTGGGGACAGAGCTCTATCCATTCAGCTGAATTTTGATTGAAGTGTCTGTTCATTAAATATGTTTTTAATACTTTAAGAAGTTCCATCGTGATTATTTCTCACTGGGAGGTTAAAAAGATTTTTTTCCACCACATTTAGATCTGCTTATGAGTGGTAGGGCAAAGTATAAACTCTCTGGCTTCCCCTCCTGCCCAACCCTTCCCGCTTTGCCGTTTGCCACCTCAACCACTGCAGGAGTCCAGCGGGGTGGAAAATTGCATCTTGTCATTTAATTTAAAAAAAACTTTGTTTTCACAGTATTAATCTATCTGCTTTGCTCCACTTAAGATGAAAGCTCAGCAAAATGAAGCAGGCTGTATCTGTAATCTGCAATCTGTGGGGACGAGTTTGAGAAGACAGAAAGATGAATAATGATCACCAGCTTTTTTTGCCTACATGTTAGTTTGCTCCCTGGAGGAAGCTATAAATGAATCCTTCCCAAGGCCTCAAGTTACTTTACTAAAATGCATTATTATTAAGAAAATAAACAAATTTGCTGCCACCAGGGGTACACTGTATCACTGTGTTCCCATCAACCGTTTTATGAACACACGCTTTGTTTAACGAATCGCAAATTAATCTTGTCTTGATTAAATGGGTTTTAACCTCTATAGCCCTAGCCCTATTTTTAGGCCTCTGCTCGAAAATAGCATACCCATACCTTTTAGAGTGTAGATCTGAAACTACAAGGTCTATTTTAATAATTTTGATGGTATAATACAGGTAAAACTTGTGAGAGACTTGTTCACATGTGTAAATATTGTGTATATGTTACTGGTTAATAGTGAATGAAGATGGCACACAGCTCAAATTGAAAAGTTTCAGTTTCGCCTGAAAAAAAAAGGCACTTTTATTGAAAATATTTATTTGAAATAATGCAGATAGCACAACAGTCATAGCACAACGTGTTTACAGTCTCCACAACAACTTTTACAACTTTTTTAAAATAATGCCTAATGAACCCTAAAATCACTCCACAGTCATAGTCTAAGTTTTGAGAGCAGGGCAGTAGTACATATTCTCAAACGTCACCTAGTTATGAACAACATAACTGTGTTGTGTTGGTACATGCAGAACATATGCTTATTAATGCAGGGGTCACTAATAGGCAGACCGCAGTCCAGATCTGGACCCAGATGCCACTGTATCTGGACCTGCAACAGATAGATAATTGAGAATTATTACACTTTGATGGAGAGCTTCTATTTTAACCGGTGCAGCTTTTCGGCACTCGTTCAGCGGCCCAGGAAACACATCAACCAATTACATGCGTTGTAAACCATCCCACGTGATGGTATTCAGCCAATCACATATGTGGATTCTGATAAACTTCCTCAACTCGAGTGAGATTTAAACACCCAGGAGAGACGGGCGACAGACCAAGTAGTCGGAGAATAGTATGTGATTAAGAGAAGTTATTTCACATGACGTTCTCCAAAAAGAGGAATGTGGACAGCTTAACAAGAACCTTTAACAATAATGGACAGACTCTTAAATGTTAATTCTTCCTACGGGCAGTTCAAAACCAGTCTTATATGTTCAGAGATTGCAGAGATTATAAAAGCGGCAATGTGAAGCACCACTACGAGACAAAGCATAACTCTTTGTGTAAACATACCCACTCACATCTGAAATGAAGGGACAGAAAATAATAACAGCCAAATATGATCAGAATCCTAACGCATTAATTCACTGTCCAACAATGAAGTTAATAGAACTGAAACAAGTGGTTTTAATAACCACAGAATTTCTCTTATTAGCATTGTGGGATGAGCAGCAGAGCTGAGTATGTGGGTTGCGCCCATGAGAAATTTGCCAAATCTTCTCTGCCAATGCCAACAGAGCGGTTTATCAGAGACTACCTCCAGAATTTGGGAGTGGAGAGGATGGAATGGCCTTCCAGCAGTCCTGAACTCAACCCATTGAACACTTGTGGGATCAGCTTGGGCATGCTGTTCGTGCCAGAGTGACCAACACAACCACGTTGGCTGACTTGCGACAAATGCTTTTTGAAGAATGGGATGCCATCCCACAGCAGTGTGAGCAGGCTGGTGACCAGCATGAGGAGGAGGAGCCAGGCTGATGTGGCTGTGTATGGTTCTTCCACACGCTACTGAGGCTCCTGTTTGTTAAATGAATAAATTGTTGAATTGCCAATATGTTTTGTTTCTTCAGACTTCAATCATCCAATCCACCAAACAACACCAAACAAGAGTCAATGGCAGAATAACTGTTTGGCATTGGCATTGAACTGGAAACGGACTTAAAAAAGGCAGAGCTGGCCCATAAGTCTAGTCCAACCAAAACAAATCTCATTAAAGTGCAAAGTATCAGAGCGGCACTAAATTAAATTCTGAATGAGAAAGCATCTTGATCATTATTCTATCAAATGCAACGACTGTATGAATATGGAAACAAAGCTAGTAAATATTTGGCCCGCCTGCTTAACCAGAAACAAAATTACAACACCATAGCAGGAATCAGAGATCCAGGAGAGAAAATACATTTCGATAGGAAAGATATCAACTGTTTTTGTATCATTTTACAAATCATTATACAAAACTGATAATAGCAGCACTAAAGAGGAACATGACAAATTATTTTCTAAAATGAAATTACCTACACTAACAAAAGAACAGCAAAAATCTTTGGGGAAACCCATTCAGGAAAAGGAAATATTAGAAGCAATGACATTGATGTGGACAATCACCAGGCCCAGATGGGTTCCCAGCGGAGTGGTTTAAAGCCTTTTGGGCCCTAGCCCTATTTTTAGGCCTCTGCTCGAAAATTGCATACCCATACTAAAGAGAGTGCAGATCGCTAACTACAAGGTCTATTTGAATAATTTTGATGGTATAAAACTTGTGATACACTTGTTCAGATGTGTAAATATTGTGTATATGTTACTGGTTAATAGTGAATGAAGATGGTACACAGCTCAAATTGAAAAGTTTCAGGTTCACCTGAAAAAAAAGCACTTGTATTGAAAATATTTATTTGAAATAATGCAGATAGCACAACAGTCATAGCACAACGTGTTTACAGTCTCCACAACAACTTTTACTTCGATTGAGTGAAGCAGCCCAGCATAAATGAGGTCTGAGTCAAGCCAAATTCTCATTTTTGGAACCAGCTGTTGCGCTGCTCTATTCTAATTTTATATACTATATAACTATATATTAACTATATATTCACTTGTCTTATCACTAAGAGTGTTCAATAATCCTAATAAAGCAGTTTGGCATCATTTTGAGCCATCTTGAGCTGTCATATCTCTCCTCCATGAAAGTTTCTCCTCACTGTCTGTGCCTCTTTAAGCCTTTGTAAGGCCTGTGATTGGCGGATTTCATCATGTGACACCTTGTTCAATGCGGAAGAGACTCACGAAAGCAGTAGGCGGTTATTTAGTAGATTGACAGAGTTTTTAGCCACTAGAAACTCGATCTGCTTGGCACAACCCCCACGCCTAAAACCATTGGTCCAGGAGGAGAATGCTGACCATTTACTCCCAGAACCTCCCAGAAACGCCATTTCAATACGGGGAGAGAGCAGGGCGGAGGGACTATAGCGCTGGACCGGATTTCAATGGATTACCTGCGTTTTTCGGCACAGAAATCTCCAAAAGGTACGCTGAGTTTCAATTTTATTTCTGTGGAGTGGTGTGTTGTTCGTTGGCTTTGTTTCTGTAACTTTTGAACGGCTTGGCGGAGAGGAATGCGGAGAGGAATGAGGAAGGCATGAATCGACGCACGGTCGAATCCTACTGCTTGCTGATGTATCAATCCGCCATGATAGCTGCCAGCTTTGTGATGGGAGATGCAAACGGAGTGCATATATCGCAGATTTTTGGCGAATAATACGTGATATTGTGGTAAATCTTCTAGATATGATATTAGTTTGTGTATAATTGTGTTTGCAGTGTTTAAAATGGCTGGTATGATGATGTTGCCCAGACTTTTTTCGTTAATTCGGTATATAATATGACTGGAGAATTAATTATATTTGTTTATGAAAAGTGCATTCTACGACACGCTGTACACTAAACTTTTCTAAAAAGCCCCCCGTGGAGGGCTTTCGGGTAAAGAAGGTTAAAAACAAGCTCACTCCTCATCTAGTCAGAACTTATAATTACAGCTTTAACACAACTCACCACCTACCTGAAACAATGTGGCTAGCCAACATTAGCCTGATCTTGAAAAAGAACAAGGACCCCGAAGACCCTGCGTCTTACAGGCCCATATCGCTCATTAATGTAGACGCAAAGATTTTAGCCAAGGTATTGACTCTTAGGCTTGAACCATTAATATCAATATTAGTAAATCCTGATCAAACAGGTTTTATTAAAGGGAGGAATTCCTCCAATAATATCAGGAGGCTTTTGAACATAATACTGTTTGCCAGAGATAATAATGTACAAGGCCTGGCAGTGTCTCTGGACTCATTAAAAGCTTTTGACAGGGTTGAATGGCCCTTTCTTTTCTATGCTATGGAAAATTTTTAAATAGGTACAGAATTCATTGACTGGGTGAAACTGCTGTATTTTTCTCCAAGAGTGGCTGTTACTAAATTACTAAATCCTACTGCTCAGATCCGTTCCCATTAGAGTGTGGCACCCGTCAGGTATGCCCATTGAGCCCTCTTTTGTTTGCATTGGCTATTGAGCCCTTAGCTGAGCTCATCAGAACCACACCAACGATAAGAGGTTTGAATGTCAACAGTACAAAAAATGTCTCTCTAATGCGGATGATGTCCTGCTGTACCTGGTTGAGATAGACACTACCATCCCCTGTCTACTTGAATGTTTACAACAGTTTGGGCACATATCAGGTTTTAAAGTCAATCTATCAAAAACCGAGGCCATGCCTATTGGAGCTTTGGCCGGCTTTACGCCACCTAGTGGATTCCCTTTTCACTGGTCACTCAGGGAGAAAACGTACCTTGGAATTAGAATTGGCCCCTCCCTTAAAAAACTGGTTAAACTCAATCTTAAACCAATCACAACATGCATTAGGGAAGACTTGAATAGGTGGGGAACTTTAACAGCTTCCTGGTTGGGCAGAATAAGCGTGCTCAAAATGAATATACTGCCTAGGTTACTGTAACCCCTACAGATGCTGCCAAACTCAATTCCCAACAGCTTCTTGATTGACTTGGATAAAATGTTCACACAATTCATCTGGCAGGGCATAAAGGTTAGAATGCAAATAGGTAAACTACAGAAAAGGAAGCAACAAGGAGGGCTGGGAGTCCCTAACATTAAGTTCTACTACTGGGCAGCACAAATGCGGTACATATATGAGTGGGTGAATCCAGAGGCTACAAACGCATGGATTGACATGGAGTCGACAAATTATGATTTACTCACTTTAAACCCGTTATACACAAGGCCCCCAAATTTGGGGGCTCTCGGGCTCAGAGGCGGTAGCATATATTGTCGAAAAAATGCACTTATCGAGAACGAATATAATGCATGTATATATGTTATATACCAGATTTAAAAATAAAATTCTGGGCAATACTATCCTCCAAGCCAGGGATTCCCAAAGTGTAGCGCGCGAGCTGCCTCTAGGGGGTGCGCGAGAGGAAAAATGTAATGGTGGTCTAATGGTGTAATAATTAATATTAAGTGGGATTTTCACAAAATAAACCCATGAATTATAAAAAATTCCCTTTGTAAGATTTAAATTTAAAATTAAAAACTGACCATTTAATAAATAAATGCACTTCAGCTCCTGCCGCCAGTCTTTTACGTAGACACTAGCTAGCCTAGCTTGTGCAGCTAACGTCAGCTAACAGCTAACTTCATTCATTCAGCAACATTCATGCAAATATGATAAACTGGCTGAAATCGGGGAAACTGTCAGGTGGGACATCTGAAGCTATCAGTCATAAAAGAGGAGAGGGACAGAGAGAGAGAGGAATCGGAGGCGAGAGAAACGGAGAGGTGCGTTGGGGAGAGACCGGGAGATCGAACGGGAGTCAGAGAAAGATGAGACGGAGGAGACCGAAAAGGAGGAAGCGATAGCACAGACAAATCGGGAGCACATAGGCCCATCGCGGAGTCAAGGTGAAAAAAGAGGAAATATGATGAAAATGATCTGGGTCTGGGCTTCACTTGGATTGGCAATGCAGATTGCCCAAAGCCACAGTGCGTGGTGTGCAGTGAGGTTCTGGCTAACAGCTGGCTGAAGCCCTCTTATTTACGTCGCCACCTGAACACCAAGCATGCCAGTGCAAGTCAAAAGCCCCTTACATGTTTTATATCGAAATTGGAGGAGTTACAAAACAGCCCAAAACAACTGCAGTCTCATTCATGTGTTGGGTCTACAAAACACGCACTACGGGCTTCATATCTGGTCAGTTACAGAATACGCAAGAAAGGGGCTACCTCACACAATCGCCGAGAAGTGTGCTTGCCAGCTGCCAAAGAGATGGTGGAATGTATGATTGGAGAGAGAGAGAGAAGCAAAAAAGTTGGACATGATCCCGGTGTCCAACAACACTGTGTCGCGCCGCATCGATGCTTTGTCCGAAGACATCCTGGCTACATTAGTCGGTCGCGTGAAGAAGAGTGAGTTTTACTCTCTGCAAATAGACAAGTCTACAGATCTGGCCAATCTTTTGGTGTACGTCCGTTACCTTTTCGAAGGCACGGTGCAGGAAGATTTTTTGTGTTTTTTATCTTGTAAACAAACGCCACGCGCGAGCAAACTGTTCTCTCATTGGTCCGATTTTTATGCGGCTATAAATAGGCTCTGTTGCTTTTTTTTTTTTTAAGGTGTGGGGGATTGGGGGTGCGTGAACCCGGTCGGGATGTAGAAGGGGGTGCGTGGCCTAAAAAGTTTGGGAACCGCTGCTCTAAGCCATTTTGACAAACTCCAAACACAATTCTACACAACTAATATAATCAACTAGAAGATTTACCACAATATCACGTATTTTTCGCCATGACTCGGCGAGCTACGTGTCCGGACAAAGCTCCGAACACAAAGCTAAAAGCTAACACGGACAACCGAGATATTACAGAGCAAGAGAATTCGACACAGAATCCAGATATCTTCCAAATTGCTCTCCGTGAAACCAGTACAGAGCTGTGAGCAAACAAACGCCAGAACAACAAACGCTTCACTGCGAAAAAATCATATCTGCACCTTACTTTGAGCTGTTTTCATGTAGACAACGGCATAATTCCCCATTTCCTGGATAAAAACACTGTTGCTACGTATATCCTGTGTGTTTTCTGAGCTGTTTCCTGAAGAAGGGGGGTCAACCAAGCTTGTGGGACCCGGGGGGAAGAGATTTGACTTTTGGCGAATGGAATTTTATGCTCGGCGAGGAGCGGCGCGTTTTTGATTTTTACTGGCTAACGATTCTGTCAATCAACACCAGGCTACTCCCACTGAATTCTTGAGACTCTGACGCGTCGAACGAGGTGTCATTGTCTGAAATTTACCAATCAAAGGCTGAGATAGCCTCACATAGACACAGGCAAACTGTAGTCAGACGAGAATGGATGCATGGTTCACAGGCTCAGAGAGGGCTCAGGCTCTCAAAATGATGCCAAACTGCTGTATTTGGATAGATTGAACACTATTAGTGATAAAACAAGTGAAATATATAGTTATATAGTATATAAAATTACAATGGAACAGCTGGAACATGTGACAATTTTGCTTGACCCCGCCTGACCTCTCTGTACTAAAACCTCTCTAATGTTGTCCTGCTTCACTTTATCAAAGTCAAATTTTTGCAAAGGGACTGCTGACATGTTTTAGGCTTTCAGCTGCATTATTTCAAAGAAATAAAAACAATAAAAGTGCTTTTTTTTCAGGCGAACCCGAAACTTTTCAATTTGAGCTGTGTGCCATCTTCATATACTCTTAACCAGTAACATATACACTGATTTTACACATCTGAACAAATCTCACAAGTACTACCTTTATTATAACATCAAAATTATTCAAATAGACCTTGTAGTTAGAGAAATACACTCTTTTTAGTATGGGTATGCAATTTTCGAGCAGAGGCCTAAAAATAGGGCTAGAGTTTTTAAAGAACTGTCCCTTCGTAAACTACAAAAGGGCAAAGCTGGAGGTTCAAAATAACATTATTGTACAGAACACATTGAACACCTGGAACAAGATCATGGTCTACTTTAGATTTAAGAATCATTTTTCACTTCTGGCTCCCATATGGAGAAACCCAGATGTCCCCCCCTCATGATAAGACTCTGTGTTTAGGCTCTGGCAGGAGAAGGGTCTGGACCAACTTATCAAACTCTATGAAGAAGGAGCAATGGACTCGTTTGAGGACCTGAAGAGCAAATATTCTCTCCAACAGTCCCATTTCTTCCACTATTTACAAATAAGACATTATATACCCAAAACCTTACATGCGCCAAACATGTGCTTTCTGGAAGAAATCCTCACACAACCCAGACCAAAAAGATTAATTTCTCATGTCTATGAAAACTTTGGCCTAAATCATAATTACTCCACTGACCACATCCGCAAACAGTGGCAGATTAACATGGAGTGTCAGATAAAGGAAAATATATGGACATCAATTATGGAAAACACACTTAACATTCTGAGCTGTAGCACAGATAGAGAAAGACAATTTAAAATATTACACAGACTGCATTGTACACCAATGCTGAGGGGCAGGCCTAGGTTCCCCTACATGTAGTAAATGTAACTCTGACGTTGGTACTTATATACACATGTTTTGGAAATGTGCAAAGATACAAACATTCTGGAGAGAAGTGAAGGACGAAGTGGTTTCTTTGATCGGATATGACCTGGAGCTTTCACCTCCTCAATGTATTTTGGCAGCTAAAGTGAGCAGTGCAAGGAGTAGCAACAACGCTAAACTGATTGGAATACTATTGTACATAGCACGAAAGACTATTCTTAAATTCTGGATTTCTAAAGACACCCCTTCCACGGACGATTGGTGCAAGGGGATTCTGGAGGTTCTCCCTCTGGAAAAGTTGACCCACACCCTTCATGACAATGTCAAGGGATTTCTCAAGATATGGAAACCGGTCTTAGACATCGTGGACCCCTCCGGGCTGGACTTTGCCCTGCCAGATTAAAAACACTGGTACCGACGCTGACTTGACCTGATGATATAACCAAGATGTACTTATGTCAGACTGGTGATGCGCGAACGTGTTATTATTTGCTGTGGTTGTCTTTTAAAAAAAATGTATTATTTAATTTATTTTTATTTTTTGTATCCTTAAAGTTCTGGAGTTCTATCTTGTTAAACTGTAAAATCAAAATAAATATATATAAAAAAAATAAAAAAAGAATAGGTCAATAGACATAAGATTCATGATTGTACACTCACAATCATGTATTTGGTCATTTAAAGGTTAAAATACAGTGGATTTTAAATGTTAGACTTCTATTGATCTTGGCTTAGTGGCATTTAGTGGCTTTATTTCACCTTTTTTGACATATGTAGTAAATTTTAACATAGTCACTGAAATGTTAAAACACGTTCACTATACACAGCCTATTTAAACTGAACTACATTCTGCAGCTGCACCAAGATCCTACTCATTCAAAATAATTTACATATAATCTTCAATATTATAGCGATGATTTTCCATCAGTGACAGCTGACATTAACTGCGTGCACTAAAGACAGACATGCAGAGGTTTTATTCAGAGCAGAGTGTGACTTGATGCTGTCGAATGTGTTTTTGAATGTGAGGGCGAAGAAATGACTGTGCGGTAATGAGTATGAGGCATCAGGCATTTCACTGGAAGGGCCCATTTGGGTTGTCTTGCACGTTAGGCCTTAGTAGGGTGCTTTTGCCCCCTAGCCGCTCCATAACAACTGGTTAGCCTTAGATTTAAGGTATACAAGGAAACTGCCATTTTCTAAAACTTTTGGTTAAAGTAACAGGTAACAACTTTACCTAAAAGGTCTGTAATGGGATTCAAACTCTGGTCTCTCTCAGGAGGTTTCAAGTACTACACGCCCATCCACCACCAACCTTGACAACCTCTCACAGTACTTGTCCTCTGATCTCAGTTAGCAGCGGAGAGCACAGGGTAGTCAATGCAATGCACAAGCTAGAGGACAACACTGATTGCCAGTCATCCTGTCTGGTCCCCTGTAGCCTCATCAAAAGGAATGTATTTGATCCGGTCAGAAACTCCCTACCCAGTGTTTCACTAAATCAATCAATTTGTACGACCAACAGCAAAAGACACATGTTTCATGAAAACACAAATAAGTATCTGTAGATGGAGAAAGCACAGGGCGGGGATCAGGTGGGCTCAAGATTTCAACCAGGGAGTGTCGGAAAAGAGGGTTATACTTATTAACCTTTCTGTAATGGCTCATGAGCTGACTCTTTATTGATGACCTGGGTTATGAAGTCACAATGATTTCTCTAGGAAGCTGAAATGAAAGGTTAAACTATTTGCATTAATTGCTCGACCAGGTTGCTTATCAACAGGCCCTTAAGCTACGGCCAGCAGGTTGAGAAGAGCAAAGATAGCAGACAGAGACAGAAGGAAAAGGCTGAAGGTGGCCAGGCATCTGATGTTGCTGTGAGTTGTGAACAAACTCTGTTTTGATAGCGTCAAGCTTTCTAAAGGGCCTATGAATAACTCAGGTGGTAGACGCTGATGAAAGCAGTCTCAAACCTCAGAGGATTCGATTTTCTATGAATAAAATCACTGGGGGAATTGAAATCGGCAAATTCAATGCATTTGCACATAAATGTGCAGCTCTTATTGCTGGGGACCACAGCAAAGCTGCTACTCTTTGTCTAATTACATGAAACACCAAACAGCACTCGGGTATGTCTGTATGCACAAACCATGTCGGATTACACAGAACATTCTGCCATTTGACAAGTAAAGGGGTATTGAAAGCTAATTCTAAGATTGTGTGATCATTTTCATGTCAAACGATTGAAATAGGTAGATGAGATTCATTTAGCACTTCTTCAAAAGTGTTTCCCATGCTTGCAACAGCACTGAAGGATGGCAATATGTATTCGTTGGTCAGTTGTCTAACACTTTGATCCAGGGCTAGCTACTTCAGCTGAGCAGATTGCCATGGAATATTATGTGGATGCTTTCCAGAGGATGATTCATCATGACTTTGGAGACCCCCTGACCTTAATTCTCAGTTCAGAATTCACCCCCAGAGCATGATAATGTTGATGATTTTGAGGACCCCAGAACTGTCTTTGACTTCCACCATTAGACAAAAAATGATCATTGGATCCAATAAGTATTACTTGTAAATTATTGTATGCTGGTTCCTCTTCAAAAGTCAGTTCCCCTGCTGAGTTAAAGGAACTCATCTTGAATAATTTGCTCATGAGATGTGAAAAGCTGAGTAAAGTTCTGTTTAGTTGAGAAAACAATGAATAAACAGTGAATAGACAGTTGAATCAAGACAAATGTTACTGCTACTGATTGTAGAGTTAGCTCTTCATTTGCAGTGTTGGGCAAGCTGCTTGGAAAGTGTATTGAGCTAAGCTACCTGTAACTACATTAAATGATGCTTCACTACACTGAAGCTACGTCCCAGTGAAATGTCAAATATCCTAGATGGTTATTATAATCAATAAAATTCATATTTATAAAATGATCAATAGATATAGAAAATATATGTGCAACAAAATGATGTAGGTGCAGTAGCCGAAAAGGTCTTAAAAGTCATGATAATAACTATATTGAATAACATGATTTAATTAACAATAAATCATCTTGTTGTAATGTTGTTAAGTATACTAAACTATCAATTTGGAACTCTGGTTGATACTTAAATTAATAACTATAATCCAAAATTACCGTATCAATAGCTAGTAAATGTGTGTGTGCGAGAGAGACAAAGACAAAGTGGCGTTCTTGCTGTAAAATGACGACGGAGACTGCGCCTACAAAAAGTATGGTGTACAATGTAAAAGTACAAAGGTGACCTAATCAAAAAAATGGTGGCCACCAGGATCTCAGCAACATGGTCTCTTTGTCTCCTGGCAGTCACAACAAAGAGCATGTGATCCCAAACTCTATGTCTGTGTTCAGGTTCTGATGTCGAATGGTGCCGATTGGAGGAAAACCGGTCGTTCATTCGTAGTCCTTCAGTTAGCAGCATGGCGCTGTCTTACTTGTTGCTCCTCGTTGCTTGAAAAGTCAGCTGGCAGCAGATTTGGGTGGGTGGGTGTTATCCTAGTTGTGAACAAAGAAGCCTGGAGTCACCAGCCTCAAGCAGAATTCAGCAGCAGGCTACAGAGGTCTGGTAAGCTCACTTCTTTCAAACTCCTCACCTCCAGATTTTATTGTTTTCATTTTCAAACCTGTAGTCTTTAGTCCTAAAACGACACTGACTCGTGTGTCATCCCTTCAGGATATTGTGTGCATGTGTCCATGCATGCATGCGTGCGTATGTGTGTGCATGGGGAGCAGTGATAAAGGATTGTTTATCTGCTTCGTTGAACAAAGAGCTCAGTTGGACAAAGAGTTCATATCTGGTCTGGACAAACACCAAGCACCTGATAGCCTGTTCTGAGCCTCTCTCACTGAAAGCCTTGTTTGGCATCCCGATGCTGGTGTTGTATCACTGATATAACTATTTCATTTTCTACTTAGAAGAAATACACCACAGATGAGGCTTACACGGCCCCAATAGGCTGTGGCAGGTGCTCTGGTACCGACCTCCCCCCAACCCTTCAAGTGGATCTTTCCATGTAATGGCAGATGTCAAGAGAGAAATAATGAAATCAAGACAGAAAGACACAAGTGAAATTGATAATAAAGGCCTTTTTCAAAAGTCTGTTTTATTTCATTGTGGCATTTTGTGCAATAACACTTTTATTATTTTGTAATGTCACATTTATTTAATTTATTCTCATCAAATTTGTATTATTTGAACCAGAGAGATGTAGACTTAAAATCATCAATACAGTAGCTAATAAAATCAGCAAAATGCTATATGTAAAATGACTGGACATAAAGCTTTAACAATAATATGACAGGCCCACAAATAGCACACATATTAAGTCACTCCAAGTCACCATAATAGATGCTGATATACATTCCCCAGACATACATCTAGACATAACATACCCACACTGCACACCCACATCTTCAGTCTTATAGTTTCCTCTTTTCTTCAAGTGAGCGTCCATTGCCGTCAAGTTATGTGGAGTGTATGTGGGATTGCATCACATTTATCTCACATACACATACATCCCAATGTCATATTTATTTCATGTCAAGTTTTACTTTCTTTAATAAAAATGAAAAAAAAAAATACAATATTCGCCTCGAGAGTGTCTGTCAGCTGGGGCAGAACAGTTCTTCTGACCATTGGAAGTGCACAGATCAACACACTGTACAGAGGAGGACTGAAACATGAGAACTGGATCTACAGCGGGTAAATGTTGAATTCTCAAAAGATAGATTTCAGGTGGAGCATACCTTTAAGATAGATAAGATGAAGGTGCTACAACACGAGACACAATATGAGTTGTAATTACCAAAAATATCACTGGTGAAGTTTTACAATTGCTGAGCTTTGAGCAAATGTATTTGAATATATTCATCCAGTCAACAGAAATGAGCATGTTTACAGCATCCTCTCTCTTCATGTCTCCACTTCATCTCGTGTGCCTGTGAACAGCAGCATGATGTGAGGCAGAAGAATGTGTTCTTTATTCCAGCTCCTGTTTACCACAGCAATATTGCTTCCTCAGATGTAGTCATTGTGTTTATTCTCAGGACAAGGACCTCCTCCTCATCCTCCTCCTCTTTCTCTCAAGCTCACAGTGAGCTGGCTTCACAGAGAGTGTTTTGCTGTGGACCTAATGTCTGGTTCTGATTGTTAACAAGCACAGTAGCTGGTTTGAAGGGTAAAAAACATCTTGTTTCTGGGCCGACCTGGACAACATCATTACACTTGAAAACAGGAGGTTGCTCTCTGGTGTTCCTAGCAGTGGCGGGCCGTGCATTTTATACCTGGGCCTTCTGCTGTCCTGCAGCTGGAACACAGCTACGGTTATTATTTGTTTTGTGTAAAAATGAAGCTCAACACCTATAAATACACTAAGTGCAGATACATGAATACGCCGAGAGTGCGTCTCCTCTCTGCGCTGACTGCAGCTGGGACTGCTGCGCGAGGCTTCTGTGAGAGTACCCGCCTGTGAGTGCTTTGGGGCGGCGGAGGGGCTCACGGCAGCACCTGCTGCTCGTTCACGACAGTAACTTTAGAACGTACGTGCTTTCACGTCAGAGTCAAAACACCAGAAAAAGTCGCTAGATTTGTCGCTAGTAGCTTTTGACAAAAAAGGTCTCCATGAGGGTTTGGAAAGTCACCAGATTTAGCGAGAAAGTCGTCAAGTTGGCAACACTGGCACCGACTAAATGTGTCCCCAGAGCAACATTGGACATAACAATGGTTCCTATCACATATAAAACTAAACAAAAATCCATCTTCATAAAAACAAGTTGTAGAGATATATAACCCAGGAAGTTCCTGGGTTATATATCTCTAGTGCAGCCATAGCACCTACCCTCAACATGTGCTCGTACATTCATTCCCTTTTAATCACTTTTAGTACTGATTTATGCCCCTAATTATCCATAGTTTTTTAATTATTCTTTAATTTGTTATTTTTTCATTCATTTATTTGCATCATCAATTGCACAAATCAACTTTTCTTTTGACAAATATTAATTGGTTGATGTTTATTTACTCAACTGTCCTCCATACTGTAGATTTTTTCATTTGTTTATTCTTTCATACATACATTTATTTGCATATATATTTGCTCATTCATGCACTATTCACTATAAATCAGCATCATTCATTTATTTAGCAATAAGTTACTCAATTATCCATAGTTTCTATCAACTCATATTTGATTATTCATCAGTTAATGATGTAATCCTGTTTTAAAATTTTTTTTTATATACTATTTATGCTAATTTACTCATGCATTAATCCAGCATTTACAAAATCTGTATCATTCAAAGTGTATTCAGTCCTTCTGTCACTATTTCCCATTCTAACTTCATTTTTTCTAATATATTTGTCTTTCTTACAAACATATTTCATATTAGCAGCCACAGGTTTGTAACATTTCACTGAGTAAATCCAGTGTTCATTAGAAAGCTATTCCGGCTTTAACCAGCTGCTGCTGTGGGGCTCGGTGGGGAGTGATGTCAGCACTCCTGCGTGGGTGGCTGATTAGGGCTGAAGCGAGAAACGCCAAAGCAAATCAGATGTGAAATGTGGCATTATGCAGCCTTAATGGAGATTAAAAGCTCTCAGTGTCAGCACTGTCTTACCTGTGTTCACCTCCACTGTTTTCACGTCTGACCAACAAAACACTAAAAGCCTCCAACTGCAGCTTCACATCAAGGTTGCGCTCTAAAAGAGGGTAATTTCCCCGAGAACACCACAGGCTTTTAGACCTGGAATGTGAATATGTCCCTGTGTGTGTGCGTGCGCGCGCGTGTGTGTGTGTGCGTGCATGTGTATGTGTTTGCTGTCAGGAGGCTCACTGTATTTGGTGAGCTGGGCTTCCAAGCAGACTGCTGGTTTCTGGGTTTGGTCAGAAGTGACCTAAATTACCTCAGTATAAGAACTGGAGTGACTCTGGACTAAGTGAGTTTTAACTCCAGAATTGACGCTAAATCTCTATCTTTCTGGATGCTAGTATGTTTGTAAGTCATTGTAAGGAGGGCAAACAGTCTATGGCCGGGGTGTGTGGTGTCCCTGACGATGCTGTGCACCCTCCGCTGGCAGCGCTTGAGGTGGACAGTCTCAATGGCAGGGAGTGGAGTACCAGTGATGCGTTGGGCAGTTTCTACCACCCTCTGCAGTGCTTTCCGGTCTGAGACAGAGCAGTTGCCGTACCAAACTGGGATGCAGCTTGTAAGGATGCTCTCGATAGTGCAAAGGTAGAAGTTCACCAGGATCAGAGGAGACATGTGGATTTTCTTCAGTCTCCTCAGGAAGAAGAGACAGGTGTGCCTTCTTGACCAGGGTTAAGGTGTTGAGGGTCCAAGAGAGGTCCTCTGAGATGTGGACACCCAGAAACCTAAAGCTGGTGACACGCTCAACCTCCATTCCATTGATATGGATGGCGGTGTGTGTGCAGCGTTTGGTCTTTCTGGTGTTGAGGGCATGTTGTTGGCGCACCACGCCGCCAGGTGCCGGACCTCCTCCCTATAGGCCGACTCACCGTTGTGTTGTCTGCAAACTTGATAATGGTATTGGAACCATGTACAGGCATGCAGTCATAGGTGAACAGGGAGTAGAGGAGAGGACTCAGCACACAGCCCTGTGGAACCCCAGTGTTCAGGGTGAGGGTAGAGGAGGTGTGATTGCCTAAACTAACATACTGGGGTCGGTTGGTTAGGAAATCCAGTATCCAGCTGCACAGGGAGGTGTTGATGCCATGGTCACCTAGTTTGGTGATCAGTTTGGAGGGGATGATGGTGTTAAATGCTGAACTGAAATCGATGAACAGCATTCTCACATAGGTGTTGTTGTCCAGGTGGGAGAGGGCGGAGTGAAACGCTGTGGAGATGGCGTCTTCTGTACACCTATTCTGGCGGTAGGTGAATTGGAGGGGATCCAGTGTGGGTGGTAGGCATGTTTTGAGATGAGCCAGGACCAGCCTCTCGAAGCACTTCATGATGATGGGGGTGAGTGCAACAGGGTGGAAGTCGTTTAGGCTCGCTGCAGTGGAGTGTTTTGGCACTGGCACGATTGAGGTGGTTTTAAAGCATGTGGGTACAGCTGCTTGGGCCAGTGACAGGTTGAAGATGTCAGTCAGGACCTCAGTCAGCTGCCCAGCACAGGCCCTGAGCACGCGTCCAGGGATGCCATCAGGGCCAGCAGCCTTACGTGCATTAATCTTGCTCAGCGCAGCACACACTTCGGTGGGGGAGAGTGTGAGGGGCTGGTGGTCTGCAGGGAGCACAGTCTTGATGGTCGCCTCCTGGTTGTCCCTGTCAAAGGGGGGGGGGGGGGGGTGTTGGAGGGTTTGTAATCCATAATGGCCTGGATGCCTTACCACATGCGTCGGGGGTCGGAGTTGTTGTTGAAGTACTCCTCAGTCCTTAGCTTGTGGCTGTGCTTGGCCCTCTTGATGCCCCTCGTCAGGTTGGCTCTGGATGAGCTGTAGGCTTGCGCATCACCTGATCTGAAGGCGGTGTCATGTGCCTTCAGCAGTAGGGGGACCTCTCTGTTCATCCACGGTTTCTGATTTGGGAACGTTGTAATCTGTTTGAGGAATGTGACACTATTGATGCTGATGTAGTCCAGAACGGAGGAGGCAAAAGAGTCTATGTCCGTGTGAGAGTCCAGGGTGGCCTGAGTGGCAAACATACTCCAGTCCGTGTGTTGAAACCGGTGCTGTAGTGTAGAGTCTGCTCCCTCTGGCCACACTTTAACTGTTCTCAGTGATGGTTTCTCACGTTTGATGAGTGGTGTGTACTTGGGGAGTAGGAACAATGAGAGATGGTCCGACTGTCCCAGGTGGGGGACACATGGCTTTGTATGCCTCAGCCATGTTGGTGTAAACATGGTCCAAGGTCTTGTCTCCTCTAGTGGGGCAGGAGACATGTTGGTAAAATTTGGGGAGTACAGACTTCAGGTTGGAGTGGTTGAAGTCACCCGCAACAATAAAGGCTGCCTCCGGGTGTTTAGTCTGAAGTTTGCTAATGGCAGCATGCAATTCCTTCATTACAAGCTTAGCATTAGCATCCGGGGGGGATATATGCTGCAGTCACAACAGTAGATGTAAACTCTCTGGGCAGATAGAAAGGTATACACTTAACCATGAGATATTCCAGGTTAGCAGAACAGTGACTATCGATTACAGCAGTGTCCGTGCAGCAAGCTTTGTTTGTATAAATACACAGGCCCCCGCCTCTGGTCTTACCGGAGTCGTGTGCTGTCCTATCTGCCCTGAGCACGTAGCGTTCTGTTAGCTCAATGGCGCTATCGGGAACGCCGCTGTTGAGCCAGTTGAAATTCATCCATTTTGTTTGCCAGAGACCGTACATTGGCGAGGAAGATGCTGGGTAGAGATAGCCGATGCGGAGTTAGCTTTAGCCTAGCCCTTAGCCCTCCTCTCTTCCCCCGCCTTTGTTTACGGTCTTGACGCCGCCTGCGAGCCTTTCCGACCGGCGGAGCTGGATTGGTAGTATCCGGTGTCTTGACAATCTCTGGAATGAGCCGGAGATTGCCTATAGAGTTGTCCAAGTTGTGGAAACCAATGTCCAGAAGTTCTTGTCGGCTGTATAAAATGTATGCAAGACTGTATTGAGTGAACAGACTTGAGATAAATAGGCAGATAACTACTAATTTGAAGAATCTGGACGCCGAGCCTCGTGTTGTGCACGCACCGCCATCTGAGATGTGCTGTCTCCGTCCTTGTTTATGGCTGGTGGATGGTATTTGACATAAAAAGAATACTAAGACAAAGTTTGTAATAATCAGTATATTTGTTATTCTAAAAGGAGAACATAAATAAAACTAGTACTCTTTTACGTTTAGCTTCCAGTGGATGAAGTGATGAAATGCCATCTAGGATGCCCTCCCACAGGAGAAAATGGGATGAAGCGCTCTTTAGGGTACTTTCTGGGTGCTGGTGCCCCACATAGTGCACCTGGTGCCCTTTTTATATTTTCTGCCCTTGCCCTTCAGACAGCCAGTGGCAAAACAGCTCTTTGATCCACTGGACCTTCAGTTCCTCTACATTGTATCTCCTCCAGTAGAGGGATTTAATGACCAGACCCCATGGCTAATTCAACATTAGTGTAGGTATTATTTCTGTGTAAAGTGTGAGGGGTAGATGTCAATCAGGACTGGATGTTGCAGTGTGTGATGATTAGAGCTTTTCACTCAAGGATGCATTCAGAGACTAATCAGAATAATCACTTTAATGATGCCTCTTTCCAAGCCATGCCACAGAGCACCGGGGAGACTTCCTGTGTGGTCCATTTTTATTTTGCCTAATGAGAAGAGAGGTGGATGAAACCCAGACATGCCAAACAACTTTAAGGATTCCAGTGTGCTTGAAAACTCTCATCAAATAATGACTTTAAGGTGGAACGAGAACTGGCTCTTTGAACAAAATAACCACATATAATATAAATAAATTATTATTAATTAATCATATTAGCGCAGGTTTGCAAGTGTTGCTGATCATTGCCAGTCTGAACCTCAATGGATGCTGGGATATTATGCTTTCTGTATATCTGCTGAGATCATTCAACACCCACAGGTGACCTGAACTAGACACAAAACTGCAACACACACACACACACACACACACACACACACACACACACACACACACACACACACACACACACACACACACACACACACACACACACACACACACACACACACACACAATTCATTGGAGTAATGTATCAGTTACCTGTTTTTCAATGGCAAACATTTTTGCCTGCACAGTCTCATTCTTGACACTACAATCAGATGGCACCAAAGTAAACATTTAAATCCTATAGTGTCTTTTGCATTTCAATGTCAATTTGACAACTTTTCTTTATTTTGTTGTCGTGATAGAAAACCACGGCTTACTTAATCATCAAGTAGAAATGGAATGGCTTCATTTGGAGTGGAGTTTGTGTTCACCTGAGGAATGGAAGTCCATAATTTACTCTCCTTTAGCTGTGGTTTGGTCGAACCAACTCCTGAGAAAAAGATCCATCTCTTAAGCTGTTAATTGCTTCACTATGTTCACCATCTCACCAACACAATGTTCTCTTTCTAACCCAGAATAATGCTGAATAATACTTACTTAAAGGCACCTGGTAGTGGATGTTGTACAGCATGTCACAAAAACCAGGGCTTTTTTACAATGCACTGTAAATCTAAATACTGGTTTTGTTGGCTAAACTTTCTGGTGAGATGGAAGTTTATTTTGAAAGAACACTATGCATATAACAAGCGTATATTGACACGCCATCCAGGCACGTTGAAAACTAACGCCAAAGGGGTAGCTAGTGCGTTGATCTCGAATGCAAAGGGTCATTGCCCAAGTGGCGGTATTTGACGAGTTGGGACTTAGAATGTGTTGTTTTCAACAGCCGTCTCAGTCATGTTGCCTGGAGTAGGTGTCGGACTAAAACAGTGTTCTGTAGAGTAATTCAATACTAATACATCAGTAATATAGGCCTACGCCTGTTTTTGATAGGTACCAACAAATGATGTTCTGCTGATATGGGGTGCAACAACATGATACAGTACTAAATAGTACTGCATTGTGCATTTTAATGCACACATTGTAATGTGCTTGCATAAAATCACTTCATCGTGTTATGTACTTACTAAAGACAACTACTGGTCAATTCTGCACTAAACATGTAATCAATTTAATAAAAGGCCTGTATCGAACATATATGTTCAGTATGTATATGGGTCTAACCCTAATCCCCTTTGATGTTCATTCATTTCCCACTATGCTTTGTGTGGAGGATGAGGGGCAGATGAGGCCCTTTAATTACCCTGTGGCACACATCAATCATGTGTCCATAGGACCTTGTGAGCCACAGAAAGGCAAACGAGATGAAAATCCATTTGACCTGTCCAGGACTAAATTAATTATCCAATTACTCCGAGTGACTGTGCTGCATAGATAACTTGGGAGCTATTTACCACAGACTGACTTGCTAAGATAACATAGGGCCAGTTGCCGTATAATCACTTCACATGGTAAACGATCAGCACAAAACTCCTGAGACTGCCAAAAACTCTGTAGACCTCAGAAAAGTCATCAGCATATTTTACTTTGTCTGTCAGTGGCTGATGAAAGGGTAATGAACAAAAATACTCTAAAAAAATGGAGAAAGTGGAAATAAGATAAACCAGAGGTGATGTAACTCAACAAAATTCACATGCTCATTTTCTCTCACGTCCATCTTGAGCCCATTTCCAGCCTGTGTTCAGCCAGTTGTTTCATTACTATAACAGCCATCCATTTTGTTTTTATCTTGCCCAAAGCCCTGAGGAGGAGGGGCAGGAAAAGTGTGGCTGCAGGAGCAGGTTGTCTAAAGCCCAATTACACCCTCTATCCACTCATCACGTTGGCAAGAAGAGTAGCTATGTTTTAATCCGGAGTTTTCACCACAGCCAAGGAAGCCGGGCAGCAGGGAGATTTATCTGACTTCTGTAACAATCTTGATGGATCAAAAGCGCTCCGCTAGATATCGCCACTCTGGACGGGACAATATGTCTCCCCTTGTTGTTCAGGAGTAAGCATATTTCTCTGCAGAAAAGAAGAAAGGAAAGAGCTCCCTACGTATTTTTGATGCTTGGAAACAAGTGTCAAAGGCTGCTGTCTGTTATCTTCCTCGGAGCACCGAGGCTCAGTCATTTTCTTACATATGCTAATAAAACCCATGTCCTTGCTCCCCGTCTCCCTGTGTCTTTATTTCTTACTTTACTTTATCTCAATTTCAAAAGAAAAGTCTGCCTCAAAGGACATTTAAGTTGTAGAAGTTTCATAAAGAATCCCTAAGAAAAGAATGGACTCTGCATGTTAAAGACAGACTGATGAAAGTTAGATAACAAGCAAACAGAAATCAAATTTAAGCTGGACCTCTGCCAATCACATGGGAGGAAGGACATCTGGCCTCAAAGGTCTATGCAGTATGTGAATGCTCGACATGAAGCTAGAAAAAAGGGAGCAGTAAGATCAATATGGCATGTCAGTGGCCTGCAGCACTGACAAAGACATCCAGAGGCCCAGCTCCACAGATGAGGGGTGGAGGCAAGTGTGGTTGCACGATACTGCAACACAGTTTACTCCACGAGTGGCAACATCAGAGCCAATGTCAAACAGAGGTGGACAGAGTTCAAATGCAGAAACATAATTACTGTTTTGAACCGCCAACCCGTTGAATGCTCTCTGGCACTAATGTGTATTCATGACTGGCAAGCAAAAAGAGGCAAGGCCAGGGTGTGGGAGAATCCACACACACACACACACACATTATAGAGTAGTTAATCTGTACTTTGATGGGTTGACCCTTTCATAGTGCTGTGAGGCAAGAAAAAAAACACAAGGAGGGTGACCCTGATCATAACCCTGACCTCTCCTTTGAGTCCAGAGACAGAAGAAGAGGAGGATCCATGCATAAAAGAACAACTCGAGGCGTTCGCTCCCCCTCCCTACCCTCATGTGTCCACACAAGATGCTTTGAGTCAAGGCTGCCACCTGGAGACACAGCTTCATCCACATGGTAGACAGTCTTGGATGATTCCATAGAAAGGCTCAGCGAAGTGGTTTGGTGCTACTCTTTTGTTGAGATGGGGCGGTTAACCAGACTTTTCTCTTGTAAAACTACATTTGAAACACTTCTCATAAAACATAAATCTCACCTTTGTGTCACTTGTCCTTGTGGAAACTACCAATTTCAACTGCGGTTCTTACCGACTGTCAAATACCAGTGGATGTTTTCCACCCTCTGGACTCAGGTCAGTAAAGAGTCCATTGCTGCTGCAGGATGAGGAGAGGAAAACATGCCACTCGACTGTTGATAGACAATAGGACAATATATGCTAAAGATGAGATTCATGTCAACATATGACAAATAAGACAATATGGAAATGTTAGCACAGGGAAAGAATTTGACAATTAATATCATGATGTTGAGAGGACTAATCCTCCATATAAACTAGTTAGTTAGAATAAAAACAAGCTGCAGAACTCCTATAAATATTTTCAGTTCTATCTTTAACAGCTAAGTTTGCAAACTTGGCCTATTTTTGCGACTACCAGTGAGATTCTTTTACAACCTCTGCACACAAAGAGTGGCGTCTTGGCTTCAAATTGCAATTATACTTTTTCACTCAGACTTTTACTGGTTTGGTAAAGCATAAAGCTTTTAAGGTCCCTTCTGCATGGGAATGACATTGGCTCAACAGGACGAACGGGGCAAATGAAGGGAGAGTGTGTATGAAATCGTTGGTTTGGGCTCCTGTGTACCAACTGGAGAGCCTTTTCTGTCTGTGAGCATGCACAGTGGCAGTGCTATTCAGACAAGCTCACACATTCAAAATATTCAGTAAGACTGACATTGCTGTGTTGTGGCAAAGCCTGTTCCTCTTGTTATCTTGGAGGGCTGAGACTCAACCCCCCCCCCTCCACCGACCATCTCTGAGGCCCGGCTGGCACAGTTTCTGAGTGAATTAATGAGTGAAAGGAGCTCCTGTAGCGAGGATGCCAGAGCGCGTTATGGTTGCAGCCCCATCCAGGTAAGCAGCGCTGAAGGCTGCTTCAATGAGAGCACTCAGGGTGGGGGGTCTGGAGAGGAGGAAGGGAGGGAGAGGGGGAGGGAGAGGAGTTTGAAGGGGATAAAGCTGATACCTGCATCTGCTGCAAACACCACCTGTGTGCAAAGTACAAACTTAACAACAAAGGTTTCAGTGGAGCACCAAATAATGGATCTTTATGCTCAGAGCAAAGCTGAAGACTTCATTTACTGCAGAATAAGGACCAGAACCAGGAAAAAGTGAAGTAATACCCAGTGATATTATTTTCAAGGGAGACTTGAGTACATAAAAATGTATAATAAAAGAAAACACCAGAAGATATGGAAGAACAGTAATGTACATTATAATATAGAGGCATATATACATACACATACAACGATGAAGTAAGGCAAAGCTGTCCCTCATCATAAAGTGAATGTTTATGAGTTGTGAGAAGTTCAAAGGATGTCTCAGACTGTGTCTAATTTATGAGTCAATAAATGTGGTCAACAAACGTCTCTCCCTCGTGTCGCTGTTGTCTGTTCTCTCACTCGTAGCTCTGCTGGTGGCTGAAGTCCCTGTCCTACTGGAGAGCATTCTGTGTGGACTTCACAATTGTTGTGCAGAACAAAGTAAGCATGGATAAGAAAAGGAAAGTCCTCCGTTCTGTGTCAATCGCCCATCTCAAAGCTGCAAACTATGACTTCAGACGACCGCTCCAATAACAGCTGCTTCCTCCGCATGTCGGCAGAAGTAGAATTATAAAATGCAGAATCTAACTGCACAACAGCTGCGAGTATAGAAAACAAGGTCAGATACGCATGTAATCTGTCATCCATGTTGAATTAACCACTAGTCCATCGATAATCAAGGCTGGGTTTTAAAATGGAAAGGTAGTAGTGTGGCTGTAGCATTAGAGTCAGTTTCCTGTATTCTTTCGCTCCATTGTCACCAAAGTAAATATTTTTCACAAGCCACATAGATTCAATTCACATTCTGGCACTAAATTGGCTTTTTTCAAACCCACAAATCAAAATGAAACTGAAAGTACAAGTACAAGTCCATTTATCATCTTGCAACTAACATTGGCGAACGATCAAGCTAACTAATTTTCATAATACTAAAAATAATACAGTATTGCTGTAAGCTAAGTAAATATCTACTGTTAACACAATGAAATACAGTATGCACAGACAACATAATCTGCTTTAATCCATCCACACAATGTTCACTTCCAAACGATTTGGGGCAAACAGACAACATTAGCCGTCATAGCATGACTGGCCATAGGGTCAAAGGTCGTGGAACAGGAGTCAATGGACAGCCAGAGAAAGATGGACAATCACATCTGAAACCGGATATTTTTTTTCTTTTTCTTCTTTGCACATTCTCCCTTTCATTTTCTGTATATCTTGGAAAACCACTCTGTCAGCGTAAGACAGTAATTGGAAAACACTGTATGTAGCTGTTCATTGTGCATTGGTTCTGTCACTGTTCAGTGTTTCCCATCATGCACCCTGCCACTGCAGTCGTGGGATGACCCTGAGGGCTGCGACTATGATCAATGCATGCAAATTTAAATCAGCTGGCAGTTTCCTGCTGACTTTCTTAGTGCATCTTAGCCTCCTAAATGCTTACTAGGCTCCCATGAATGCACACACCCCTGCGTCTTTCACCCATAATCCAATCAAAGGTACCAAAGGGACAAGGTGAGTCCTAATGACCACTCATTCCTCCCCAGTGGGGACTGAGCTGCCTGCAGTAATAATTACTGGGGCAGCTAGAGTGTGATGGTTTGAGATTTGACACTATCAAACAATGTATGTAAATATAAAATAAAAAAGAGGAATGGACTTAGATTGCTGACAATAACTAACTGGTTTTGACAAAGTGATTCCATTTTATCAAGTGTCTGTCTTAAAACAATAGCCAGGTCATTTCTGCACTGAAACAGGATGTGCTTGCTGTTATCATTCCTTCTGTCCATACTGAACTACAGATCCTTTCCTGATCTACTTTCAATGTAAGTGATGGGGGGCAAAATCCAAAGACCTTGTTCTGTGCAAAAATACATTCCAAAATGTATCTGGCAATCTGGCTAATAAAAAGAAAAGATAAATACAATATGCAAATATAACTCAATCTGCTTTAATACATCCACATGGCGTTGCCTTCCCAAACATTTTGGGCAGTGCCATTTTCCCTCTCTCCCTGTGTGAATGCTATTATTCTCTTTCTCTCTCTCTCTGTAAATGTGTCCTTGTCTCTCTCCATCTTCATGAATGTGTCCTTATTTCTCCCTCCCTGTGTAAATGTGAAATGTCGAACCTGGAAGTTGCTTGACGTCCTCCAGGATCTGGATATGTGTACTTGTCCGACTCTCCTACTGTTAGGTCTTTGCCTTTGGGAAGTATGCCACTAGGATGAAGGAGTTATAATGTACACAACACATTTTCAGCCTCATTGCTTTGTACTGTTGAAAGCAAAGAGGACATATAGTATGTGTGCAATGACTATGTGCTGTGAAAGAGACTTGGAGCATGTGAATGTGTGAGCTGTAAAATGAGGAGGGGTGGCGAAAAGAGAAAGTCAGAAGATAGGAAATGTGTTTTGTGGAATGAAACAGGGTGTTGTTGTAAACGAAAGCAGCAGCCTGAGTGTGTTCTTCTGTGTGAGAGCTCTGGGTTGAACAGATATAATCAGCTTCTGTGGATGCAGAGGTAATAACTCCACAGGGGAAAAGCTGGAGAAGTGAATCTATCTCTGTCATGAAGCCATGGAGCAATCAGGAAATTCTCAGCCAGCAGATAAAGTAGCAAGAGTTTAGAGATCAGGCCCAGGGAGTGGATCATGTGGGATTTACAGCCAGAGAGGAGCACATGGGCACGGGGAGCACACTCACAATATTTGACTGTGTATGGTCACCAAAACAAAGCTGATGGGGATCCAGCAGCAGACCCACCGGGCCAGTACACCAGATAAGTCTATATGGGCATTAGGATTTGTTGCCATGTACATTTTTCCCATGTAGGTTGCAAATGGTATCATTACATTACATTACAGTCATTTAGCAGACGCTTTTATCCAAAGCGACTTACAATAAGTGTATTCAACATCGGTTTTCGAGAGAACTACTAGTCACCAGAAGTAATAAGTGCATGTTCTTTCCTCAAACAAGCATCTAAGAGCATAAACCAGAGCCAACGTACAGTGCAGAAACAAACGAATGCAATAAGTGCCACAAACTAATATAAAAACAATAAGTGCAATAAGCTAGTATGAATACAATAGATGCTAAGTAAGTGCTAAGCGGAAGGGTAGTACTTCTTGAAGAGGTGAGTTTTCAGCCTGATGAAAGATGGGCAGTGACTCTGCCGTCCTGACGTCAGTGGGGAGTTCATTCCACCACTGTGGGGCCAGGACAGAAAACAGCCGCGACCGGGTCGATCAGCCGCAGGGACCTCTGAGCGACGGGGCAACCAGTCGCCCCGAGGTAGCAGAGCGAAGTGGTTGGGCCGGGGTGTAGGGCTTGACCATGGACCTAACAGTAGGAGAGTCAGTATCAAAGTGGGCTTCAGGTTTAGCCCATGTGAGCAATTGTCCTCAGGCCCCAGAGGGGCCCCTTTTGGTGTTTCTTTTGCTTTCACACCTGTAGTTTTGTTCACTTGGGGCAGACTAGGTTAAACAAAATGAGCCATTATCGTTTTAGTTCTAGTCCTCTTTGTGTTCATACTGACTTTTTACAAGACAATCAAGATGAGTGAAGATGAAGTTGTGTGGACTGACTGGTTGACAGATGATTAGTCATCCTCATCCTACATCATCGGCACTTCTTGAACCCATGCGGAGAAACCGAGCTGGGGACTGACAGCAAGTCGGGGCGACCTTGGCTCACTAGGCTAAGAGGGTTGTCTGGTAACCGGATGGTTCGATCCTTGGCTGGGACGTGTCCTGCTTCGAAGTGTCCCTGAGCAAGACACTGAACCCCTAACGGCTCCCTGGGCGCCTGTCATGGGCAGCCCACTGCTCCCTATATACATATATAGGGATGGGTCAAAGGCAGAGACAAATTTCCCCCTTACCGGGATGAATATAGTATAATAACAAATAATTTAAAAAATGTCATGCAGACAACACACCGGTTTTCATTTATTTTCATTGATCTAGGAACAGTTGTACACTCTATACTGGCACACATTTATCAAGGTTACCACCATCACAACATCCTGTGTTTGGTCGGCTTTGCCTACACATCCCATAGGATCACACCAGTTCAGTCAGAAGCAGGCCAACACAACTTTCAAGCGGTCTGGATATTTGATTTGATATTCTTCCATTCATTTAACAGCTTTTACTCCACCAAAAGCAAACCGAACCGCCCTGGCAAACACACCAGAGCTCATGTGACTTACATCAAACAGGTTAGGGGGGGGAATGCTCTGATTTGGCCATGGTATATACGTAAGAGAACTGAGGATGACTATATAGCCAGTCAAATTATATTTGACAACCAATCATTACTAACACATGGACATGTTGGCTGGGATATTTTTTTCTAAACTGTAGTCTTCAAAACAAAGTTTCACTGATAAACATTTGAATGTATTACTTAATTTGATGGTTGATTACCCTTTATCTTTGATCAAGTTGCATACATGTATGTCAGCATGTATTGTGTGAATGTAGTTCTTTTAAGAAAATGCACTTAAGTGGAGGCTGGGACCTTCAACGTTAAATGCAGCATGTGTCCCAAATGACCTGAATGTGGACTTAATAGTTTCAAGAAGCAAGTGGTTAAGTGGGCACAATCTGGAACATGATGTGGAGCCAAAGACCTAGACACTTACCTGAGCTTGTCTTATAATAATTGCCATGTATTTATTTAATGTGTCTAGTTATAGCTAGTGTGGTATATATTTTCTGTGATAATGCATAACCAATTATCAATCAATGTGTTAAGTACTTTTAGTGAAAAAGTACCTTATTTATCACTTACTTTTTGGTTTCATTGCTTATATTCCATAATGTCTATATACAATGTTAAACCACTGACCTGAGCTACTTTTCTGTGTGTGTGTGGAGGTCAGTCAACAGGAAGGTGAGCAGAGATTTGGATTAGAATACATTCTCTATGTGACTGTGAGAAGCTCTTGTTCAGTCGGTTTCCCAGAGATAAAGGTGTGTAAGTGTATCCTCAGTGAGAAGCTCTTATCTTCTCAGTCCCACAGAGATCATTTGTGAAAACCCAGTCTCTGCAGCATGGGTGGGATGGGAAGCCAGGTGCACACGGCTAAGAAAAAAAAACACCTACTTACACACCTACTGTAAATAGCTTTCAATGGAGAGTTTCTGGGTTCTGTCCAAATAAGGTTAAATATGGGGGGAAAGTATTTTAGCTATCCGAGTATGAAAGACAGTGATATTTAAGGCATTACAACTGTACCAACTAAATGATCAGGCTTAAAGAGAGTATACCATGCTGGAGCTGTTGCACAGTGGTGTATCTGGAAAACAATGATCGTTAAAAAGGTGGTGTTCTTCCCTTAGTTCTTACTATCATTTAAAAAAAATAATACATTTTATTTGTATAGCGCTTTAAAAAGGTATTCAAAAACAGGAACAAGATAAGCAATAACAATATAGACAAGGCAGAGAGATGACATTATAACAGTAAGGAACAGCACAAAAACAAACATAACTAACTTCACAGGTTAAAAGTAGATTTAAATAGGTGAGTTTCAAGAAGAATGTCTGAGGTGCTGGGGGAGAGAGTTCCAGAGGGAGGGGGCAGCAATGGAGAAGGCCCTGTCCCCCCAGGTCTGATGCTTTGACAGAGTAGGGGGGGTAAGGAGGTTGGCGTCGGCGGATCTGAGGTGGCAGTTGGGAGCGTGTCGATGCCAGGAGGTCAGAAAGGTATGAAGGGGTGAGGTTGTGAAGGGCTTTGTATGTGATGAGGAGAATCTGGAACTTCTTCTTTGCTGTATGGGGAGCCAGTGGAGGTTTTAAAGGACTGGGGTGATGAGGTCTCTGGTGGCGTGGGAGAGCAGACGGGCAGCTGAGTTCTGCATGTATTGTAGTTTGTTGATGATTTTGGTGGATGAGTAGTCCAGTCGAGAGGTGGTGAAGGCGTGGATGAGTGTTTCAGCATCTGTGCAGGAGAGGGAGGGGCGTAGACGGGCGATGTTTTTGAGATGAAAGAAGGCGTTTTTTTATGTGATTGACGTGGCGTTTAAAGGAGAGGGTATGATCAAAAATGATCCCAAGATTACGGATATGTGTGGAAGCAGGAACAGTGGTGCCATCGATGCAGAGGGAGAAGTTGTGGTGGGCTTTGTTTAGTGATTTGGGGCGCTGATGAGGATCTCAGATTTGTCGCTGTTGAGTTTGAGAAAGTTGGCTTGCATCCAGGTTTTTATATCTGTGAGGCAGTTGGTGATGATGGATTTGGTGGAGATGTAGAGCTGGGTGTCGTCAGCACAGCAGTGGAAATGGAGCCCATGGTGGCATATGATGTCGCCAAGGGGGAGCAGGTAGAGGATGAAGAGGAGGGGACCAAGTACCGAACCTTGGGGGACACCTTGAGAGACTGGGGCTGTGTCAGACTTGAATTTGTTGATACTAATGAACTGTTCACGGTCGGAGAGGTATGATTTAAACCAGGAGAGGGCTGTGCCAGTAATGTGGAGGGAGGACTCGAGACGGAAAGGAGGATGGAGTGGTTGATGGTGTCGAAGGCTGCACTCGAGTAGTATTAGGATGTTGAGGGAGGAGAGGGAGGAAGTTGTTGGAGACTTTGATCAGGGCAGTTTCTGTGCAGTGATGAGATCTAAATCCGAATTGAAATGGTTTGTGGTTGGAGTCCAGGTGAGTTTTTAGTTGGTGGGAAACAATGCGTTCCAGTATTTTAGACGAGATTGGAGATGGGTCAGTTGTTGGGGATATCAGGGTCAAGGCCAGGCTTTTTGAGGATGGGTGTGACTGAGGCGAGTTAGAGGGCGTGACAGAGCCAGTAGACAGGGAGGAGTTGATGACAGAGGAGGAGCGGGCAGAGAGCCGGGAGACAAGCCATGGCGAAAGTGGAAGGGATTTTCATCATACACAGAACACATACATACAGAAAGAGAAAAAAAAACGTAGAATAAAAAAATAATAATAAAAACTATAAAAAAGGATCTGGATTGCTCTGTCCCCTCAAAAGCAGAATAAATCCTGAGAAATATTCAGGGGTTCTTATCTCGTGTTATCGTTGACATGTAAACATCGTCCATTTCTTCCACTTCTCACGACATCGCTCCACTTGAGCTCTTATTCTATGGGTTAATAGTTCCATATCATACATTTCAGTCACAATTTTCAGCCATCTATCTTGTGATGGTGGTTCTGCCTTGTGCCATCTCTTCGTGATAGCCTTCTTACAAGCTTGCTAGCAAGATTTTCAGTAGATACCTGTCTTCTCTTAACACAGTGTCTGCTGTCATATTACCTAAGTAGAGAAACATACATGACTTAGGTATATTATAGCCCAGAATTTGGACTTTAACCATATGGACATTTCCCCAAAACTGTACAATTTCCGGACATAGCCAAAATGCATGGGAGTGGTTTACATTTACTGCCCCACATTTCCACCAACATGGTTGAACAATAGACAGACATTTGTTTGTAATTTGGGGAGTAATAAAGAATCTGATTACATTCTTCCAACAATGTTCTCTCCAAGTACGCGAGGATGTTGACTGTAGACTGTTGTGTCCTCCAAATATTCAACCATTCATCCTCTGTAATATTCACACCAAGTTCTTGTTCCCATTTCAGTTTTACATAAAAAGTTGTATTTTCTAATTTTTCCATCAGATGTTGATATATAGTCGATATTATTCTATACTTCTTTGAGTTGTAAACTCCAATTATGGTTCTATTTATTCCGTTTTTATCCAAGTTAATTTTGTGCTTTATTTCTCTGTCGAAAAAGTCCCTTAAAACCCTTTGGACCCGAGAGGCCCCGGTGGGGGGCTGTTTTAGAGTGTGCAGCATTCAGCGTGTCATAGAAAGCATTTTTCATAAAGAAATATGATTATTGCTCCAGACAAAATACATATCGAATTAACGTATAAAGTCCGAGCAACATCATCATACCAGCCATTGTAAACACTGCAAACACAATTATACATGAACTAATATCATATCTGGAAAAATCGACGATCTATGCTCACTCATCACGGAGCATGATCGCACATGGCGGCTGAACACATGCAGGAGGGGCACGATTCGACCCGGAAACGCACAGCGGCGTCCAAATTACTCTCTTTCAAACCGTTCAAACGTTATGGGTATGCATGCCAACATCAGCCACAGGTCACGAGAAAAAAAATTGGGTAAAAAAACTTACGTTTTGACGGTTTTGGCGACGAAAAACGGATTTATTCCAGCGGATTTCGGTGCAGCTCTTTCCTCCATGTTGTGCTGCATGCCTGTGAGTGAGATCAATGCGCTGGCGGAATGAATGACAAAATGGCAGACGATTCTGTGGGGTGGAGCAATCCATGTAGAGAGGGGGGTTCGCCCAGCATTTTGCGATTTTTAGCCAGTAAACAGACCCGGATACGATCAAACACCCCTACATGGCTCCCGTTGGACTATCCCGCATCTAAAAATGTCTCACATGAGTAAATCGGCCTTACCAGGGTCACATGACACACATTATGAGCCATTTATTGTTATGAATGACAGATATGAAAAATCATAACTGCTCAAAATTATTCAAAATGGTGTCAAACTGATTTATTAGGATTATTGAACACTCTTAGTGATAAGAAAAGTGAATATATAGTTAATATGTAGTTATATAGTATATAAAATGAGTATACAGCAATGCAACAGCTGGTTCCGAAAATCATAATTTTGATTTTTATGACCATTTATGCTGGCCTTTCTTCACTCAATCGAAGTAAAATATGTTGTGGGGACATGTAACACGTGTTGTTCTATGACTTTTGTGTGGTTTTAGATTTACAGCTGCATTATTTAAATAAAAAAATGAACCTAGAAATTTGTCAATTTGAGCTGTGCCATAAGTATATCAGTTATTAACCAGTAACATATACACAATATTTATACAATTAAACACATCTCACAAGTGTTACCAGTATTCTAGCATCAAAATTATTAAAATAGACCTTGTAGTTAGAGCTCAGGACTCTTTTGCGTATGGCTATGCAATTTTTGCGAAGAGGCCTAAAAATAGGGCTAGGGCCCAAAAGGTTAATATAGGGAGGCATGTGTCAGGGTCCTCTAAATAACAGATCGTGTCATCTGCAAGAAGCCCAATGATGTTCTTTTTTCCCCCGACCTTTATCCCTTCATGGTCTTTATTCTGCCTAATTGCTTGTGTGGTATATTTTCAGGCCTTGCATATTTTCAGGTCTTACACAGTACAGTGAAGACCCCAAGTGTAGTTGTATTAGATGAAAACCAGATGTGCAGGAGACCAGGGGCAGAAGGGTGGATGTGTAGAATGAGGGGGCCACATACATTCTCTCATTGTTCCGCCCAGATGTTGCATGACATGTACCCTATATAAAGATGAAGCGAGAGCCCTAAAGGAGGGACTTTCGGATTCGACTTGAGACCTCCGGACGATCTAGACGTCCGTAATGGCATGTGTTGCTTGTTTGTAATAAACTTTATTATACCAGCAAGAACAGTGTCCACGGAGCATCCTTCCTCATCACTTCAACAGAACTGTCGCATGAAAGATACGACAAAGATGGCGTCACGAACAGTATCGGATGTGGCCTTGAGGTTTCCTACTACCACTTCACATACGGTGAGATCTCTCGATTGAATGCTAGTCATTAATTGAGGCTGTTATGTGGAATGGTCGTGTGGAGTTGCTTGGACACACCGTAAATTAAGAACCTTCTTGTTATGGACATGTCCTGTTGATTTGATGTTTAAAGTGAGGCTCCGTGCTAAATTTAATGAAAAAAAAAAAAAAAAGGGGGAAAAGGAAAAGGAATAGTTTAGAATAGCTTCATGGTAACGAATAAGGTGTGCTAAATAGTATCGTGCAAGATTAATGAAGAGGGGCCCTCAACTTCTTAACGGTAAGACATATGCATATTAGTCACCGCGTAACGATGGCTCTGACATAGTCCGGAATTAAGTTAGAAAAACAAAATTGGGAGAAACCTGGATCCAGGTAATTTGAATAAATAAATGTAAAAGGTTAAAGGAAAGAGTGATAAGGAAATAAAGGAAATGATCATATGATTGAGCCGCAAATCAGATAGGTAGAGCCCTCAAGTGTAGGTGCATGTAATACGGGCCGCATAAAACCTGAAACAACATCTTATGGTCAGTTTAATAACTGGAGAGTGTAAATTCACAAATTCGATTGACTGTTACCACTCTGACATTGGTTGACGAACGGTGTCTGATGCAGCCTCTCATCGAATATTTACACCTCAGAGGTAGCATAAATTTTATAAGGAAAAGGAAATATAGCGGCAAAAAGCATGCTGTGTGAATGGAGACAAAGGGAAGGTGTGTGCGTGTGTTTACTTTGGGATTGAGCAGAGGGGAGAATGGGTGTGCGTCGAGTGCTGAAGTATGTGTGTGTGTAACTTAGCTGCTGATGTGTTCCAGATGTGTGCCATAAAAATGCATAGGATGAGAATGGATGCGTTGAAAGAAAGAACAAACATATTATGATTGAATAAACGTACATAGGTGGTGATTTTAGAACGGGACATTTAATAATTTGAAAGGACAGATATGTGGCCCGATGTATTTTATAAAACAATGAGCTTCGTTTAAGGAGACGTAATGAATTGAATTGAACAATGTATTTTATAAAACAATGAGCTTCGTTTGAGAAGACTAATGAATTGAACGAGTCAGTAAATAAAACATGAGCTCTTCTTAAAAGGGACGTAAAATAACAAATGAGCTGTTAAATGCACAATGAACTTCGTTTAAGAAGGGTAGAATTTGACACCCCCCCCCCTTACGCGCCTCAAAATTCCCTCCAGATGGAGGTCGGAATGTGGGAATGGACAGGCGTTCGGTGATAAAACCCTCTTGGGAGATACAGAGAATTTCTTTGCCATTTGAACTGTTTAGGTTCAGTGGGAGTTCACTAAATGCTAAAATGTTTAGATAAAGGGGTCAAGTTAGGAATAATATTTATGTAGGCTGTTAAAGGGAACTAAGGGGTCATAAGAGACTAAATCATTGCCTGTTTCTTGTCTGTTATGCCATTTATGGCGAGTGAGAATTGAAAAGGGGAGGCTTACGTTTCAATCTACTAAAGGCCGGTACAAATTTATCTACAGACTCTTTAGCAGTCGTAGGTAATATTGAGGGTACACATATAAACCTGCTTTCATTTATAAGCCTAAGAGGATACTGACCTGATCCTATACACATGAAAGAATACATGCTCTAGGCAAATAGGAGAAATAAATAAATAAATAAATAAATAGAAAACTTGGCAACTGATTGACCAGTTAATGCATTTAATTAATTAATGGCATATGGTTGTGTGGTCTAACCTCTGCTGATAAGTGCAGATGTCCATTTTTGTCATTGTGCGTGGTTTGTTCTGATCTGTGCTGTGGTGTACATCAATATGGTGACTGTCTGATGATTTGAGCTGAATATTGATTGATTGATTGGATAATTGATTGACTGATTGATTGATTGATTGGATAATTGATTGATTTGTTGATTGATTGACAGATTGGTTTGTTAATTGGTTAATTGGATAATTGCTTACATGTATAATTGGATAATTGGTTAATTGGTTAATTTGTTAATTGGTAATTGGTTAATGGGTTAATTTGATAAATGATTAATTGAAGGGGGGAAGTAATCTAAATAGCCTTGAGTAGTTTTAATTGTAGCAATTAATTCTTAAAGTACAAATAACGGAAAATAAGAGGAAGTCATTATAATGGGGAAAAAGAACACTAAAAATCCAAAGGTAATCACTCCTGTTGAAGTGGTACAGAAGAATAATCCTCTAATTAGAGGCATTGCAAACATTGCAAAAATATCGGAAAAATGGCATAAACGCTGGCCTGAAATTGACCAACCATGGCCAGTGGAGGGGACTCTTAACCCAGATGTAATTAAAATAATGCTGGTACTTGTATCAACATACAAGGCAGAGCAAAAGAAGGAAAAAAAAAAAAAAGAGGAGAAAACGCAAGAAGAGGCAAGTGGAGCTTGGCATTCTCCAGTTGTTTGAAAAAGAGAGGACAGAGCAAACGAAGAGGGAACGTACAGAGAAGGAGCAGAAAGAAAAGGAGAAGAGAGAGAGAGCGGAAAGAGAGGGATAGAAGGAAAGGGAGCAGAGAGAGAAGGAGAAACAGGATAGAGAGAGCAAAGTGAAAGGGAGAGGGAGAAGGAGAGAACAGATAAAGAGAGAGAAAAGAGAGAAAGGGAGTGTATAGGAAAAAGGATGAAATGCCAAACGAGAGTGTTCACCAATTATTGATGACAACAGAGACTGAAGCTTCTACAGTATGTTGGATCGGAAATCTTAATGAAGATTTTCTTGAGCCAGTTAAGTTGTGGGAAAAGTTTATCATCGTAAATATGCCCAACGCGAAGCTTCCAGAGTATCCATTTCACTGCACGCTCAAGTATTTCAAAAAAGATGCTCAAGGATACGCAGAAGAATGGTTGAGTCAACAACCAAAACAAGTTCAACTAAATTCGGGCTGTATAATTTTGGGACCACAAGGAGCAGCTATGAAGATACACAGACTATTTGGACAAAGAGTTTGATATCGAGAAGAGTGTGCCACATGTGACCTTGTGGGTGTGTGAAGAACATACGCCGAAGCAAGTGGGAGAAATGATGGCGGAGGCAGAAGAAGCTGTTTTTACACCCGTAACAGAAAATCTTGCCATCTGGAAGAGCGAGGATCAGAGGTTCATTAAGATCATGATCTCTGCTCAAGGACAAGGACAGCCACATGCTGTGCGAATGACACATGAGCCAATCTGCAGTACTAAGATGGACTCAGACCCAATGAGAGAAGAGATGCTAAAACAAGTTCCAGAAGGTTTGTGGGCTCGGCATAGTACTGATATTGGACTTGTGAAGTCAGCTCAACCAGTAAGAGTTGAACTCCGACCAGGAGTCAAACCACCTTGGAAGAACCAGTATCCACTGAGTGAAGAGGCAATCCGAGGAATTGAACCGCAGATTGAAGGACTTTTGAAGGCAGGTGTTTTAAGAATAACACAGGACCCGCAGAGCAACACGCCTTTGTTGCCAATAAAGAAGCCAGATAATTCATATCGCCTGACACATGACTTAAGAGCGGTCAATGAAGTGGTGGTTGATTTTCAAGCAGAAGTACCGGATCCACATACTTTGTTAGCCCAACTTCCGCCAAATGCGACACATTTCACAGTGTTAGATTTATGTGGTGCGTTTTTCAGTGTTCCACTAAGTAGGGAAAGCCAAAGCTTATTCGGGTTCACGTACAATGGACACTCTTATGAGTATGAGAGACTGCCACAAGGGTTCAAACATAGTCCTCACATTTTCAATAAAATAGTGAAAGACGATTTGGAGGGAATAGAGCAGGTATTAACAAGTAATGTAATTCAATATGTGGACGACATCATCATTTGTTCACCAGATGAGGAGACATGTCATAAGGCAGGGGTCGGGAACCTATGGCTCGCGAGCCAGGTGTGGCTCTTTTGATGATTGCATCTGGCTCGCAGATTTCGGCTTTTCAGATAAAACATAAAATATTATCACTTGTTTTAATCCATCCATCGATTTTCCACTGCTCATGTCCTGTTCAGGGCTGCAGTTGGCTGCAGGAGCAATTGTCCATTATTTTTATTGGATGATAATAGCTGACGTTGGCCGTTGCTGGGTAAACAGGTAAACGCCCCCTTTTGACTCAGTGTTCTCGGTTGTTAGCTCAAAGCTAACCCTTCGACGAAGAAGATGGCGAAAAGAAAAAAGGATGAGGAGTATCGTACATTTCAGGACGAATGGACTGAAGAATTTGCCTTTGTGGAGAGAGCAGGTTCTGCGGTGTGCTTAATTTGCAATGACAAAATTGCATCGATGAAACGGTCGAATGTAAAGCGGCAGAAGTCGCAGAAGTCGCATTAATTGTGAGTATTACAACAACATTATTTAAAACAATAAATTCAGAGGCTTATTATACTCACATTTAGTTGAATTCAGTCTTAAAATATATTATATGGCTCTCACTGAAATAAATTTCCAAATATTTTGCTTTCATGGCTCTCTGAGTCAAAAAGGTTCCCGACCCCTGTCATAAGGACTCAACTAAATTGCTACAAATACTGGCAGAGAAGGGTCACAAGGCCTCTCTGAAGAAACTGCAGTATTGTAAGGAGAAGGTAACTTATTTGGGTCAAACAATAACGCAGGGACACAGAAGCATCTCTGAGAGTCATGTGGAGGCTATTCGCAAGGCTCCAAAACCCAGAACAGTTCGAGAGATGACATTTCTTGGTATTGCAGGGTATTCTTCAGCATGGGTTGAGGATTATGCTAGCTTGACAGGGCCTTTGAGAGCTATGATTAAAGATACTGGGAATGCTAAGCTACACTGTAATCTGACCTGGACACACGATGGCCTTTTGGCATTTAAAAAAAAAAAAAAAAAAAGCCAAGTTCTTATGTAGAGAGGTCATAAGCAGGTGGGGACTTCCAGATCGAATATCCTCAGACAATGGGAAAGAGTTTGTGGATAAGACGGTGAAATTGATTTTGCAAAAAACTTGGAATTAAACAGCGTCTTGGTGCAGTCTAGCATCTGCAAAGTCAAGGGATGTGCGAAAGAATGAATGGTGTTCTGAAAAATCGTATTGTCAAAATATGCCAACACATGGGATTAAATTGGATCATGATAAGAGATTTGGGGCCTATTGAAATTTCTACAAGTACTAAAGGGGTTCAGAAACAATTTACTACAGTAACCACTCCAAGGGTGATTAGTACACAGATGAAACTTGTTACGTTAGTTCCAGAAACAACTAAGAATATTCATACAACTACTCAGACTACTACTCTAGCTATGACTATAAAGGGGATGAATGCTACAACAGTGATGACATCGGTGGCACCTACGACATTTGTAAACATAACGCGGACATCTAATATGACACGGACATGGATGAGGATGACGCAATAAAGATCGAAGTGGTGGAGGAATATCCATTTTGAATATCTCATGATTATAATCCTATTATTTACCTATGTTATTGCTTGCGTAGTTTGTAGTGTTGATTTTGTTTTGCTCTTTCGAGACGTTATTTAGTCTCGAAGGGGGGGGTATGGAAACAAATGAACAATATGATTAATGGACATTATGAGTTATAATCTCACATTTTACTTATAGAAGTGTTATTATTCGGTGTTTGATGTTTTAATGTGTATCTGTTCTGTATGCAAAAGATACTGGCCTTCTTTTCTTTCATTCTAGAACATATTGGGGGAAGACCACTGTGAGGGTGGTGGATTGTCAGGGACTCCGATGGGCTGAATGGATTCAGACACTTCAAACATGAAAATACGGATGGTCTGAAGGACTCTGAACGTGGACTGGCGATACAACATCCAGATTCAAGACATCATCGATACTACACCTGAGTCACGGCTGCTGAGAAACTGCAGCGTTATACAGTCTTATGTCTTCACTGAAATGTTACATTAGTATTATTAAAAATGAATTTTCATCTTTGTGTATTAAATGCTTGGGAAATGATGGTTTCTAAATATAATGGGACCTCGGATGTTTTCTTTTTCTCGATGTTTAGGGACAGTGGGGTAGGCAGGAAAAGGTCCATAGAAAGGTGCGATGGGTCGACCAGCCTGACTTTGGACATTGTTTTGTTTTGATTTGCTGAGTGTTCCATATGTATTTGCTAAAGTCATTTCCTTACACAAATTGCTAAATTTCTCATTTCAGTGTTTTGGAGTATTACTTATGGTTGCCTTGGCAGAGGGACCGTGAGAGAATTTTCCTGTTTACATTGTTTAATGGATTTCAAGAAAAATTAGCTGCCTAACAGGTTTTTCACTCTCACTTTTATATACTCCGTACCGTTGCTTTAAGGTTAAAAAGGACGGGTTGTTAATTTTGTCATGATCATACACTTGTATGTCTCTTCTGTTATTTTTTCGAGACTTTGTGTAAGTCTCGAAGGGGGGAATATGTGGTATATTTTCAGGCCTTGCATATTTTCAGGTCTTACACAGTACAGTGAAGACCCCAAGTGTAGTTGTATTAGATGAAAACCAGATGTGCAGGAGACCAGGGGCAGAAGGGTGGATGTGTAGAATGAGGGGGCCACATACATTCTCTCATTGTTCCGCCCAGATGTTGCATGACATGTACCCTATATAAAGATGAAGCGAGAGCCCTAAAGGAGGGACTTTCGGATTCGACTTGAGACCTCCGGACGATCTAGACGTCCGTAATGGCATGTGTTGCTTGTTTGTAATAAACTTTATTATACCAGCAAGAACAGTGTCCACGGAGCATCCTTCCTCATCACTTCAACAGAACTGTCGCATGAAAGATACGACACTTGTGCCAGAGGTTCTATAAAAATTGCAAAAAAACTCAGTGAAAGATAGCCTCCCTGCCTGGTAGACCGTTCTAATGCTATACTATCAATCGGGTTGCAATTTATTTGTATCCTTGCTGTTGGATTTTGGTAAAGTGTTTTAAGACATTGAATAGCTTTTTTATTTGGTCCAAATTTCTCAAGTGCCTGATACAGAAGTGTTCAGTTTACACTGTCAAATGCCTTTTCTGCATCAAGACTTATCAAGGCTGCATTGCTATTTTTATGGTTAATATGTTCAATTATATGTAGGGTTCTCCTTGTGTTATCTTGGGTTTGGCACCCCTTGATAAAGCCTGTCTGGTCTTCATCTATAATATCATTCATTAAGTGCTCATACCTTTTTGCAATAATCGAGGTTGTGGTGGAAAAACTATTCAATAGTACCGAGTGAGTCCTATAATACTGAATACTGAAACAAGAAACACTGAGAGAAGAAGTTTGTCTTTAAAGTATTTATTCTCTGCACAGAGAAGGCTTCACCGTCATACTGACTGCAACACAGTCTGCAGAGGATGAGCCAAGAGTTCAGTGTCTCTCTTGCTTATAACCATCTCAGCACACAGTAGGGGGCAACATCAGGTATTTACAGTATAACAATTGATCAGCAGATTCAAGCTCCCCATTGACCCCTCCAGTCACCTCCTTCCTCTTCTGAGCCTTGTCACACAAAGACATGTGTCTTTGTTACCTTTGATTATCTCTGGGAATCTTCACACCTCAACATTCTCTAGTGAAACTGCAACCCCCATTTGGTTACTTCCCCTTATCAAAGCAAAGACAGAGACACCCCATATGGTCCTGTTACCACTCAGTACACAATCATATATCACATTTAGTTTTGTTAGTGAGTAAGGCACATCAACTAAATCACAGTAGAAATCTACTAGCACACTAACATTTCCTATCACAAGGTATATCATTTATAATCTATATTAAAACCTTTTGGACCCGAGAGCCCCCCACGGGACCAGGTTTAGAAAAGTGCAGCATTCAGCTTGTCGTAGAAAGCATTTTTCATAAACAAATATAATTAATGTGTCACGGGGCATGATGAGGACTCAAGCGCAGACAGTCAGAGTAGGGGAAAAAAGGTCTTTAATAGCTCACAAACAAAAACAGGTAATCCAAGGACGAGACAAGGGGGGTAAATCCGGCAGGACAAGGCAGGCAAAAACAGGGCAGACAGACTGGGAAACCGGGAACAGGAAGAGCAAAACGGGCGGGTAGGTAGGAAACAAAAAAACAATGATCTGGCAGTGAGTGAGTGAAAGACAGGGGTTTAAATAGTGAACTAGGCAGAGTGAACAGGTGAGACTAATGAGCTGATGAGGTGAGTGTGACTGGCAGGTGCACTGAATGAACTGATTAGGTGAGTGAGGAGCTACAGAAAGAAACAAAGACACAGAACACACAGGGCAAAGACTGATCGTGACAGTACCCCCCCTCCAAGGGACGGATTCCAGACGTCCAAAAGAAAAACAAAAACATGAACATCTTCCAAGGGAGGGCGGTGGGGGCCCGGAGGAGGGTTATCACTCCTCCGAGGCCGAGAGTCAGAGTCCCCAACCGGGTGGGTGGAGGGGGTCCAGAGGAGGGATGGCCGGCCTGGCAGACTGGGGAGACAGAGGGTCCGGAGGACGGAGCTCTGGAGACAGAGGGTCCGGAGGACGGAGCTCTGGAGACTGAGGGTCCGGGGGACGGAGCTCTGGAGACTGAGGGTCCGGGGGTCGGAGCTCTGGAGACTGAGGGTCCGGGGGTCAGAGCTCTGGAGACTGAGGGTCCGGGGGTCGGAGCTCTGGAGACTGGGGGTCCGGGGGTCGGAACTCTAGAGACTGGGGGTCCGGGGGTCGGAACTCTAGAGACTGGGGGTCCGGGGGTCGGAACTCTAGAGACTGGGGGTCCGGGGGTCGGAACTCTAGAGACTGGGGGTCCGGGGGTCGGAACTCGAGAGACTGGGGGTCCGGGGGTCGGAACTCGAGAGACTGGGGGTCCGGGGGTCGGAACTCGAGAGACTGGGAACCAGGAGGGGGTCGGAACTCGAGAGACTGGGAACCAGGAGGGGGTCAGAACTCGAGAGACTGGGAACCAGGAGGGGGTCGGAACTCGAGAGACTGGGAACCAGGAGGGGGTCGGAACTCGAGAGACTGGGAACCAGGAGGGGGTCGGAACTCGAGAGACTGGGAACCAGGAGGGGGTCGGAACTCGAGAGACTGGGAACCAGGAGGGGAACTGCACTCGAGAGACTGGGAACCAGGAGGGGAACTGCACTCGAGAGACTGGGAACCAGGAGGGGAACTGCACTCGAGAGACTGGGAACCAGGAGGGGAACTGGACTGGAGATCGGACGGGGAACAGGGCTCCAGGGGCTGGAGATCGGACGGGGAACAGGGCTCCAGGGGCTGGAGATCGGACGGGGAACAGGGCTCCAGGGGCTGGAGATCGGACGGGGAACAGGGCTCCAGGGGCTGGAGATCAGACGGGGAACAGGTCTCCAGGGACTGGAGATGAGGCTCCGGGCAACCGGAGTCCATAGACTGGGGCTCAGGGGGATAGACTGATGACCCAGCGGGGTAAAGGGCTGGAGGTCGTTGCAGCGCGGAGGCGGCAGCGGCCGGGACTGGAGGTCGCTGCGGTTCGGAGACGGCGGAGGCCGGGACTGGAGGTCGCTGCGGTTCGGCGGCGGCCGGGACTGGAGGTCGCTGCGGTTCGGAGACGGCGGCGGCCGGGACTGGAGGTCGCTGCGGTTCGGAGACGGCGGCGGCCGGGACTGGAGGTCGCTGCGGTTCGGAGACGGCGGCGGCCGGGACTGGAGGTCGCTGCAGTTCGGCGGCGGCCGGGACTGGAGGTCGCTGCAGTTCGGCGGCGGCCGGGACTGGAGGTCGCTGCGGTTCGGAGACGGCGGCGGCCGGGACTGGAGGTCGCTGCAGTTCGGCGGCGGCCGGGACTGGAGGTCGCTGCGGTTCGGAGACGGCGGCGGCCGGGACTGGAGGTCGCTGCGGTTCGGAGACGGCGGCGGCCCGGATTGGAGGTCGCTGCGGTTCGGAGACGGCGGCGGCCCGGACTGGAGGTCGCTGCGGTTCGGAGACGGCGGCGGCCCGGACTGGAGGTCGCTGCGGTTCGGAGACGGCGGCGGCCCGGACTGGAGGTCGCTGCGGTTCGAAGACGGCGGCGGCCCGGACTGGAGGTCGCTGCGGTTCGAAGACGGCGGCGGCCCGGACTGGGGATAGCTGCTGCTCCGAGGCGACAGCTGGAGTCGGCTGGATCGCCGACCGGACACGGGGAGGTGGAGTCGGTCGGACCGCCGACAGGACACGGGGAGCTGGAGTTAGCTGCGGCCCAGCGGGAGCGGGGAATCGCTGCGGCCCAGCGGGAGCGGGGAATCGCTGCGGCCCAGCGGGAGCGGGGGATCGCTGCGGCCCAGCGGGGATGGAAGTCTGACCCTTCTTTCTCTGTCTCCTACGAGTGTTGAGCTGGCAGTCCATCAGGTCGCGGTTCGCCTTCTGGACACTCCGAGGCCCACCAAAGGCCAGGCGGGTTCCCATGAACTGCTCATACCACTCAGGGAGACGGCACTCCAACCCATGGTCTGCTGAGTCCATTGTGGGCCAGATCATTCTGTCACGGGGCATGATGAGGACTCAAGCGCAGACAGTCAGAGTAGGGGAAAAAAGGTCTTTAATAGCTCACAAACAAAAACAGGTAATCCAAGGACGAGACAAGGGGGGTAAATCCGGCAGGACAAGGCAGGCAAAAACAGGGCAGACAGACTGGGAAACCGGGAACAGGAAGAGCAAAACGGGCGGGTAGGTAGGAAACAAAAAAACAATGATCTGGCAGTGAGTGAGTGAAAGACAGGGGTTTAAATAGTGAACTAGGCAGAGTGAACAGGTGAGACTAATGAGCTGATGAGGTGAGTGTGACTGGCAGGTGCACTGAATGAACTGATTAGGTGAGTGAGGAGCTACAGAAAGAAACAAAGACACAGAACACACAGGGCAAAGCCTGATCGTGACATAATGCTCCAGACATATTAAATATCGAATTAACGGAAAAAGTCCATTTTAAACACTGCAAACACAATTATACTGAATGATGAACTAATATCATATCTGGAAGATATCTAGAAGATTTACCACAATTTTGGCCAAAAATCGACCAACTATGCTCTCTGTATGGATCTCTCATCACGAAGCAGGCAGCGCTCATGGCGGATTGATACACCACATAGGGCTGCGTTTCACCGCCGCGACGAACAGCGTCGTCGAAATTACTCTCTTTCAAACCGTTCAAAAGTTATGGATATATAAGCCAACATCGGCCACAGGTCACCAGAAAAAAAATTGGGTAAAAAAACTTACGTTTTGATGGTTTTGGTGATGAAAAACGGATTTAATCCATCGGATTTTCGCGCAGCTCCTTCCTGCATGTCCTGTTTAGCGTCTGTGAGTCAAATCAATGTGCTCCGAGAATGAATGACAAAATAGCAGGCGATTCTGCGAGGTGGACCAATGCATGTAGACAGGGGGGTTCGCCCAGCATTTCGATTTTTAGTCAGTAAACAGACCCGGATATTCTCAAACACCCCCGCATGGCTCCCGTTGGACTATCCCGCATCCAAAAAGGTGTGCCATGAATAAATCGGCCAATCACAGGCCTTACCAGGGTCACATACACACACATTATGAGCCATTTATTTTTATGATTGACAGATATGACACCTCAAAACTGCTCAGTTAATCCAAATGGTGTCAAACGGCTTTATTAGGATTATTGAACACTCTTAGTGATAAGACAAGTGAATATATAGTTAATATTTAGTTATATAGTATATAAAATTATAATACAGCAACTTAACGTTAGCTAGCCACCACACCATAGGATTGACAGGGGCCGCGAGAGCGCAGCATTAGGGAAATCCTTCCCAGCTGTGCGCAAGCTGTGTGTGAAGCTGAACACACCTCTACCTGCCTCAGCAGCCTGTGAAAGGCTGTTTAGCATCGCAGGACTAGTCTTCAGCCCAAGAAGAGCGAGACTGAATTCTCGCAATTTTGAAAACCAACTTCTTTTGAAGATGAACAGGACATTTTCAGTTTCAAGTAATGACTGGGTTGTTACTTTCGGTGCTGCTTTAGTATTGATCATGTTTTGATATTTGAGTCATTTTGTGGATGATCAGATCGAGTTATGATGGTAGCAGTCGCCCAATTGCAGATTCAGCTTGAGCAAAACCTTTGCCTATTGTGTTCAAATCAGGCCCATAGGAGTTTACAAGGCAGGTGTCCTTTCTCAAAACACTGACCTGATGCATCAAGTGGATATTTTTTGCTGAACACAATATTATGCATTTGCCCTCTACATCCTCTAGTCGGAATGAGCATACTTATAAACGCACTGTTACAACTCCTTCATAGTGTCATATTGCTTTTTGGAGAATTATGATGATAAGTTCATTGTAGATGCAAAAGTATACTTATGTACAATATATTATGTTGAACATTGTTGCTCCTGGATGGATCACAGCCAACCCAATTATTGTCAACACAGCTCCATGTCCTTGGTCACGGTGGCCACAGCACTTAAAAGAATAAACTTCATAATTCTCAAAATTCTGACCCTTTGCTTTTTTATTAACAGCATTTACTTGTACTTTTACTTTCAATACTTAAGTACATTTAATATCAGAAAATTACTTTTGATACTTAAGTACAATAAATATCAGATACTTTTACTCAAGTAGTATTCTAATAGGTGACTTTTACTTTTACTGGGGTCATTTTCCAGTAAGGTATCATTACTTTTACTCAAGTATGGCTTTTGGGTACTTTATACACCACTGCCTTTCACAATAATATATCTAACTTCTTTATCACTGATTTCTTTAGTACAATCAAATTTCACTGAGTTAGATATGAGAACAGTCACACCACTGGTGGAATGAACTATAAAATGTATTTGCACAGCCAAACCTCTTAAGCTTCTCAAGTTCCTGCCTAGACAAGTATGTCTCCTGTAGGTATATAATCTGTGCCTTATCCTTCCTTCATTTTGTCATTATTTTCCGGCGTTTAACAAGGTTATTCAAACCGTTCACATTCAACGACAGTATCTGAATATTATTCTCTATCATTTGTGTTTATAAAGTCAAGTTGCAATCCGTACCCAAACATGAACCACAGAACATCAATCGAACATAGAACAGTGTCACTTCAGAGAAAAAGGATGCAACTTGCCATCCCTTGGGTTCCCTTTTGGTGGGAGGTGGGTATAGTCCTTCTCTAATGTAGGGGCCCTCCCCTAGTGGTGAAGAAATACCTATTAACTGGTATTCCACCTACCCTAGAAGTGTCCAACATTCAGCGCATACATAAAGTGCTCCCTCCATCGGTTTCCTAAACATATTGAAATGAGTCATAAGTCTTTCTCAATATGTCGGCCGGGGTTTATATACTTTCCGATGGGAGAGACCAAACAAAACATACCAAACAAAACAGACAACAAGAAAGAAAAGCATGTATAAGAGTCAGAACCTCAACCTCCAGACCTCAGGTTGGAAAACAGCAGTACAAATAACTAAAACTACGGCTCCGTCTCTCCCATTGCCTAATTCAAAGCGACGTAGCCTGTGGCCCAGCTTTGTGGTATTAAAAAAAAGAAAAAGAACAAAACTGTTTAGATCTAGAATGTTGATTACTTATCTGGTCCACTTCACTTCAATCTCTTCGTTTTAAGGCGGTGGGCTCCGTCTGAACTCGGTGAGCCTCTCTGGCACGCTGGGCTGCGCTGTCTGTTGCGTTGGTACGTTTCCATGGCAACACCTCATTCAGCCTTTCCTCCGCGGTGTTCACCCTCTCCGTCACACCTTTATCCCACGTGTATTCAGGTGCCGTGGTATCGGGCGTCTGGTACCGGATCCCTTTCTCCTTCAGTACCGCTTTGATCGGCCCGTAAGCGTCTTTCCATTATGTCCGCTGCACATAGTAGTTGTCAAAGAACAGTCGCTTGCCATCAAGTTCATTCCTCTACTGCAACGCATTCTTAAGTAACATTTCTTAACATGAAACTGTAGAAAATGAACTATTATTGATCTCAGGGTTGAGGTCGCAGCCGGCTTTGGGATCAGCTGGATTTGGAATTCAACGCCATCGCGAAGCGTAAGATGGCTTTTAACCAACTCAGTTACAAATTCAGTGACAGATCTCCTTTTATCTTCCGGGACTCCATAGATAGGGATATTGTTTCTCCAGATGACTCTCCAGATCAACAACTTTGTTGTGCATGCTCAAGTTTTGTTTTACTACCGTTAGCAGCGTGACTTTCATCTCCAGGTAAGCTGATTCCAGGTCTGCTATACGGGTTTGTGCCTCGGCGATGCTTGCGTGTTAACTCTGCAGCTTTGACTTTAAACTCAGTTAAGTGTTGTTTCATAGTTTTCTTGACATCGCTTCTGTAGTATCTTGGATACTTCCGGTTCAGGTAACCGTCATGTTGTGATGATGTCAGCAATGTGCGCCGTAGTGTGAAACATGATAACAATAAAGATGGACGCCCACCGCGCCCTATGACAAAACTGGTATCATTCGTTTTACTTAGACACTTAAATGTCAGTAGAAACACAGAATACTACATGGTGTCAGAATAGCTTGGTCCTCACTTCGACCTGACGACGGAAGATGGAGAACACAGGCGTCCCCACGCCAGGGATGGGTTGGGATTCATCTAACCTGCCCGACGCATGGAGAAAGTTTCGCCAGCATGTGGAGCTAATGTTCACCGGCCCGCTCTAAGCGCTAAAGAGGAGGAAGAGAAGTGCAGCTATCTACTCCTGTAGATCGGTGAAAAAGGCAGAGATGTATATAATACATGGACCCTCACGGCAGATGAGAGCTAGGCACTCCAAATGTACTATGCGAAGTTTGAAGCATATGTAACGCCCAAAGCTAACCCCATTTTCGCACGATATAAATTTCACAAAAAGATACAAAGAGATTGTGAAAGTTTCGCCCAGTTTGTGACTGAGCTAAAGCTCCTAGTTAAAGACTGCAACTACCCTAACGGTGATGAGATGATTAGAGACAGGATCGTTTTCGGTACAAACTCTGTCACGGTCTGGATTTAACGCTTGAGAAAGCGATTGACATTGCACGCTCATACGAGCTATCGCAACAGCAGCTAAAGACGATGGGTTGCCCCGCTGCTAATACAGCTAGCCAGTCTGTTCATGCAGTTAGCAGAAGGCCGTTCAGTTCCGAGCAAAGATATCACAGACGCAAAATACTGGCGGTAACGATAGCAGCAGTGCCACGCGCAGCAAAGAGTGTGGAGAATGCGGAAGAGAACACGGTTGCACGGAGGAATGCCCCGCAAAAGGATGTCAGTGTACCAAATGCAAAAAGCCCAACCACTTTGCTAATATGTGTAGGACAAAAACACAGTATCAGCCAACAAATACAAGCCCAAGAAAGTCTGTGCCGTTTCAGAAAGCACAGAACAAGCACCAGTGGATCTGTACATTGACACTATTATAAAAAAGCACGAAAATACAACAAGAGAACAGGCATTCGCAGAGGTGGAAATAGGAAAAGTGAAGCACAAGCTAAAGCTCAAGATAGATACAGGTGCTCAGGCTAATGTGATACCAAAATATTAGGGAGTATTGTTTTAGGTCCGTCAGACAGCAACATCTCAGGATATGGTGGACAGAGACTTGAAGTAAAAGGAGCTTGCAAGTTAGCATGCAGATACAGGCAAAAAACAGCCATGCTAGATTTTGACATAGTGTATGCAGAAAATGCTCCCCGTTTTGGGCCTGCGTGCATGTTTAGACTTAAACATGGTCAAGCTAGTGCACATGGTTGACGCACAGCCGAAAACACACACCAGCATCACAGAAGAGTTTGCTGACGTATTTAAAGGCATTGGACTGTTCCCTGGAGAATGCACCTTTCACCTTAAACCCTCAGCAACACCGGTGGTGTGCCCACCTCGACGTATCCCATATGCCCTGCGCAACCGACTCAAAGATGAGCTTGATGAAATGGAAAAAATGGATATAATCCAAAAGGTCACAGAGCCGACTGAGTGGGTGAATGCACTAGTGGCAGTGGAAAAGCCGAAAAAAGGAAAGCTGAGGGTGTGTTTAGATCCCCGCCCCCTAAACAAAGCTATCCAGAGACCCCACTATCCACTTCCCACTCTAGATGATGTCACACCAAGACGTGCCGGAGCACAGTACTTCAGTGTACTAGACGCTAGATCTGGATACTGGACGATAAAACTCAGCCAGGAATCATCCATGCTGACCACGTTCAACACCATCTACGGCAGATATCGGTTGAAAAGGCTCCCTTTCAGAATCATTTCTGCACAGGATGAGTTTCAGAGGAGAGTTGATGAGGCCTACGAGGGGCTTCAGGGTGTCGCAGCCATCGTAGATGACATTTTGGTGTATGGCCGCACCAAAGAGGAGCACGATGCCAACCTGCGCGCCATGCTGGAGAGAACCAAAGAGAGAGGAATAAAGCTAAACAAAGACAAAAGCATCATCTGCGTCTCTGAGGTGAACTATTTTGGACATAGACTGACACGAGAAGGCATCAAGCCCAACCCTAACAAGGTCAAGGCAATTAAAGAAATGGCTCCCCCACGCAGCGAAGCAGAGCTGGAGACCATACTGGACATGGTCACCTACCTCTCCAAGTTTGCACCCAGACTTTCAGAGACAATTGCCCCGCTCAGACAACTGCTGAAATAGAACAGTGAATTGACGTGGGACTCAAATCAAGACATTGCATTCCAACAAATGAAAGACCTGCTAATACAGGAGCCGGGCCCAGTGCTCACATACTTCAACCACACCAAAGATGTGAAACTACAAGTCGATGCATCAAAATGCGGCTTAGGAGCAGTCTTGCTCCAGGGAGAGAAACCGGTCCCATACCCATCCAAGACACTAAATGAGACCGAAGAAAATTACGCTCAAATCGAAAAGGAGCTGTACGCAGTGCTCTTTGGAGGCAGACGCTTTCATCAATATCTGTACGGACGACAGGTGATCGTCGAGTCAGACCACAAACCGCTGGAGTCAATCATGCGGAAACCCTTGGCAGCCGCACCGCCACGCCTACAACGCATGATACTGCAACTACAAAGGTACGACATTACCATTACACACAAGCCTGGAAAACAAAGCCCGGTCGCAGACACGCTGTCCAGAAAGCCGATTGAGTGTGCTGATGGATGGCCTGAGTCGAACAAAAGGTGTCCGCCTGCTGTCGCTGAGTATTAGAATCATCAGGACGAGATATCAGAGATGAACGGGATCCTTCTCAAAGGTGAGCGAGCGACTGTGGCTAAGTGGATAGCAGGGCCGTCCTTCAATCAGAGGGTCGGCGGTTCGATCCCCGGCTCCGGCACTTAACCCCAAAGTAGCTGTGCCTACGGTGTAGAAATGTGATAGAATCTGAATTGTAAGTCGCTTTGGATAAAAGCGTCTGCTAAAATGACTGTAATGTAAAGGTGAAAAAATCATTGTGCCACACTCACTCAGAGCTGAAATGCTTTCACGCATACACACTGGACACTTAGGGATGGAAAAGTGTAAGCAGCGAGCAAGAGATGTACTGTTCTGTCCCGGAATGTGCAAACAGATAGAGGCACTAGTAGGATCTTGCAGCATTCCAGCGACGCAGCTCCAATACAACAGAACCGATGCTCTCGCATCCTATCCCGGAACGACCCTGGCAAACAGTAGCCACAGACTTGTTCACCTGGCACAGTACTGACTATATAGTTGTCGTTGACTATTATAGCAGGTACTTTGAGGTAGAAAAAATCACCAACCTCACATCCGCAACTGTCATCCAAAAGCTGAAGTCCATGTTTGCCAAATTTGGAATACCCCAGACAGTAATCAGTGACAATGGACCCTGTTACAGTTCACAAGAGTTCAGAGGTTTTGCTCACGCATGGGACTTTGAGCATACCACGAGCAGCCCGTTGTACCCGCAGAGTAAGGGTTTGGCTGAAAAGACTGTTCAGACTGTCAAAGCCCTCATGGACAAAGCACATGCACAGCGGATAGACCCGTACCTCAGAATACAGGAACACACCAGTTGATGGACTGAAGTCGGCAGCGCAGCTGCTAATGAGCAGGCGTCTGCGCTCAATCCTACCAATCACAGAAAAACAACTGCAACCTGAACTTGTCTGTCGCAGCGCAGTTCACAGCAGAAGGCAACTGTGCCAACAGAGACAAAAACAATACGACAGGAATGCTAGGACACTACCGGCACTACCAGAAGGAGCTATGGTCCGTTTCCAGCTTCCCACAGGGACACGGGAACCCGCAACAGTAGTCGAGCCAGCAAGTACCCAGAGGTCCTACAACATTCGCACTGATGGAGGTCACATGCTCAGGCGTAACCGGCGTCACCTGCAGACGTGTGAAAGTGGCGCAAGCCAGGTACTTCCACCAAACAACCACCAGGTAGAGCCTGAGGACACTGAGTCTCAAACAGTACAGCAGGACCCTGCAGGTCATACAGGTCCCAAACAGCCACCAGACTGTACTAGCACAAGATCAGGCTGCATAGTGAAGCCTAGAGATATATTAGACTTGTGATACCCAACAGGAAAAGAACTGAAGGATATGTTCATGAAAATAAAAAGTGTTTAAGTTTGAAACAGTTGAAATGCCGTTCAGACATGAACTGTTGATGAGATAATTGTTTTCATATTTCCTTCAATAACAGTGTTCTGTTTCAAGAGAAGGGGGATGTAGTATCTTGGATACTTCCGGTTCAATGTGCGCCGTAGTGTGAAACATGATAACAATAAAGATGAATGACATAACTGGTATCATTCGTTTTACTTAAGACACTTAAATGTCAGTAGAAACAGAATACTACAGCTTCTAAATTCACTAAGGTCCTGTTTCACATCTTGTTTGAAGCCCCTCAGCTCCTTAGACAGTAGTGTGAGGCCCTCCAGCAATACGTATGGTATTTGTAGAATGACAGGAAGGAGTTACATGTCTCAGCTGTGGAGGAGTGGGAGAGATTGTCCATAGGTTTGAGGAGTTTGTTTATTGTGGAGAAGAGGACCTTGGGGTTGGTGGATGATGCCAGAGTAGTAGGTGGAGCGAGCAGTGTTGAGAGCCAGTTTGTATTGCTGTATGTGTTCCTTGTAAGCCAGGGTGTGAACTGTGAGGCCGGTTTTGTTGGAGAGTCGCTCTAGTCTGCGTTTCCGGGATTTCATGAGGCGGAGTTCATGGGTGAACCAGGGAGCAGTGTGGGTGAAAGAGACATTTGTGGTTTTGAGAGGGGCAAGCTGATCAAGGCAGGAGGATAGTGTGTTATTGTAGAGGTTGACCAGGTCTGAGGGGGAGGGGCTAAGGGAGGGGGTGAGTGTGGAGAATTTTTTTCAGTGAGACAGACTGACAGAGATGAGGGGCAGACGGTCATTACAGAGAGTGATGGTGCGCGTGAGTTTGGGTTCTGGGATGGGGATGTTGATCTCCATGATGATGGCTAGATGGTCAGAGATGGTGAGGTCATAGCCGGAGAGGTGGTTGATGGTGATTCCAGTAGAACAGACCAGGTCCAGGATGTGACTGTGGTTGTGGGTGGGGACGTCGATGTGTTGAATGAATTTGAAGCATCCAAGCATGTCCAGAAATTCTGTGGCTATTTTACAGTCTGAGGAGTCGATGTGGATGTTGAAATCACCGAGCAACAGGATGGAAGGTGAGATGGAGCAGAGCTGGGTAAGGAATTCAGATAGGTCGGAGAGGAAGGCAGGGTTGGGTTTGGGGGTAGATAATTGAAATGACCAGAGAGTTTGAATGCCAGCTGTTCAAATGAGGATGGAAGTCAGGCTGGTTTTTATGTGCAGGCGGTAAAGAGCGGGAAACTGTGCTCTGAGGTGGCAGCGTAGAAGAAGAGGAAGGGGGGGGAGAGAGTAAATGGTCAGTCCCTGCAGCTATAGATAAAACACCTCAATAGTACTACTATATGATAAAAATATGATCTACAAAAATAGTAATGGTTATATTCTGTCAGTCAGTGATTCAAATGTATATTCTATTGAAAATACAAGAGGAAGCCATATCCTTGTAAGCCTGAACGTTATGTTTCTTTTCTTTTTTTTCGAACCAGACCTACGTTTTAAAATCAGGATTTGACAAACATAATATCAGCAAAGAGGGGGAATCAAAAACATGACTTCAGCTAGATGAAGTCAAATATTTTCGTGGTACTCAGTAATGTTTTTTTCACCTTTGAATATTCAGCTGCTATTAAGATATTTTATATTATGATTTTTTGCTTCCATAAGTGCTTTATTTTAAGTATTTATTTGATGCATTACACTGCACTTCATGCATAGTACTTTGAAGTGTTTCCTGTCTTGCACAGGATTAACATGTATGTAACAAAGCTTTAATAAGGCCTTTTGGTTGATATTAATTCTAGTCTTCATAAGCCATGCTGGTCTGATACTAGAGCAGGATGCGAGGCAGAGGTGTAGTGTAGTGCACTGTTAGGACAGCGCTGCAGCAGATGTTGGACTCACTGAATATTGGTTCGGGGCCATTTAGCACCAGTAGACCTGCTGCTCTAAACTGGTGACCCAACACAGCACTCACGCTGCGGCCACATATGTTCACCCAGGCACACACGCAGCTCCATGGCAAACACACCAGAGGGCTGCACATCAGCTCCTCCTCCTTCTTTAGCCCCGCACAAACATGAGCAGGATTGACAAAATTACTTTTATTGGATAAAATCTCAAAGCACAACATATTTGAATGGTAATATGCATCATTTGATACAGTAGACATTTACAGAAATATCTACAAAGGATCAATTTTCAATAAACATTAACAGCAGTTTACAAAAGCATTTCAGACAAGGTCGTCAAAACAAGACTGATGGATAATATGAAATATTAAGTCAACATGTACACTTCCTTTACAAATGGAAAGAAGGAATGTCATGGCATGGTCCTTCTCTCTAGAAGAATAAAAACACAATTTCAGCATGTTTTTGTCGGCAAAATACTAATTAAAGAAGGTATTTAAAATGATTTCAGCTTTTGTCCTTTGCCACTGCGAGCCAACACGTATCATGTAGATATATTGTATTGCTCCTCATGAAAGTCTACTAAACAGGAACAAGTAGATATGACAGCAAAATACCCACTCCAAAGATAAAACTGAATTTGACACAGTAAACCACATGCATGGAGGGGCGTGGTCATACAGCTGTATACAACACCTCAAACACGTTCCAGCACAGTGGGACACAGTACATTCAACTCTCAGTCAAAAGAAATACATAGAAATGTATCCTTGGCGTGCATTCTAAAATGTGCACTTATTTTGGTAAAAATAGAAAATGTTACTTTTCTCCTGCAATGAGAGCACCCGCTAGATTAGCCAGTGCGCATTATTTGGTATTATTTTAAATTGTATTTTCTATCCATGTCATCATTTGTTTGGTTAAATGTCTATATTTTAGAAATACTAAAGTTATGAATCCATCACCACCACCCCAACTAATGCAACGCATATTAGATTTATCCAGTGCATGGGTCATTTAAAGCCTTCAGCACACACGGGACTACACTTGTGCTGGGGAAATACTGAATCACATATTTAGCTTTCTTCATCTAAAATGAGCTAAATTGAAATATATCCAGACTAGAAATACTGAAACCAAGCTGTAAAGTACCCACCATATGTTACTAAAATAATCATAATTAAAAATGAGAATTATTACTATTTGTAGCCTTGCGTATGTGAACACATGTCAACCTACTTTAGTGTACTTTTGATCTTGGTCAGGGCCCCATAGCTCCAATGATGGTCAGTTTTAGTACGACATCATCAATGTTAGACAGTTTGTGTCTGATATTTGATGTTTCAAAGTACATAAAGCCAGCTCCACCTCCCTGCAGCCTGAAGGCCTCTGGTTTGGGATGACACGGTCAACTATCACGCATCACTTGTATGTACAGATGTCCACAAAGCTTTTTGTCATATAGTGCAGTGATTTTACTGTATTTTGTAAGTTTGGCTCATTTTGTTAAAGAAAGTAAAATATTTTGGTTTCTTGCATATAAAACATCCAGGTGTCATATTGTCACCGTGGCATCTTCAACCTCTGATAATGCTTCCGGTAGTGGAAATGAGCTTCCAGCCTCAAAGACAAGGACTGTTTAAATATGGAGCTGACAGAAGATCAAATCTTAAAACCAGGTGAAAATAAAATAGATTAGTTGTATTCTAGCAGCTTGCTGGTACGTGGGCCTGATTATGGCCCATTAAACACAGCAGGGATTTGGATATGATTGATTCCATGTTTGAAACTGATCAATTCTACAGCGGTTCCATTTGGAAAGGTCCTTAAACAAAATCCATATTCAACATCCAGTAAGCATGCATGAATATGTTTTATTGTGATTCATGGTATGAATGCTGTTTTTTTCCTTTTAATTCAATTTCCAATTTAGAAGATTTTCAATTATTATTTGCATAAATGACTAGATACCAATGTCAATCAAAGGAATAGAAGTTGAGGCACAGGTATGCAGATGCAGAACCTGTGGTCTCCATTCAGTCTGTTCTCCAGCAGCTCATTCAGAACAATCTGGATTTCCCTCTTTTTGTCCAGCAAAAGCAGTGCATGGCTCCAAAGAGAGTCTGAGGAGGAGTGCTGCATGAGTCTGCTCACCCTCACAGCAGCAGGGACTGGTACTATGCCATGGTGTAGCCATAGCTCCCACAATGCAGCGCTACCAGCAGCCGGTCTCTCAGGACCTCCTGGCTTGGGTATTCTGGGAGTTTCAGCATGTTGATACTGTGGAGAAGAGGGGAAAAGAATCACACACCGTCGTCATGACGACTCATACCTGTCCAACAGAAAGGACTGCTGCGATATGAATTACCTGTTGCACATTCTAGCAGAAAGACACCTCTCCCTGCTTTCACACTGCCATCAGTGGAGAGGACACCACTACCCGGTCCCAACCACACTGAAGAGACATACTGCCCTCTAGTGCTGAGTCATGGTAAGCTGTGTAGAGGAACTTGTACTGGGTCTGAATGTCTGTTTATTCATTCCTTCATCTTTAAGCACAGATTGGAGTTGAGCGCAGATCGTCACAAGTGGAGAATAAAATCCCAGCATCTTGCCAACACAAAAGGATGTATTGCACTCAACCAGGGCTCTCAGACTGAGAACCACTCCGGACTGAGTACAAAGACACTAAATAGTGCTCATGTCATATTTTCTATACTTTGTTCAAAGTGAACTGTGATAGAATTCAATCACTACAGTCCTTTGAATTTAGGAACAGGAAGTCTGTAGTCTGATCAAATACTGACAAGCAACTGATTGAACTCAAAGGTTGAGATATTCATGCTGGCAAACAGAAAAATGTATCAATATATAACATAGTATATTTATATTAAAACTATAAACTACTATCTACTTGGGTTGAAATGAATCTTGTTTTTTCATCAAGATTCCAGCCGTTCTTGTAGAGGAGTTCGTTGGGAGATGAAATAACATATTTGAAATAATTGTCTTAGATGCCAATAATTTGACATTAATACCAAACTGCATTCTTATTTTCAGAATACTTTTAAGGAATGGTTAAGGTGAAATTTCGTGGCAAAGACGAGGTGTAAGATGTGCAGTACCGAAGGTCTCTATGGGGAACCAATGGCTTACTGACAGCAGAGCAGCACACTGGAATCTGTAGAAAGAGACAGATAAACACTCATTACCAGGTACTAGAGGTCGGCAGCAGGTTGGAGGAGAAGGGCACTGCAGCAACGGTGAACTTCTGTAAACCACTGCCACCCATCAGGAAGGCAAAGCCACCATGCGGAACCCTGGAACTGATAGAGAACGACACCTTATTACTGATTCATAGACATTCACACATTTTTCTGGTTCAAGATCTTTAGTACAAATCAGAAAGACAAACCTTCCAGTGACAAACTGAAGCAGAAGAACCCGTTCCTCCTGGGACAGACTGTTCACCACCTCCCAGAACCACTGCAGAGCAAATGGAGCCCGGTTAGTATTCTCATGTTGGGCTTGATTTCTACTATGTTTGCATGTAATGTTCACACAGCACTTCACTCTTCTTATACTGTCTGCCGGCATATTCCTGTTCTTACCTACGGTCTGCAAAGTTCTGATCAGTGCCTGTCTCTTTAAGCCTGCTCTGATTGGTCAGTGCTTCTGGGGCTGCCTGTCAATCAATCACCGTCTACATAGCTTCACTGGTTGCAGCCAGTGTTTCAATTTATGAAGCGACCCTGATAAGTGTGGAGTTTCAGCTGAACGTGTGTGTGGTTGTCGTAGTTACAGAGGACAATCCTCAGTTTACTTTTCATTTAAAATGTATGCTGTTGATGTTTCTCCTCCTGTGAGTCTATCTTTAGTGAGGTTTGTACACAGGCCTATTGGTTTCTTGGTAAATGTTTGAGTAAACATGAGTCACTAGAGGAACTATTCAACCTTTTTTAAATGTAGAAAGAAATAGTTATGGGATTCAAATTCCGGTTGTGACCTTAAGATCATTTTGGTATTTTACTGGTTTCCAACACAAACTAGAAAATGCATTTCCTGCTGAAAATGCGTTGGAATGCTGAAAGCTGAAATTAATTGTAAAGATATTGCTGAAAATTAAGAAATGGGAGACTACCCGTCTGAAAAATGTTGAAGCCCGAAAGCATTTAAACTGCACTGCTGAAAACCCTTCTAGTTGAAATGTCTAACTATGGTGTCTGTAACTGAATGTATGAGGGAGAAGAAGGCTTTGAAAGTTGAAGAAGTATAACAGGATTTGAAGATTTTCTCCATAGAGATCCCATTCAACAGAAAATTGCAAATAGCTTAATATTTCAAAAAAGTTAAAAGATTACAAATATGAAAAGTCAAAGCACCCCTCTCCTGAAAGAGCTGAACATTTTGAAAGGGAAAAGTCCTGTAGTGATATTTGTAGTAGTAGAAGTTGTAGTAGAAGTTGTAGTTGTATTGGTAGTAGTAGAAGTATTAGTAATTAGAAGAAGTAGTAGAAGTAGTAGTATCAGTAGTCGTAGTAATAGTTTTAGTATTGGTCGTAGTATTTAATATAACAATAGTAGTAGAAGTAGTTATAGTAGTAATAGTAATGGCAGTAGAAGAAGTAGCAGTAGTAGTAGTACTAGTAGCAGTTGTACTAATAGCCGTAGTAGTAATACTACTTGTAGTAGCATGAAAAGCAGTAGTAGTAGTAGCAGTTGTAGTATAAGTAATAGTAGTAGTGGTAGTAATAGCAGTGGTGGTAGTAATAATATTGATGGTAGCAGTAATAGCAGTAGCAGTAGTAGTAGTAGTAATATTAGCAACAGCAAAAGTTATAGTAGAAGTAGTAGCAGTAGTAGTAGTAGTAGTAATACTAAATTAGCAGCAGCAGTAGTAGTTGTCGCAGTATTAGTCAGAGCATTAAGTTTTTCAACAAAAAAGCCTAATTTTGAGCTTAACGTTTAAATACAGTTAATCCATGAGGCTTTTATTTTGAAAGAGTGGGGCTGGGTGGGGGAGAAAGGAGAGGAGACAGAATCAGAATGTATGAAACACAGGTTATTAAATGACAGTCTTCATCAAAAGCATTCCAGTTAGATTTCACTCTGTGGGGCTTTTATTTTGAAAGGGTGGGACTGGGGGGGGAGAAGAGACATAATCATAATGTTTGACACACATAAACAGAGGTTATTAAATGACAGGTTTCATCACAAGCATTTCAGGTAGAGTTCACTCTCTGGGGCTTTTATTTTGAAATGGGGTGGGGGGGTGGAAAGTCCTCTTAAAATCTATTAGACCTGAATGACTGTATGAGAGAGAGAGAGAGAGAGAGAGAGAGACAGAGAGAGAGAGAGACAGAGAGAGAGAGAGAGAGAGAGCCTGCGTGCGTGTGTAACTGGTTGCCATGGTGACGACGCACCTGGTGTTAGAGGCAGACTGATTAAGAAACATTACAGTAAACAGTGATTTTGAACAAAGCCCCTTTTAACAAAAAGCGGGAGTCTGAGTGCCAATATGGATACCGTGAGAAAGATAAGACTCTGCCGAACGCGGTAATGTGTTTTTTATGTTTGTGGTGTTAAAAATGTGAGCTGCAGAGCAATATACAAAACTGGTACCGTCTGCTTTCTTTGAGAAATGAGTGGTCAGATTTAACATGGAGTCTAATGGAGCAGTTTGTTGGAGTTCATGTCGCTCTGCGGCTCCTTGAGCCAAATGTGTAAGTCTGTGGGATTCCACAGTCATTTGTCTACGACAAGGACAAGATTAGCTACTTCTACATCCAGAAATTATGCATGAAGAGTGAAGATTGTGGACACAGTGGCAAAACACAAATCTTTTTTTCACAAGAATCTCAAGCTGCTCTTCACTCTAGCGGTGACAATACACACCCATATAAATACAATACACACCCATTATAAAGTCAGAAAAGGACTGAAAAAATCATAAAAGTTAAATTGCTGCAGTTCAAAAAGTGTAAAAGATATCAAAAAGCTGAATCATGTGGCAATAGATCAGGGTTTTCTAAACATTTTAAAGTTTAAATGGTGTCTGTAGCTGAACGTATGAGGAAGTAGAAGGATTTGAAAGTTGAAGAAGTTTAAGAGGATTTGAAAAATGTCTCCATAGACATCCCATTGAAAATAAAAATTGCAAAAAGCTTAATAATTTAAAAAGTTTAAAGATTATAAATATGAAGAGATATAGCACCCATGAGCTGAAAGAGCTGAACATTTTGATAGTTGAACGGTTTCTGTAGCTTAAAAAATGAAGAAGAAGAAGAGTTTCAAAAAATGTACGGAAGAAATAGTTGAGTGAAGTTGAATAAAGATTCGAAGAACAATAGTTGGAATGCTTAACAGCATTCCAACAATAAAGATTCGAAGAACAATAGTTGGAATGCTTAACAGCATTCCAACAATAACTAGAAAATGCATTTCCTGCTGAAAATGCGTTGGAATGCTGAAAGCTGAAATGAATCTCAAAAACATTGCTGAAAATAGATATCCAATTTAAAAAAAATTGCAAAAAGCTTAATAATTCAAAAAGTTGAAAGATTACAAATATGAAGTCATATGTAGCTGAAAGTATGAGGAAGAAGAAGGCTTTGAAAGTTGAAGAAGTTTAACAGGATTTGAAGATTTTCTCCATAGAGATCCCATTCAAAAGAAAATTGCAAATAGCTTAATATTTCAAAGAATTTAAAGATTACAAATATGAAAATTCATATCACCCCTCTCCTGAAAGAGCTGAACATTTTGATATTCAAATGGTTTCTGTGGCTTAAAAAATGTCATCAGTGGTGATATTTGTAGTAGTAGAAGTTGTAGTAGAAGTATTATTAGTAGAAGTATTAGTAGCATTAGAATAAGTACTAGTAGTAGCAGTAGTGATATTTGTAGTAGTAGTAGAAGTTGTAGTTGTAGTAGAAGTATTATTCGTAGTAGAATTATTAGTAATTAGAAGTAGTAGAAGAAGTAGTATCAGTAGTCATAGTAATAGCTGTAGTATTGGTCGTAGTATTTAATATAACAGTAGTAGAAGTAGTAATGGCAGTAGAAGAAGTAGCAGTAGTAGTAGTAGTACTAGTAGCAGTCGTACTAATAGCTGTAGTAGTATTACTACTTTTAGTAGCATGAATAGCAGTAGTAGTAGTAGTAGCAGTTGTAGTAGCAGTGGTGGTAGTAATAATATTGATGGTAGCAGTAATAGTAGAAGTAGTAGTAGTAGCAGTAGTAGTAATACTATATTAGCAGCAGCAGTAGTAGTTGTCGCAGTATTAGTAAAAGCATTCATTTTTTTAACAAAAAAGCCTAATTTTGAGCTTGTTTAAATACAGTTAAACCATGGGGCTTTTATTTTGAAAGGGTGGGGCTGGGTGGGGGGTGGGGGGGGTGAGGGGGAGAGGAGACATAATCATAATGTTTGACACACAAACAGAGGTTATTAAATGCCAGGCTTCATCACAAGCATTTCAGTTAGAATTCACTCTTTGGGGGTTGTATTTTGAAATGGGGTGTGTGTGTGTGTGTGTGTGGGGGGGGGGGGGGGGGGGGGGGTCCTCTAAAAGTCTCCAAGACCTGAATAACTGTATGAGAGAGAGACACACACACAGAGAGAGAGAGAGAGACACACAGAGAGAGAGGGGGAGGAGTGTATGTGCATGTGCCAGTGCCTCTCTGTGTTTATCAACATCACTAATTAGCTTAATCATGAACACCTGTGTCCTTTCAGCCTTTTCATGGAGATAAAACAGAGAAACACCTCTCAAACAAATCCTCAAAACTCCCATAACCGTAGCTCCTATTGCTCCGATATTAATAAATGAGAGGAAGGATGAGTTGAAGAACAGATCCTGTAAAAATTGTGTCTGTAGTGTAAAAAATGTGGCTGAACTGGCGATTTAGAAATGGGGTACCGTGTTCTGTGGAAGATGTTTTTGAAGCAAAATTTAACATTGGTCTCTATGGAGCAGAAAGTTGGTTTTCCTCTCAATTACAGGCTTCTGTGTCAAATGTGTAAATCTGTGGGATTCCACAGTCATTTGTCCACGACAAGGACAAGATTAGCTACTTCTACATCCAGAAATTATGCATGAAGAGTGAAGATTGTGGACACAGTGGCAAAAGACAAATGTTTTTTTCACAAGAATCTCAAGCTGCTCTTCACTCTAGAGGTGACATCACGCACTCTAAGCTGCGCAATACACACCCATTATAAAGTCAGAAAAGGAGTGAAAAAATCATAAAAGTTCAAATGGGACAGTTCAAAAAGTATAAAAGATATCAAAAAGCTGAATAATGCGGCAATAGATCAGGGTTTTCTCAACATTTGAAAGTTGAAATGGTGTCTGTAGCTGAAAGTATGAGGAAGTAGAAGGATTTGAAAGTTGAAGAGGATTTGAACATTTTCTCCATAGAAACCCATTCAAAAAAATAATTGCAAAAAGCTTAATAATTCATAAAGTTTAAAGGTTAGAAATATGAAAAGTCATATCACCCCTCTCCTGAAAGAGCTGAACATTTTGATATTCGAATGGTTTCTGTGGCTTAAAAAATGTCAGCAGTAGTGATATTTGTAGTAGTAGTACTAGAAGTTGTAGTTGTAGTAGAAGTATTATTAGTAGTAGAAGTATTAGTAGCATTATAATAAGTAGTAGCAGTAGTGATATTTGTAATAGTAGTAGTAGAAGTTGTAGTTGTAGTAGAAGTATCATTAGTAGTAGAAGTATTATTATTTAGAAGAAGTAGTAGTAGTAATAGCTGTAGTAGTGGTCATAGTATATAATATAACAGTAGTAATAGTAATGGCAGTATTTGAAAGTCAAATTTTGAGCTTAATGTTTACATACAGTTAATCCATGGGGCTTTTATTTTGAAAGGGTGTGGCTGGGTCGGGGGGGAGAGGAGACATAATCATAATGTTTGACACATAAACAGAGGTTATTAAATGACAGGCTTCATCACAAGCATTTCAGTTATATTTCACTCTGTGGGGCTTTTATTTTGAAATGGGGTGTGGGGGGGAGAAGGGGAGAGGAGATGGACTCATATTGTTAGATTAACACAAACAGGTTATTAAATGACAGGCTTCATCACAAGCATTTCAGTTAGAATTCATTCTGTGGGGCTTTTATTTTGAAATGGGGTGTGGGGGGGGGAGAGAAGGGGAGAGGAAATGGACTCATATTGTTAGATTAACACAAACAGGTTATTAAATGTCAGGCTTCATCATAAGCATTTCAGTTAGAATTCATTCTGTGGGGCTTTTATTTTAAAATGGGGTGTGTGTGTGTGTGGGGGCGGGATCCTCTAAAGATCTCTAAGAACCTGAATGACTGTATGAGAGAGAGACAGAGAGAGAGAGAGAGAGAGAGAGGAGTGCGTGTGTGTCTGTGAGTCTGTGTGTTTATCAACATCACTAATGAGCTTAATCAGAAACACCTGTGTCCTTGCAGCCTTTTCATGGAGATTAAACAGGGAAACACCTCTCAAACAAATCCTCAAAACTCCCATAACCGTAGCTCCTATTGCTCCGATATTAATAAATGAGAGGAAGGATGAGTTGAAGAACAGATCCTGTAAAAATTGTGTCTGTAGTGTAAAAAATGTGGCTGAACTGGTGATTTAGAAATGGGGTACCGTGTTCTGTGGAAGATGTTTTTGAAGCAAAATTTAACATTGGTCTCTATGGAGCAGAAAGTTGGTTTTCCTCTCAATTACAGGCTTCTGTGTCAAATGTGTAAATCTGTGGGATTCCACAGTCATTTGTCTACGACAAGGACAAGATTAGCTACTTCTACATCCAGAAATGATGCATGAAGAGTGAAGATTGTGGACACAGTGGCAAAAGACAAATGTTTTTTTCACAAGAATCTCAAGCTGCTCTTCACTCTAGCGGTGACATCACGCACTCTAAACTGCGCAATACACACCCATTATAAAAGCAGAAAAGGAGTGAAAAAATCATAAAAGTTAAACTGCTGCAGTTCAAAAAGTATAAAAGATATCAAAAAGCTGAATCATGTGGCAATAGATCAGGGTTTTCTCAACATTTTAAAGTTTAAATGGTGTCTGTAGCTGAAAGTATGAGGAAGTAGAAGGATTTGAAAGTTGAAGAGGATTTGAACATTTTCTCCATAGAAACCCATTCAAAGAAAAAAATGCAAAAAGCTTAATAATTCATAAAGTTTAAAGGTTATGAATATGAAAAGTCATAGCACACATGAGCTGAAAGAGCTGAACATTTTGATATTTGAACGGTTTCTGTAGCTTAAAAAATGTGGAAGGAGATAGAGAGCAAAATACGTACGGAAGAAATAGTTGAACTAGAAAATGCATTTCCTGCTGAAAATGCGTTGGAATGCTGAAAGCTGAAATGAATCTCAAAAACATTGCTGAAAATAGATATCCAATTTTAAAAAAATTGCAAAAAGCTCAATAATTCAAAAAGTTGAAAGATTACAAATATGAAGTCATATGTAGCTGAAAGTATGAGAAGAAGAAGGCTTTGAAAGTTGAAGAAGTTTAACAGGATTTGAAGATTTTCTCCATAGAGATCCCATTCAAAAGAAAATTGCAAATAGCTTAATATTTCAAAAAGTTAAAAGATTACAAATATGAAAAGTCATATCACCCCTCTCCTGAAAGAGCTGAACATTTTGATATTCGAACGGTTTCTGTGGCTTAAAAAATGTCAGCAGTAGTGATATTTGTAGTAGTAGTACTAGAAGTTGTAGTTGTAGTAGAAGTATTATTAGTAGTAGAAGTATTAGTAGCATTATAATGAGTAGTAGCAGTAGTGATATTTGTAATAGTAGTAGTAGAAGTATCATTAGTAGTAGAAGTATTAGTATTTAGAAGAAGTAGTATAAGTAATAGCTGTAGTAGTGGTCGTAGTATATAATATAACAGTAGTAGTAATAGTAATGGCAGTATTTGAAAAAGTCTAATTTTGAGCTTAATGTTTACATACAGTTAATCCATGGGGCTTTTATTTTGAAAGGGTGGGGCTGGGTGGGGAGAGGAGACATAATCATAATGTTTGACACATAAACAGAGGTTATTAAATGACAGGCTTCATCAAACATTTCAGTTATATTTCACTCTGTGGGGCTTTTATTTTGAAATGGGGTGTGGGGGGAGAAGGGGAGAGGAGATGGACTCATATTGTTAGATTAACACAAACAGGTTATTAAATGACAGGCTTCATCACAAGCATTTCAGTTAGAATTCATTCTGTGGGGCTTTTATTTTGAAATGGGGTGTGGGGGGGGGGGGAGAGAAGGGGAGAGGAGATGGACTCATAATGTTAGATAAACATAAACAGGTTATTAAATGTCAGGCTTCATCATAAGCATTTCAGTTAGAATTCATTCTGTGGGGCTTTTATTTTAAAATGGGGTGTGTGTGTGGGGGGGGGGATCCTCTAAAGATCTCTAAGAACCTGAATGACTGTATGAGAGAGAGACATACAGAGAGAGAGAGAGAGAGAGGAGTGCGTGTGTCTGTGAGTCTGTGTGTTTATCAACATCACTAATTAGCTTAATCAGAAACACCTGTGTCCTTGCAGCCTTTTCATGGAGATTAAACAGGGAAACACCTCTCAAACAAATCCTCAAAACTCCCATAACCGTAGCTCCTATTGCTCCGATATTAATAAATGAGAGGAAGGATGAGTTGAAGAACAGATCCTGTAAAAATTGTGTCTGTAGTGTAAAAAATGTGGCTGAACTGGCGATTTAGAAATGGGGTACCGTGTTCTGTGGAAGATGTTTTTGAAGCAAAATTTAACATTGGTCTCTATGGAGCAGAAAGTTGGTTTTCCTCTCAATTACTGGCTTCTGTGTCAAATGTGTAAATCTGTGGGATTCCACAGTCATTTGTCTACGACAAGGACAAGATTAGCTACTTCTACATCCAGAAATTATGCATGAAGAGTGAAGATTGTGGACACAGTGGCAAAACACAAATCTTTCTTTCACAAGAATCTCAAGCTGCTCTTCACTCTAGCGGTGACATCACGCACTCTAAGCTGCGCAATACACACCCATTATAAAAGCAGAAAAGGGCTGAAAAAATCATAAAAGTTAAACTGCTGCAGTTCAAAAAGTATAAAAGATATCAAAAAGCTGAATAATGCGTCAATAGATCAGGATCTTCTCAACATTTTAAAGTTTAAATGGTGTCTGTAGCTGAAAGTATGAGGAAGTAGAAGGATTTGAAAGTTGAAGAGGATTTGAACATTTTCTCCATAGAAACCCATTCAAAAAAAAAATTGCAAAAAGCTTAATAATTCATAAAGTTTAAAGGTTAGAAATATGAAAAGTCATAGCACCCCTCTGCTGAAAGAGCTGAACATTTTGATAGTTGAACGTTTTTTGTAGCTTAAAATATGAAGGAGCAGAAGAGTTTCAAAAAGCGTACGGAAGAAATATAATTATAAAAATAAAAACTAGAAAATGCATTTCCTGCTGAAAATGCGTTGGAATGCTGAAAGCTGAAATGAATCTCAAAAACATTGCTGAAAATAGATATCCAATTTAAAAAAAATTGCTAAAAGCTTAATAATTCAAAAAGTTGAAAGATTACAAATATGAAGTCATATGTAGCTGAAAGTATGAGAAGAAGAAGGCTTTGAAAGTTGAAGAAGTTTAACAGGATTTGAAGATTTTCTCCATAGAGATCCCATTCAAAAGAAAATTGCAAATAGCTTAATATTTCAAAAAGTTAAAAGATTACAATTATGAAAAGTCAAAGCACCCCTCTCCTGAAAGAGCTGAACATTTTGATATTCGAACGGTTTCTGTGGCTTAAAAAATGTCAGCAGTAGTGATATTTGTAGTATTAGTAGTACTAGAAGTTGTAGTTGTAGTAGAAGTATTATTAGTAGTAGAAGTATTAGTAGCATTATAATAAGTAGTAGCAGTAGTGATATTTGTAATAGTAGTAGTAGAAGTTGTAGTTGTAGTAGAAGTATCATTGGTAGTAGAAGTATTAGTATTTAGAAGAAGTAGTAGAAGTAGTAGTAGTAATAGCTGTAGTAGTGGTCGTAGTATATAATATAACAGTAGTAGTAGTAGTAATAGTAATGGCAGTATTTGAAAAAGTCTCATTTTGAGCTTAATGTTTACATACAGTTAATCCATGGGGCTTTTATTTTGAAAGGGTTGGGGCTGGGTGGGGGGGAGAGGAGACATAATCATAATGTTTGACACATAAACAGAGGTTATTAAATGACAGGCTTCATCACAAGCATTTCAGTTATATTTCACTCTGTGGGGCTTTTATTTTGAAATGGGGTGTGGGGGGGGGGGGAAGAGATGGACTCATGATGTTAGATAAACACAAACAGGTTATTAAATGTCAGGCTTCATCATAAGCATTTCAGTTAGAATTCATTCTGTGGGGCTTTTATTTTAAAATGGGGTGTGTGTGTGGGGGGGGGGGGATCCTCTAAAGATCTCTAAGAACCTGAATGACTGTATGAGAGAGAGACACAGAGAGAGAGACACACACACAGAGAGATAGAGAGAGAGGAGTGTGTGTGTGTCTGTGAGTCTGTGTGTTTATCAACATCACTAATGAGCTTCATCAGAAACACCTGTGTCCTTGCAGCCTTTTCATGGAGATTAAACAGGGAAACACCTCTCAAACAAATCCTCAAAACTCCCATAACCGTAGCTCCTATTGCTCCGATATTAATAAATGAGAGGAAGGATGAGTTGAACAACAGATCCTGTAAAAATTGTGTCTGTAGTTTAACAAATGTGGCTGAACTGGCGATTTAGAAATGGGGGTACCGTGTTCTGTGGAAGATGTTTTTGAAGCAAAATTTAACATTGGTCTCTATGGAGCAGAAAGTTGGTTTTCCTCTCAATTACAGGCTTCTGTGTCAAATGTGTAAATCTGTGGGATTCCACAGTCATTTGTCTACGACAAGGACAAGATTAGCTACTTCTACATCCAGAAATTATGCATGAAGAGTGAAGATTGTGGACACAGTGGCAAAACACAAATGTTTTTTTCACAAGAATCTCAAGCTGCTCTTCACTCTAGCGGTGACATCACGCACTCTAAGCTGCGCAATACACACCCATTATAAAGTCAGAAAAGGAGTGAAAAAATCATAAAAGTTAAAATGGGACAGTTCAAAAAGTATAAAAGATATCAAAAAGCTGAATAATGCGGCAATAGATCAGGATTTTCTCAACATTTTAAAGTTAAAATGGTGTCTGTAGCTGAAAGTATGAGGAAGTAGAAGGATTTGAAAGTTGAAGAGGATTTGAACATTTTCTCCATAGGAACCCATTCAAAAAAAAAATTGCAAAAAGCTTAATAATTCATAAAGTTTAAAGGTTCGAAATATGAAAAGTCATAGCACCCCTCTGCTGAAAGAGCTGAACATTTTGATAGTTGAACGGTTTCTGTAGCTTAAAATATGAAGGAGCAGAAGAGTTTCAAAAAGCGTACGGAAGAAATATAATTATAAAAAAAATAAAATAAGGAAGAATAAAGAAACAGGATAACAATAGTTGGAATGCTTAACAGCATTCCAACAATAAAACTAGAAAATGCATTTCCTGCTGAAAATGCGTTGGAATGCTGAAAGCTGAAATGAATCTCAAAAACATTGCTGAAAATAGATATCCAATTTAAAAAAAATTGCAAAAAGCTTAATAATTCAAAAAGTTGAAAGATTACAAATATGAAGTCATATGTAGCTGAAAGTTGAAGAAGTTTAACAGGATTTGAAGATTTTCTCCATAGAGATCCCATTCAAAAGAAAATTGCAAATAGCTTAATAATTCAAAGAATTTAAAGATTACAAATATGAAAAGTAATATCACCCCTCTCCTGAAAGAGCTGAACATTTTGATATTCGAATGGTTTCTGTGGCTTAAAAAATGTCAGCAGTAGTGATATTTGTAGTAGTAGTAGTAGAAGTTGTAGTTGTAGTAGAAGTATCATTAGTAGTAGAAGTATTAGTATTTAGAAGAAGTAGTAGAAGTAGTAGTAGTAATAGCTGTAGTAGTGGTCATAGTATATAATATAACAGTAGTAGTAGTAGTAATAGTAATGGCAGTATTTGAAAAAGTCAAATTTTGAGCTTAATGTTTACATACAGTTAATCCATGGGGCTTTTATTTTTGAAAGGGTGGGGCTGGGTGGGGAAGGGGAGAGGAGATGGACTCATATTGTTAGATTAACACAAACAGGTTATTAAACTAGAAAATGCATTTCCTGCTGAAAATGCGTTGGAATGCTGAAAGCTGAAATGAATCTCAAAAAATTGCTGAAAATAGATATCCAATTTTAAAAAAATTGCAAAAAGCTTAATAATTCAAAAAGTTGAAAGATTACAAATATGAAGTCATATGTAGCTGAAAGTATGAGAAGAAGGCTTTGAAAGTTGAAGAAGTTTAACAGGATTTGAAGATTTTCTCCATAGAGATCCCATTCAAAAGAAAATTGCAAATAGCTTAATATTTCAAAGAATTTAATGATTACAAATATGAAAATTCATATCACCCCTCCTGAAAGAGCTGAATATTTTGATATTCGAACGGTTTCTGTGGCTTAAAAAATGTCAACAGTAGTGATATTTGTAGTAGTACTAGAAGTTGTAGTAGAAGTATTATTAGTAGTAGAAGTATTACTGGCATTAGAATAAGTACTAGTAGTAGCAGTAGTGATATGTGTAGGAGTAGTATTAGTAGAAGTTGTAGTTGTAGTAGAAGTATCATTAGTAGTAGAAGTATTAGTAATTAGAAGAAGTAGTAGAAGTAGTAGTATCAGTAGTCATAGTAATAGCTGTAGTAGTGGTCGTAGTATTTAATATAACAGTAGTAGCAGTAGTATTTGTAGTAATAGTAAATGCAGTATTTGAAGTAGCAGTAATAGCAGTAGTAGTAGTACTAGTAGCAGTCGTACTAATAGCTGTAGTAGTATTAGTACTGGTAGTAGCAGCAATAGCAGTAGTAGTAGTAGCAGTTGTAGTATAAGTAATAGTAGTAGTGGTAGGAATAATATTGATGGTAGCAGTAATAGCAGTAGCAGTAGTAGTAATAGTAGCAACAGCAAAAGTTGAAGTAGTAGTAGTAGTAGGAGCAGTAGTAATACTATAAATATTAGCAGCAGTAGTAGTAGTTGTCACAGTATTGGTAAGAGCATTCATTATTTCAACAAAAAAGCCTAATTTTGAGTTTAACGTATAGTTAATCCATGAGGCTTTGATTTTGAAAGGGTGGGGCTGGGTGGGGGAGAGAGGGGGAGAGGAGACATAATCGTAATGTTTGACACAAACAGTTTATTAAATGACGGGCTTCACCACAAGCATTTCAGTTAGAATTCACTCTTTGGGGCTTTTATTTTGAAATTGAGTGTGGGCGGGGGGGGGGGGAGAGGATGCAGAATCATAATGTTAGATAAACATAAACAGGTTATTAAATGACAGGCTTCATCACAAGCATTTCAGTTAGAATTCATTTTGTGGGGGCCTTTACTTTAAAATGGGGTGTGTGTGTGTGTGTGTGGGGGGGTCCTCTTAAAATCTCTAAGACCTGAATGACTGTATGAGAGAGAGACAGAGAGAGAGAGAGAGAGGATGAGTGAGTGAGTGAGTGAGAGAGAGAGAGACTGATCTCTCTGGCAATCTTTCTCATTTGGAGATTGTCCTATGTTTTATCATTTACAGCTTACATGACTATTGTCCTGCTCTGCCATGTCTTTCCTCGTCTCTCCCTCTTGTGTCGCGGTGTGTGTAAATGTCACTCGAATCAGGAAACTTATCAGAATACCCATATTTGATTGGCTGAGCTGCATCACGTATATCTCTAAATCATGTGTGTGCGGCTTTTATTTTAAAATGGGGGGGTCCTCTAAAAGTCTCTAAGACCTGAATGACTGTATGAGAGACACACACACAGAGAGAGAGAGACACACACACACACAGAGAGAGGGGGAGGAGTGTATCTGCGTGTGCCGGTGCCTCTCTGTGTTTATCAACATCACTAATGAGCTTAATCAGAAACACCTGTGTCCTTGCAGCCTTTTCATGGAGATTAAACAGGGAAACACCTCTCAAACAAATCCTCAAAACTCCCATAACCGTAGCTCCTATTGCTCCGATATTAATAAATGAGAGGAAGGATGAGTTGAAGAACAGATCCTGTAAAAATTGTGTCTGTAGTGTAAAAAATGTGGCTGAACTGGCGATTTAGAAATGGGGTACCGTGTTCTGTGGAAGATGTTTTTGAAGCTAAATTTAACATTGGTCTCTATGGAGCAGAAAGTTGGTTTTCCTCTCAATTACAGGCTTCTGTGTCAAATGTGTAAATCTGTGGGATTCCACAGTCATTTGTCTACGACGAGGACAAGATTAGCTACTTCTACATCCAGAAATGATGCATGAAGAGTGAAGATTGTGGACACAGTGGCAAAAGACAAATGTTTTTTTCACAAGAATCTCAAGCTGCTCTTCACTCTAGCGGTGACATCACGCACTCTAAGCTGCGCAATACACACCCATTATAAAGTCAGAAAAGGGCTGAAAAAATCATAAAAGTTAAACTGCTGCAGTTCAAAAAGTATAAAAGATATCAAAAAGCTGAATAATGCAGCAATAGATCAGGGTTTTCTCAACATTTTAAAGTTCAAATGGTGTCTGTAGCTGAAAGTATGAGGAAGTAGAAGGATTTTAAAGTTGAAGAGGATTTGAACATTTTCTCCATAGAAACCCATTCAAAAAAAAAATTGCAAAAAGCTTAATAATTCATAAAGTTTAAAGGTTAGAAATATGAAAAGTCATAGCACCCCTCTGCTGAAAGAGCTGAACATTTTGATAGTTGAACGGTTTCTGTAGCTTAAAATATGAAGGAGCAGAAGAGTTTCAAAAAGCGTACGGAAGAAATATAATTATAAAAATAAAAATAAAAATAAAACTAGAAAATGCATTTCCTGCTGAAAATGCGTTGGAATGCTGAAAGCTGAAATGAATCTCAAAAACATTGCTGAAAATAGATATCCAATTTAAAAAAAATTGCTAAAAGCTTAATAATTCAAAAAGTTGAAAGATTACAAATATGAAGTCATATGTAGCTGAAAGTATGAGAAGAAGAAGGCTTTGAAAGTTGAAGAAGTTTAACAGGATTTGAAGATTTTCTCCATAGAGATCCCATTCAAAAGAAAATTGCAAATAGCTTAATATTTCAAAAAGTTAAAAGATTACAATTATGAAAAGTCAAAGCACCCCTCTCCTGAAAGAGCTGAACATTTTGATATTCGAACGGTTTCTGTGGCTTAAAAAATGTCAGCAGTAGTGATATTTGTAGTATTAGTAGTACTAGAAGTTGTAGTTGTAGTAGAAGTATTATTAGTAGTAGAAGTATTAGTAGCATTATAATAAGTAGTAGCAGTAGTGATATTTGTAATAGTAGTAGTAGAAGTTGTAGTTGTAGTAGAAGTATCATTGGTAGTAGAAGTATTAGTATTTAGAAGAAGTAGTAGAAGTAGTAGTAGTAATAGCTGTAGTAGTGGTCGTAGTATATAATATAACAGTAGTAGTAGTAGTAATAGTAATGGCAGTATTTGAAAAAGTCTCATTTTGAGCTTAATGTTTACATACAGTTAATCCATGGGGCTTTTATTTTGAAAGGGTTGGGGCTGGGTGGGGGGGAGAGGAGACATAATCATAATGTTTGACACATAAACAGAGGTTATTAAATGACAGGCTTCATCACAAGCATTTCAGTTATATTTCACTCTGTGGGGCTTTTATTTTGAAATGGGGTGTGGGGGGGGGGGAAGAGATGGACTCATAATGTTAGATAAACACAAACAGGTTATTAAATGTCAGGCTTCATCATAAGCATTTCAGTTAGAATTCATTCTGTGGGGCTTTTATTTTAAAATGGGGTGTGTGTGTGGGGGGGGGGATCCTCTAAAGATCTCTAAGAACCTGAATGACTGTATGAGAGACACACACACAGAGAGAGAGAGACACACACACACACAGAGAGAGGGGGAGGAGTGTATCTGCGTGTGCCGGTGCCTCTCTGTGTTTATCAACATCACTAATGAGCTTAATCAGAAACACCTGTGTCCTTGCAGCCTTTTCATGGAGATTAAACAGGGAAACACCTCTCAAACAAATCCTCAAAACTCCCATAACCGTAGCTCCTATTGCTCCGATATTAATAAATGAGAGGAAGGATGAGTTGAAGAACAGATCCTGTAAAAATTGTGTCTGTAGTGTAAAAAATGTGGCTGAACTGGCGATTTAGAAATGGGGTACCGTGTTCTGTGGAAGATGTTTTTGAAGCTAAATTTAACATTGGTCTCTATGGAGCAGAAAGTTGGTTTTCCTCTCAATTACAGGCTTCTGTGTCAAATGTGTAAATCTGTGGGATTCCACAGTCATTTGTCTACGACGAGGACAAGATTAGCTACTTCTACATCCAGAAATGATGCATGAAGAGTGAAGATTGTGGACACAGTGGCAAAAGACAAATGTTTTTTTCACAAGAATCTCAAGCTGCTCTTCACTCTAGCGGTGACATCACGCACTCTAAGCTGCGCAATACACACCCATTATAAAGTCAGAAAAGGGCTGAAAAAATCATAAAAGTTAAACTGCTGCAGTTCAAAAAGTATAAAAGATATCAAAAAGCTGAATAATGCAGCAATAGATCAGGGTTTTCTCAACATTTTAAAGTTCAAATGGTGTCTGTAGCTGAAAGTATGAGGAAGTAGAAGGATTTTAAAGTTGAAGAGGATTTGAACATTTTCTCCATAGAAACCCATTCAAAAAAAAAATTGCAAAAAGCTTAATAATTCATAAAGTTTAAAGGTTAGAAATATGAAAAGTCATAGCACCCCTCTGCTGAAAGAGCTGAACATTTTGATAGTTGAACGGTTTCTGTAGCTTAAAATATGAAGGAGCAGAAGAGTTTCAAAAAGCGTACGGAAGAAATATAATTATAAAAAAAATAAAATAAGGAAGAATAAAGAAACAGGATAACAATAGTTGGAATGCTTAACAGCATTCCAACAATGACAGGCTTCATCACAAGCATTTCAGTTAGAATTCACTCTGTGGGGCTTTTATTTTGAAATGGGGTGTGGGGGGGGGGGAGAAGAGATGGACTCATAATGTTAGATAAACACAAACAGGTTATTAAATGTCAGGCTTCATCATAAGCATTTCAGTTAGAATTCATTCTGTGGGGCTTTTATTTTAAAATGGGGTGTGTGTGTGTGGGGGGTATCCTCTAAAGATCTCTAAGAACCTGAATGACTGTATGAGAGAGAGACACAGAGAGAGAGAGACACACACACAGAGAGAGAGAGACAGAGAGAGAGAGAGGAGTGCGTGTGTGTCTGTGAGTCTGTGTTTATCAACATCACTAATGAGCTTAATCAGAAACACCTGTGTCCTTGCAGCCTTTTCATGGAGATTAAACAGGGAAACACCTCTCAAACAAATCCTCAAAACTCCCATAACCGTAGCTCCTATTGCTCCGATATTAATAAATGAGAGGAAGGATGAGTTGAACAACAGATCCTGTAAAAATTGTGTCTGTAGTTTAACAAATGTGGCTGAACTGGCGATTTAGAAATGGGGTACCGTGTTCTGTGGAAGATGTTTTTGAAGCAAAATTTAACATTGGTCTCTATGGAGCAGAAAGTTGGTTTTCCTCTCAATTACAGGCTTCTGTGTCAAATGTGTAAATCTGTGGGATTCCACAGTCATTTGTCTACGACAAGGACAAGATTAGCTACTTCTACATCCAGAAATTATGCATGAAGAGTGAAGATTGTGGACACAGTGGCAAAACACAAATCTTTTTTTCACAAGAATCTCAAGCTGCTCTTCACTCTAGCGGTGACATCACGCACTCTAAGCTGCGCAATACACACCCATTATAAAGTCAGAAAAGGAGTGAAAAAATCATAAAAGTTAAAATGGGACAGTTCAAAAAGTATAAAAGATATCAAAAAGCTGAATAATGCGGCAATAGATCAGGATTTTCTCAACATTTTAAAGTTAAAATGGTGTCTGTAGCTGAAAGTATGAGGAAGTAGAAGGATTTGAAAGTTGAAGAGGATTTGAACATTTTCTCCATAGGAACCCATTCAAAAAAAAAATTGCAAAAAGCTTAATAATTCATAAAGTTTAAAGGTTCGAAATATGAAAAGTCATAGCACCCCTCTGCTGAAAGAGCTGAACATTTTGATAGTTGAACGGTTTCTGTAGCTTAAAATATGAAGGAGCAGAAGAGTTTCAAAAAGCGTACGGAAGAAATATAAAATAAAGAAGAATAAAGAAACAGGATAACAATAGTTGGAATGCTTAACAGCATTCCAACAATAAAGAGAAACAGGATAACAATAGTTGGAATGCTTAACAGCATTCCAACAATAAAGATTCGAAGAACAATAGTTGCAATGCTTAACAGCATTCCAACAATAACCAGCAGTTTAACGCCAGTTAACTAAAAACGTAACTGGAGTGCTGCAAATCAATGAAGCAAATGTTGATATTGAAGTGATCTCATGGAAATACTGAAGTTTGAAGATCCTGCATCAGATGCAAAATAAATAATAAATGTTTTCCAGAGCAAAAATGCATCAAGTTAAGGACTCCACTGCTAAGCAGCCAAGCACTATGGAGGACAGAATATGACTGAAGTATAAATAAATACAGCAATAAATAAATGTTTGAATACAGAAATAAATAAACAAAAGAATAATTAAATGCTGAAATAAATAAATAAAAGTATAAATAAATAAATGCTGAAATAAATATGGAAATAAATAAATTAATGTATAGATAAATAAATAAAAGTTGATAATCAAACAGGACATAAAGAAATACATATCATATATTTATTTCTACATTTCTGTTCACCTACATTTATTCATTTATTTATCTGTATGCTAATGAGGTGGGAGGTCCTAACCTCTGTCTAAAGCAGGATTGGTCACAGGAGTGTGATGGCTTCTGGTCTACTACTGCTGCCTTGCACAGTAACGTTGAAGTTGGCTAGCCCAGTGTTGCCAACTTGACAACTTTCTCGCTAAATCTGGCGACTTTCCAAATCCTCTTGGCGACTTTTTTTGTCAAAAGCTACTAGCGACAAATCTAGTGACTTTTTCTGGTGTTATTGGAGACTTTTCTGGTGTTTTGACTCTGACGTGAAAGAACGTATCGTTCTGCAGTTACTGTCCTCATACTGTCCTCAATGAGCAGCGGGTGCTGCTGTGAGCCCCTCCGCCGTCCCAAAGCACTCACAGGCGGTCAGTCTCACAGCAGCCTCGCGCAGCAGTCCCAGCTGCAGACTGTGGAAGACGTTAGTGCTGCTAGATAGTTTTTTGACGTCGTCTACAGGGATGATTTGCTAGGAATCGGTTGCTTCTGTCTTGCTCCCCTACTTGACCAAACCTGCTTAAGAATGAGGTTCGGACCGCCTACCTCATTAACATACGGACACAGAAATACAGAAATAAATAAAGGAATACAGAAATGTGGAAATAGATTTATTTATTTATGTCCTGTTTAGGTATCAACTTGTATTTATTCATTTCAGCATTTCAATATTTCTGTATTTATTTATTTATACTTAAGGCATGTTTGGTCCTCCATAAAGAACACAGAGACGACAGCATGGTCTTCAGGTCTACACAGTGTGGTCACACCTTCACCTGGCTGCCTCCTGTTTCTAAGACATGGCTGCTGTATGTGAGTGTTTGGAGTTCAAACCCTTATGTATTCCATTCTTTTACGTTCAAAAGTTAAAGGCTGTTTTCTACATCAACAACCACCATTCAAAACGTAAGACAAATCAGATATGATTTGATATTGTAATGATAAAGGAAACAAAGACATACACGAGGAGAGCGACATATTCTCAGCGGTCGTAACAACAACCACAGATGCATTTGTGTGGAGATCACCTGTTAACAGCATCCCTCAGCTGTGTCCACATGGAGGTTTAGGAACACTTTTACCGTGAATTAAAACTAAACACAGCACACGTTCCAGCAGGAATGTCATCCGCCGCCAAGATTACAGGTTTCTTTTGACCCTTTTTTCCAGTAAATAATGCTGTTTATTTTATCTTTATACATCAATGTGAGCTGCAGAGCTAACATGTTAGCATGTAGCTCCCTGCAATGTAAACACAGTGGCTATCAGTGTGGTGGTGGGAAATAGATGTGAAAAAGTAGTCAGGTGATTATTTCTGGTAAAGAGACAACTGTTGATTACTGTACAAGCTGGTGCCATGCTACCATGACTACACACGATGTCAGTGACAGTTAGGCAGCACGTCTACACAGCTGAATTACTGATCTTCTAGAAACGTTTTCACTTGTCACACAGTTAATGCCATATTCATACTATGAAATGTCAATTGTGTCTGAAACTAAGGGCAATATGACCGAAAATCTATATCTGGTGTTTTTCGTTTTTTTAAAGGCATATTCCACTCAAAACAAGATTCTATCAACTTTCACTTTCTTGGCAATGTAAGGGAACATATATGAAGAGAGAAGAAAATGTAAAAAAGTGAAGATCCATAGTATAGCTCATTTTCATTCGTATACAGAACACATCTGTTTTGAGAGAAATAGCCTATCCCATAATGTAAGTGTAATGTGATTCATTCAGTTGGCAGTAACAACATGGGAATTCAATTACACTTAAATTAATTTACATTTTGAAGAAACCAAAAACTGACAAACTTATACTTGTGGGCGACCGTAGCCAGTCTAAGCCGTGTGGTTCAGTGATGTCTCTCCCATGTCCTCGTATGTGTGCGTGCATCAGTAATGTCTCTCCCATGTCCTCGTATGTGTGCGTTCATCAGAGTAAAGACGAACCAGTACACTGCACACCCTTTTATTAATCACTTTCAAAATTCTGTGGAGAATATTGTCAAAATATTTTGTCATCTATGAACAAATAGGTGTGTTGTGTTGCTTAGTCAGTATTTACTACCTGGATTTAAAAAGGACAAATCACTCCTTCAAAATAAAGCTCTTTATTCACAGACTGACATTAAAATTGAGTACACAATGCAAAAAGTAACAAAGCCATAATTTGTATGTAAACTGTCCAGATCATGTGCTCCATCAGTAAAGGGTTTCTTGTAGACTCAAGTTGTGTCGGATGCTGATGGAGCTCTCAGGTCAGAGGTCATCCTGACTCGTCTTCTCCTCTGATGGGTTCTCATACTGTGAAGAGTCTGCTGGGTTCAGGAACACCTCATCAGACAGGAGCATTATACTGTCATGTAATAACATCAAGGTGTATGACAGGAAGTGTGACAGGAAGAAGGGTATAGTTTACTACAACATCATCATCTTACATGTGTAATTATGGTAACAGCTACAAACAGTGTAAAAATTATAAATCAGTTTTATCAAGTATGGAGGAAGAAATTAATTATGTGACTGGAGAGTAACTGGTGTGTAAACCAATGCTTGTAAACTACACTGGAACTGCTACTATGGTGCTACAGTGAGTCACTAATATTACAGTGTGTCTGTGAATCATAAGGATCATAGTAACTGTACTCTCTGTTCAGCTGCTCCCTACAGCACGTAGAAGTATTAATTAGCATAAGACAACAATGAAACGTTTCACGTTAAATGGTCTTAATCCCTCTCCGTAGTGGGGAAGCACAGAGATGAGCTTTATTGCCTTTACTGTTATTTTCTGCTGGAGCACTCACTCGCTACGTTAATCGTTTTATAGCCAAGTAGCACACACAAGGAATGTGTCTCTGTGAGTTGCTGCATAACAATGAACACAATGCAAAAGTCTTAAGACATAATATAAATGAGCTTATTTTAACTTGTGTCAAAGGAGCCGAGCGTCCCCGCACCACCGACCTGAGCAAGTTAGTGACTGGTGCTAACGAATCAAAGCTAACGTTACACAACCAAGCAAAGGAGCAACTTCTGTTTTTTTTTTTATTGTGTAGTTTGATCATATATTTTTCACATGTGTGCCTTCAGGACAGTGTATGAATAAAATACAAAATAATGTAAATCTACACACACACACACTCAAAACACACAGACCGGTGTTTTGATTAATCATGCGACCCTGTTAACTGGTGACCTTCAGTCAAATGCATCTGTGGTTGTCATAGTTACCACATCTGTTGAAAACAGAATGCCCATTGTTACGTTTTCATTCCATGTGGGATCGGTCTCCAGAGGCTCAGAGCTTGTTGCCCTTATTCTTCCTGTGAGTCTATCTCGAGTAAAGCTCTACATGGGCTATTCGCTGTTTGGAGAAAGTTACCAAAAGCACAGAGGAAATGAAAGTGGGCAGACTATTCAGCATGCCATTCCTCTGAGGACAGAGCATGAAGCAACACATACAGCAGCCATGTCTTAGACACAGGAGAGGTGCTTGGCTGCTTAGCAGTAGAGTCCTTAACTTGATGCATTTTTGCTCTGGAAAACATTTATTATTTATTTTGCATCTGATGCAGGATCTTCAAACTTCAGTATTTCCACGAGATCACTTCAATATCAACATTTGCTTCATTGCTTTGCGTTAAACTGCTGCTTATTGGTGTTGGAAACCAGTAAAATACAAAAATGGTCTTAAGGTCCCGACAGGAGATGGCTCGCTGTACGTGTTGTTGTGTTAAGAGTATGGCGATAACAGTGCACTGAATTAGCTTTTTTATGTTTCAAAGCACTGAATAGTTCTTTTATGTGATCTATGTGGAAACTTTATTAGAGATACACTAACAGGAAGGGAAGTTTGTTTAAAAAGCAACTGAGTGGACACGTGTCTTCAAACAAGCCTCCAAAGACATTTCAGATATGTTTTTACATTGTAATGAAAAATGAGGCATCCACGAGAACAGCTGTATTCTCTTCTTGTTTTCAACTACTGTGGTAAGTACGACACACTTGGCTGAAAGTAGCCAGTTAACAGGGTCACTTGACAAATGAAACCACTGGTGTGGATCTCGGAGGAGACTGGCCTTCATATAAACCAAGCCTACTCCTGTCTATATTTACCTGGCTTCATACGAGACCTAATGTCAACACAGTCTGTCTTTGTATTGCCTAACATTACTACATTACTCCAGCCTGTGGACCTAAGATCAAAGCTAGCTGCATTACCAGCGCATTATGCTAACGTTAACAGGCAAACGGTGCTAAATACACAGCAACTAAAATAACATAGAAATGGCAAAACTTACAGCTCCAGTTTTGAAGTTGAGTCTCAGACAGCCATCCAGATCCCACCAGAGCTTCAGTTTGAGGTGAATCCTGCTGTGTAACGTTACTGACCCTGTCAAGCTGAGGATGGTTCTACTCTTCCACCGGGGAACCCTTATGACATACGGCACCAAATGTCCACAATTCATGACCCTTTTTTTCACAGGTTTTTTTAAGATGGAGCAGGGGAAAAAGAGAGGCTGTTCTTTTGTGACACCAGGGGCACACATTTATGTTTAAAATGCATGAAAAAGTGCATTTTGCATAATAGGTGATCTTTAAATATGCGAAGCTTGATCTATAAAAGCTGTGTGCAAACTCTGTCATGCTAATGTCACATACAGTGGTAAAGATTGATTCCATTATCTGCAGAGGAGACTGAGGAAGGAGAAAGCAGGCGACCTGATGTTTTACCTGCTGTCAGACGGAAAATAGACCAACATATTGCATCCCTTTTGGCATAAGCAATTCTGATCACTCTTCTTTCTGGTCCCACATTTAAAGAGTTTATGGCTTGGTAAATGTTCCTTTCCTTGAAATATTTTTAAAGGAATCCATAAATGCAATAACACACAATCTGCACCTACGGTTTGAATAACCGAACTGGTAAACATCATCGGCACCCATATGATTCAAGTGAGGCATACATGTGTAGTTATGGAGGAGTCAGTCCCACCTGGATGACTGGCTCCTGAGTGTCGTAGCCACTGGTGTACTCAGTGTTCCTGCACCAATCCTGCACATCGATCTCTGGCATCCCTGACAACAGGAGCTCCTACACACACACACACACACACACACACACACACACACACACACACACACACACACACACACACACACACACACACACACACACACACACACACACACACACACACACACACACACACACACACACACACACACACACACACACACACACACACACACACACACACACACACACACACACACACACACACACACACACACACACCACTTTATTAGGTACACCTTGCTAGCACCGGGTTGGACCCCTTTTGCCTTCAGAACTGCCTTAATTCTTCGTAGCAGAGATTCAACAAGGTGTTGGAAACATTCCTCACAGATTTAAACTCTAGCTACACATACAGTGCTGAAAGCAGCTGATTATAGTGAGAGTGAAACAGCTGTGAAAAAACAGAGCAGGCTGTTCACTTGTAGGTTGCCCTGCAATGACAGCATGGCTGAGGCATGTCCAACAAAACCAAGGTGAGATAATCATCTTGCTACACTATTGATCCTTGCACAAGTGAGGACATGAAATCTGCCGACACCAACAGAAAACAACCTTCTAATGCAGTTGGAGAAGAGGGATGAGCTTCAAGGTGACCCCAACTACCCCCCTAACTAGACGCCCGTCCAGACGTGGTGAATCAATCCCTGCATCAGAGCCAAGCGGGCAGGCAGGGGAACAAGGAGAATGCCGACAGTAGAAGACGATGAATGAGAGGGAGAGGAGGGGGAAAGGCAGGAGAAGACAGGGAGATTGGAGGAGGATGACTAACCAATTCGTATTCATCAAAAAGCTGGACGAGCGAGGGGAGGATGAAGGTGTGGAATCCTTGCAAGAAGCCGTTTATCTGAGGCTGGATGGCTCGCGTCATCCTCAGCTCTGTAACCAGCTGGACGTACTCGGCCTGAGAGGACACACACAGATCAAAGTCCCCAAGACATACTGATGGACAAGAGAAAGAGACGGAGCTCATACAGGATTATTCATCGGCTCCTGCTGGTCCGGAACCTGCTTTACAAGACAGTGCCATCTGCAGGAACACTGCAGTACTGCACTTTCTAATTGGGACTCTTCCTGGCAATTAGCTGGAAAAGAGAGATCAATCGCTCATAGGAGACCAAGTATGGATGAATATACTAGAGGGGACCTTAAGCCAGTCATTAATGCCACGTCCAGCCGCACTGCTGCAGCATGACACCGCAAAAATACTGAAGTCTCCACATCTAGTTTCATCATTAAGTCCACACATACACGAGTGTTCTGAAATGTTTAGAGTGATTTGATCGGACTTTATTCAGTCATAAACATCATACATGTAGAAACCTGTCCAAATACTCAAACCAAAAAGAACAGACAGAAAGCAACGGTCTTTAAAGCTCCAAGATATTCTGTGTATCTCACATCATCTTCTAAACTGTTGCAAATCTTGGCTGCCACACATTTACATCTAAACAGATCTATCACATTTGACAGAGCCTAGTATTTTTAGTAAGCTGGTTTCAAACACCAAATATTTCAGTGCCTGGCTATTGATGTATTTTTACACTTGACTTGCTGCTAAATACTCAACCCTACTGGCATCTTTTAAAGGGATAGTTTTACATTTTGAGCTTAGAGAAGATTGTCATTCATGTCAGGTAAATATGGAGTCAGAAGCAAACTACTTAGCATAAAGACAGGAAATAGGGGGGAAAGGCTAGGCTGGTTCTATCTAAAGGTACTGAAATCCACCTCTGATGCTCACTAACTAGTATGTTAGATGTCATTCCTTTAATCCTTCGAAAAACAAAAGTGTAAAAATGTCAACTTGTGTTTTTATGTGAGGTTCCCAGGTAACCAGTGGAGAAATGTCAGACTCTCTTATTTTGTACAATCTGTGATCTTATAGATGCATAGGAAGACCAGAATAGAAATGAAATGCAGAGCTAATTCTATCAATTGTATTCAGGCCATCCAAAACATTTTCTTACAACTAACACCACTTTTTTTATTTACGATTTCCTAAAAGGCATCGAGAATAAAATCCTCCAAACTATCAGTCAGACACCAGGTTACTCAGAGAAAAGACAACAGGTGTGCTGGCAGTGTAATGACCGGTCACTGTATTCTAGACTGACTTATTGATACTTGATGCTGCATTATGAAGGCACATTCAAAGAGTTTTCCCTACAGAACAATTCTATCTAAATTGACCTAATAGTCAAATGTTCCGTGGAAACCGACTTAATTAGACTACGAGAGCTGCAGTTGCCGACCTGATTTTAATTTTTTTTGTCTGAAACATTCCCATAATTTTGTTTAGGTGAATCTAGTGTTTCTATAAATTCCCACCGTAATAAACAACTCACGACCCCCTCAGGGGTCCCAAAGCCCCCGGATAAGAAACACTGTTCTCATGGGGTTGTCTCTGTTTTCTTTGTTTTTAGCAGGACACTTTATTAAGAACTGATTAGAGAAATGTGTCAGATAAAGCATACCACCTAGAACTGAACTTGCCCTTTCACCAATGAAAAAAGTCGTTGCGTTATGTTGACACTGGCAGACATTATGCCTCTGTGTGGTGACTGACCTTGTTGTCCTGGGTGACCAGGATGCTGGTCCCTCCGGGTTTGAGCGGCACTTCCTCCATCGCCCCGAACACGTCCGTCTCTACAGAGAAGGTGAGCTCCAGGCCCAGATCACTGATGTCGTTGTCCAGGATCCACTGCAGGTTCTTCCCATACTCTGGATCAATGGACGACACGTCCTGGTAGTTCACCGGGATACCTGGTGATACATTGTATTATGTCAACAATATTGATTTCTTATTGATCACTCAGTCCCGGTTGTCCTCCAATCTGAAGAGTCCAGTAACCCCAAATTGCTCCCGAAGACTGCGCCTACAGAGTCTGAATGTTAGTTATTGTTGCTTGGAAGGCCCTGCCATCAGTGTGTGAATGACGACATGTAGTGTTGAAGTGCTTTGAGTGGTTGTAGGACTAGAAAGGCACTATACAAGTCCAGGCCATTTACTCCTGTTTTAATCAAGCTAGGCTGTCTGGCTGTGGGGTTGGCGTAGCTATCATTCTCAATAACAACTAAAATGCTCCCTCTTTTAAAGGCATAAATTCCCCACAGAAACCAATGAATGAAATGCTGACAAAAAAAACTAGCTCAACAGCTGTGAGTACTAACACTAGCCATGTTGGTTGTTTACATTCATAATGATCCTTTTGGGGGTCAGTGTTACTGACTTGCTAGATCTGGTAACCTTTGGATCCAATGCTGCTAGCTCCTTTCACTGGAAAGAGTTGGCAACACTGGGCTGTGTTTTTAGGTTGGATCATTTTAAAGATATAGCATACTCCTGCTAATTATCTAAAGATAACCAACCCTAGCTTTAATATCTTTTCTTCTTAGCCAAAAGCTAACACTGCTTTTATTCAATCATCATTTATTTTGGTCAAATATGATTGTTCTTATCCGTGGTGAATTTAATAGAAATGTTTGTTGCCCCTCCATGTCTGCTTTTACTGCCGACCTGATTAACCTTTCAGTCTTTTAATCTTGAAATGTGTTACAATTCTTACTCTTAATAAGGAACATACCCTTGATCTATTGGTGTCTTATTATGTTTCTCTAAATAATATTCAATTTCTAGATTTGAATATATTTTGTCATAAGGCTGTAACCGTCCATACCTCGTTGCTCCCCCTTCCTGTCTGCAGTGTTTACCTGCCCCTGCCTGTGATACCCTTAATCGGGGGGTGCGCTCTGATTTATTGGATCACTTTAATAGTACTTGTCAAACTATCCTTGATTACATCAAAGAGAATTGGAGCAGAAAGACTAAACTCTGGTGCTTATTTGACAACTGACTTTTTGAGTGAAAACTGAAATGAGTGTGTGGCCATGGATGTAGAAAAGAAACATCTGGAACTCAGAATCATTTTTCAAGTAAATCAACTTCTCTGTACAAGCACTTAAAATCCATTCTTAAATCCTTATGTCCTAAAAGCTGAAGCTAGAATTATTGACCTTAGCATCATGAACGTAGGCCGACCTGCACGCTCATATGACATATCTGGTTCTGCCAATTTCTTGCTGGCTATAATAATGACATGTTGGCTGTAATTCATCACTGTTATCTTCTAAAACATCAATGGGCGGAACCACCCATGGGCCAAGCCTGTACCTGTGATGAATGTATTAACCTCTCTGTTCCCAAACAACCGGCTATCGCCCAGCAGATACTAGCGCTCGTAGCACAGCATAAACGTTACTATTATTTGGAGGCTAACACACAGGGCTCAACCTCTTATACATCCATGATCTGTGGTCTACTGTACTTCTATTCTGGAAGTACGTCATCTCTATAAACAGATTCTGCACTCACATATGGAACCTGTAGGCACCAGGCAGACGTTTTGCTGGCATCCTCCGATAATATGGTAAGCGCCTTCAGTCCAACATGGCAGAGGTGTAGCTCTGCTGCTAAGCACTGATGCTGCTTTTTGAATTGAACAACCAGTTAGCTAGTTTAAGGAAAACATAATGACGTCCTCTGGCTTAATGACCTTAGCAGCGATTTAAAGAGTCAAGGTAAGTGAGCTGAGCAAAAATGGAAGAAAAAAAAATCAATCTCTTAATACCTTGAAGAGACGGATTTTGGCCAATCAGCACACAGTTAAATAGCTGGTAATCAACTCAGTGGTTAACCCTACTCCTAGCTAGCATATGGATGAGATTAGGCTCCTTATCACACCTATGACCGGGAAGCTTTGCATCTGCACTGAACCATCTGCAGTATGTCTCAACACAAGCCAACTTCAATGCTAGAATTGTTAGTTAATCTCCCACTTAGCTTCCTCCACTTCGACATTATCCCCACTAGATTTCTGAAAGAGGTATTTCAGACACAGATTCTCTCCATTATTAACTGCTCATCGTCTACTGGCTCTGTCCCACCCAGTTTAAAAAATGCAATAGTCTGACCCTCTGAAAGAAACCTACAATTTGACATTTTTGACCAATTTCAAACTTAACTGTTTTTAAATAAAATGTTAATAAGGTCTGATGCTTCTCATTTAATTCTGCTTGATTTGAGTTGCGCATTTGATATGGTCGGTGTTGGTATTACGGTTTGACTCCTATGTCTCTGACATGTCTTTCTCAGTCTCTTTGAGATTTTGAGGCTTTTTGATTTCATTTCTACTCTGGCTCCATAATCAACGGAAAGAGTAAGTCCTGCTGATTCCAGCAGTGTGTGTATGATGCATGTGCGTTCCAGTTTAAGGGTTAAGGGCAAATGATGCCATAGATTATACATATGCCTGTGTTCTTTTACCCAGAATGTGTTTGTAGAAGGAGCGGGTGAAGTAGATGTTGACCAGCTGTCGGTGGTACAGAGCCAGACCCAGGATGTGACCTGCAAACTGGAAGTAGTTCAGATGGTCTGGGTTCACAGAGGAGTTACTGTTGGGCTGAAAAGTCGTACCTGTAGATCACACACATACAAACACACACACACCGTTATTCTACATGACGAAGTTCTGCTTGTCACGCTGAACATTATCACAGGAAGGAAAACGCCATGTACCATCAGCTGACTGAGTGAACAGAGCATAGTCTGGGTTGATGATCTCATTGGACAGGATGTCAAACCACTCCCGAACCACACCCTGGCCCTGTAACATACAGACACATTCAACACAGCTCACGGCTGTGGGTTTCATGAGACAGAAGTACTGCTGCTCCATCAGCTCACACCTGAAACAGGCGTATTATTAATGAGAACTCATGCAGGGTCATATGAATTTAGAAACCCACCATCCCCTCCTCTCCATGGAAACGAACAGCAATGCCCTGTTTGAGTTTCTCATTGCTGGACTTGGAAACCATCTCGCAGCTACTCCTGAATATGGTATCTGTTAATGAGATAAAAAAATGTTTTTTAGTTAGAAGAAAGCATTCAGGAGATATGGAGAACTTTAAGGCACTTTGGCGTTGTTTAGACTGATGTTAGCAATGCATAAAAATGTATTTCCATGAGACCAATGTGGCAACAGCGCAATGTTGTTAGCCAACACGCAAGTGTGCGTTTGTGGTAGACTGGCACCAACAACCGGCACATATCCACCTTTGCTCATTCTGTGTGCATTTAATAAGCCAGGCAACATGACATTGGAGTGTAAATGAACTCTTTGAATGGATTTTGGTGTGATATTCTCACCCTCATACACTTTCTCTATTCATGTGTATAGAGGAGCCTGTGTACCTCTGTGGATGAGCAGGATGTCGTTCTCGTTGACCGGACGATGCACCATGTCTGAATCTGGCTGGCCGGCCAGCAGATGCTCATAGAACCACTCACAGCGTTCCTTGAAGGGCTGAGAGAGTAAAATACAACTTCATCCCACACTGCACAGCACTTTCCTAAACTAATTACCACTTCGCTGTGTTTTCTACTCTCAGACTGTGGATTTTTCAGTCTCGACCGACGGCTCGGAAAGCCTTCAGTTCTGAAATGCTCGTCTGGGGTCTATTTGCATAATATATGCCTTTGTTCTCTAAGCATTGGAGGGAGAATGAGGGATGAGCATGGAAGAGAGCGAAAGGCTTTTCCCTTGGGCTGTACTGAGAGAGGAATCAGGAGATGAAATCAAATTCACCAGGTTAAAGTCTGTAATTAAAACAAGGGCCTACTCCCAGGCGAGCCATAATCCATGGGTAACGAGGCTCGAACGCTGCAGCTCAAATATGAATACTGAAGAGTAAGGGAACAGCACACAACTCGGAGCAGCACTTAAAATTTATGAAGCCATATAAATGGAACTTAAGACAAGTATTATCGCCATGGTTGTAACATTGTTAAATGATCCTTAAGTGAAGTTTCAAAGTCACTTTCCATTAAGTCCCAGAAGACACAAACATAAAGACACAGAGGGACATCAAAGTAGAGAATAAAGTACGAGGTTAAAAAGTTGTGAATTTTACTCAGTGTGGGAGCTAATAAATGATGGCTGATTGTACAAGGTCCTGACAGGATGCAGGGTGAGAAGAACCTGAAATAAAAATTGAGGGTTACCTCGCTCTGGTTAGAAAAGAGCTGAACATAACATTGGAAAAGTTGATATATCAGTCTATATTTTAAGTTAATTTATCAGAGATGCATCATTATCAGTTTACATGTGGGCCGATAAGTAACAAGAAATTACAGTAAAGGAAACTAGATTCTTAAGGCCAATACAGACTTCAATACTTGAGATTTTTTTTAAAGTTGCAAGATACGAGATTGGGAGCATTTCCACTGCCTCTGAACAGCCCTCAACATGGTGACTGTGAGTTGGCGAGTAATTACAAATCCTACTGCATTTCATTTCCTGGCAAGAGCCACCACACGAAGCTGGTTAAGGCAGAGAAACTGGTTAAGATTAGGCTTTGACCTTGAGTCGTTAAGGACACGACAGCTGAACCGACGGCTCCCAGCTAACGGTGTGAGTGCTTTGGGGCGGCTCACGGCAGCACCCGCTGCTCGTTCACCACAGTGCAGAACGTACGTGCTTTCACGTCAGAGTGAAAACACCAGAAAAGTCTCCAACAACATCAGAAAAAGTTGCTAGATTTGTCGCTAGTAGCTTTTGACAAAAAAGTTACCATGAGGGTTTCGAAAGTCGCCAAATTTAGCGAGAAAGTCGCCAAGTTGGCAAAACTGGCACTGGCTAAATATGTCCCCAGAGCAACACTGGACGTAACAATGGTTCCTATCACATATAAAACCAATCAGAAATCCATCTTCATGAAAACAAGTTGTACAAATAATAATATATAAACAAGCATATTAAAGCTACTGCAGATGTAAAAACAAACGCAGTTCACTTAACAAAGCTGTTGTTCACTATTTAAAGACAAAGTCCATCCTCCTTTCTTTGTTGACAAAGAGTTTAATCCCACGGTTAAATCCCAACTCACAAATCCGTTTCTCCTCCTTCAGTCATTGAGTGTTAAAAAAACAAAGCTAGGTAAAAAAAAATAAAAAAAATCTACACCAAGCAAATTGCAAAAAATGTCATTACTTCTTCCATATCTTTCAATTTGAACTCTCACTACTCCGACTAAGCCTCTGCTTAGGTTTCGTTTTCCAATAGTCATGTGCTCGCCCACTGACCAATCACAGCACACGCTGCACCTCACTGCAGCGCTGCACCTGGAAACTAAGCTGTGTGTTAATGCTGACGTACTTGTAGGCCAGCTAGCAGGCTCTGGCACGTCAAAGAATACGCCCAACATGTCAAACTAAAGATCTGATTGGTTGAAGACTATGACAATCAACAATATCGTCCCCATTCACTTAAAGTGCAAAGGGATTCACTTGTGAGTCTGCAGGCCTCGGGCCTCTGTTCTTACCTAGAGACACAGAGGTGAGATCTGATTGGATAAAAGCTCTACTTAAAACAAGCTGCACTGGAAGCAGAGCAACTGAGGAACACAGTAGCTGTGCAATGAGAACATAAGATAATGGGAAAACTATTTTTATAAATTATAATACATGTAGTATATTTAAGAAAAATTATTAAATTATAAAATAGCTATAACTTTGTGATTCTGTTTAGGCCAGCAGAGAAGGCCTTGCAGGCCCTGATGGACCACCACTGGTGAAACTAATTCTAACTAATTGGAACTATTGGAAAGGGTTAGCATTGAGGTTGCATTGAGTAACCTTATGATGCGTTCAAGCTCTACATGGTAATAATTAGTATTTGGTAAAAATTATAATGTGTTCAAATGTCATCTTGAAATTAAGTTTTTGGCGAGAAAGTTATAAATAAATACAGTTAATTGAAGGAGATGTTTTAACAGCGCTATAAAATAAAAGACACATGCCCCTTTATGACACACTGGACAGTGTTCTGTGTGGATGTGCCTGTGCCAACCCGTAACATGTCTTTAAAGGGGAAAGCATTGACCAGCAAAGAGATAAGGTAGTAACTTTAGTGAACAGAAAGAGGACTGAGGCCTCATCAGAGCTGAAGTGGACCACAAACAGAAGTCAATTATTTTTGTTAGCTCACTTTAAAAAGGACTATATGTGAAAACTTCCTAAGTCTACTGTATATTGCCATGTATCACTGTGTAGCAGTAGTAACCGACCATTCAAACCATGAGAAGAAAACATTCAAATCAATAAATATTAAAAAAGGTTTTTGGAAGTTGTGTGTTACATACTTAAAGTGTACACTTTCTGACTAA
>NW_027466478.1:2480000-2507500 GCF_050575085.1 Anarhichas minor | reverse complement strand
GTCAAAAGTAGTAGTAGTAGTAGTAGCACCAGCAGTAGTAGTTGTAGTTGTGGCTGATGCGGTAGCAGTATGTTAAAAGTAATAGCATTAGCGGTAACAGCAGTAGTACATCAAAAGTAGTAACAGCAGTAAAAACTGCTTTTGTAGTTGTGGCTATTGCAGAGGTAGTATGTCAGAAGTAGAAGCGGAGGTAGTACCAGCATAAGTAGTTGCAGTGGCGGGCCGTGCATTTTATACCTGGGCCTTCTGTGCTGTCCTACTACAGTTGAACAGCTACGGTGCAGATACATGAATCCGTGCATGACGGGACGCTGCGTCATTAACGGACAATGCATAGTCAAATCAATGTAATTAACACAATGACAACAACAAAGTCATAAGAACCAGTCACATATATTCATATGACAACAAAGCAACACATCAATCCAGCAGACCTGCAGCGGATCCACACATTCCACCACACAAGAGCACAAGCCATTCAAATATTATTCATAAAAACGACACGATAGACAAATGAACAGTAGTAACGTTACTGCAGATGTAAAAAAACAAATGCAGTTTGTCACCTACCGAATGCTTTTCACTTAAAGACAAAGTCCATCCTCCTTTCTTTGTTGACAAAGAGTTTCCATCGTTTCAGTTCCAGTAAGAAGTCCTTCTCGATTCATGCCAGTGACAGTCGAGCCTCCCCAGTTGTATTTCGCCGGACCGCGGTTGTGGAGCTCAGTTGCCTGCGAGTTCGTTGATCTGTCGATCCACTCGGGTTTCTCCAAAAGTTTTCAAAAGCACCAGTGTCCTGCTGTGCTATGGCGTCCTCAGGTTAGCGTAGCATAGCTCCAAACACCAAGACGCTCAGTTAAAATGAAACACATTCCCAGCCATAAAATGTGCAACACTGTCAGCCAGGAACACCATTCATAAAAATAAATAAACTACACCAAGCAAAACCCTAAACATTTTATAATTTCTTCCATATCTTTCAATTTGAACTCTTACTACTCCAACTAACTTCTGCCAGCTTCCTTAAATTTCACATTAGTCACGCGCTGGCCCACTGACCAATCACGGCACATGTTATTGCTGACGTACTTAGAAGGCTACCTCGGTGCCACTGGCACGTCAAAGAACACGCCCAACATGTCAAACTAAAGATCTGATTGGTTGAAGACTATGACAATCAACGATATCGTCCCCATTCACTTAAACTGCAAAGGCTCTCTAGCGGGCATCGGACCTCTCTCATTACATAGAGACATAGGGGCTGAATCTGATTGGATAAGAGCTCTCTTTAAAACAAGCTGTGCTGGAAGCAGCGCTGCAGACTGGAAACAGAGCAACAGAGGAAGACAGGAGCTGTGCAATGAGAAAATACGATACATGTAGTGTATTTGTAAAAAATTATTAAATGATAAAATAGCTATAACTTTGTGATTCTGTTTAGGCCAGCAGAGAAGGCTTAGCTGGCCCTGACGGCCCACCACTGAGTAGTTGTAGTTCTGGCTATAGCAGTAACATTTCAGAATTGGTTGTAATACCAGCAATAGTAGTTGTGGTTGGGGCAATGGCAGTAGTAGTATGTCAGAGGTAGTAACAGTAGTAGTACCAGCAGTAGTAGCTGTAGTTGTTGCTGTAGTAGTAGTAGTATGTCAGCGGTAGAAGAGGTAGCAGTATTAGTTTTAGGTAGTTGTGGCTAGGATAGTAGTAGTATGTCAGAAATAGTAGTAGTAGTAAAAGCAGTAGTGAATGTAGTTGTTGCTAAAGCAGTAATAGTATGTCAGAGGTAGTACCAGCAGTAGTAGTTGTGGCTATAACAGTAATAATGGTAATGCCAGAAGAAGTAGCAGTAGTAGTAGGACCAGAAGTAGCAGGTGTAGCTAATATGGTTGTAGCACAATGCAGTTTGTCTTTGTAAACTGATTAGATTGACAGCTGACAGATGAAGACTGAGCACAGACCCTTGTGGCATCTGACAGGAGCAGCACATATAGAAGGCCTGAATCACAGCACTGAGCCGACTGGCTGTCATGGAGATGACGTCCTCCCCATCGGCGTACACCTCTGTTTCCGTGACGGCTTCACGGTCCAGCAAGGAGGGCAGCTTTGGCTTGGAGCCAGAGTGGTCGACCTCCCGTTGTTTGAGAAGCAGAGAGGCTATCTCACTGCTGGAGGAGGAGGAAGACGGGTTCTTCCTGTTCCTCTCCAGCTCTGTGGAGATGAGCACCAGCCACTCATCCAGGGAGTGCCACAGCAGCTCCAATGGCTGCAGAGACACAGACAGGAGGTGAGAGCCACACAGGATCAAAGAGAAAACCAAGGGAGTCATCCATGAAAACATCACGAGAGAGGAGTGACTCTGGCTTTCAGGATGTCTGCAGGTTTTTACAAAGCTTCAATCAAGGCTTTAGCACATGTTTCACGTTGTCTGGGATGGAGTTAAGACTGACCTTTGTCCAAGTGAGTACAAGCCATGACAATTTTGAATCTAGTAAAGGTCATTGTAAGGAGCATTATCAGGATTTTCAAGGACCTATAGGACCTAGGACCTCTATGCACCAGCATAGAGGTTTGCTTTTAATGGGTCGGTTCATCCAAATAACACGAATATATATTTTACTTATGTGCTATATCTCAAAACAATGTTGTGGATAGTTTTTGTCACCGATTGTTTTTGTCTCTACTTAAATACAATGAATGTGATTGAAATTTAGTTTGTAGAGCTCATAACGGTGAAATAATGACAAGTGAAAAGGTCAACAGTAACATCTGGTGAAACGGAGTCCTTGTTCCTCTGCAAAGTCCACATTATCTGAAGACAGGTGTCTCAAAACCTAATTAAACCAGAACTTTCTGTGTGGTTGTCGATGTACTTTTCTGTTACTTGAAAGAAAAAACTTGAAAAAAAGTCATACATGATTGGATTTTTTTTAGTTTTATGCCACAGCAGAATCTTGTTAACAATCATTTTAGAAAGGTTTTTTATAGAAATGTTCTATATGAGCAGTAAAACTAACCTGAAGACTCCATTTCTGGTTGGGCAATATTGAAATAAACAGTATACTATGAAACATGTTATAAACATATCACAAAAAGTAAGGAAATTTGTGTTTGGTAGATTATTTCTTTGTTGTAACGATGCTTCTTGGCAATAAATGTTATACCGTTTGAAAGCCTGTTTATTTCCCTTTTAAATGGTGACACATTTATGTGATGAGCAGCAGAGCCGAGTATGTGGGTTGCGCCCATGAAAAATTTGCCAAAAATTCTCTGCCAATGCCAACAGAGCTGTTTATCAGAGACTACCTCCAGAATTTGGGAGTGGAGAGGATGGAATAGCCTGCCAGCAGTCCTGAACTCAACCCATTGAACACTTGTGGGATCAGCTTGGGCATGCTGTTCGTGCCAGAGTGACCAACACAACCACGTTGGCTGACTTGCGACAAATGCTTTTTGAAGAATGGGATGCAATCCCACAGCAGTGTGTGAGCAGGAGGAGCCAGGCTGATGTGGCTGTGTATGGTTCTTTCACACGCTACTAAGGCTCCTGTTTGTTAAATGAATACATTGTTGAATTGCCAATATGTCTTGTTTCTTCAGACTTCAATCATCTAATCCACCAAACGAGTCAATGGCAGAATAAGCTGTTTGGCATTGGCAGAGAAGATTTGACAAATTTTTCATGGGTGCAACCCACATACTCAGCTGTGCTGCTCATCCCACAAATGTGGCTTAAAGGGAAATAAACAGGCTTTCCAACAGTATAAGATTTATTGCCAAGAAGCATCGAAATAATCTACCAAACACTAATGTCCTTACTTTCTGTGCTATGTTTACTTGCAGAGATACCGCTATACAATCTCTACCCAAGTAACTGTCGCTTTAACTTTTGTGTTGTGTTAGATGTGCAGGCAGTGTTGAAAATCATTGAGCAGAACTGCTTTATAACAATATTATATGTATATCTATATATTCTGTTATTACATATCATTGTTCATAATCATATACTGTACTGCAATAAAAAATGACAAGTAGCATGAAAGACAATTTGATTCATATTGCCCAACCCCAACTCTGTCCAAACCCACCAAAATGCCACAGTGCCAATCATTTTCAAATGGAACATTAAATATCAGAGTAAATCATCTATCAGATTTTCATTCAGTGGGAGATTAAATGTACACACCCAGCTACCTTGACAATAGTAAGTATGATTATGAGATTGCAGGGTTCCAGAGATCATGTTTCCCAAATTTCAACTGCAAATGATAAAAATGTCCATGGCTCACATCAAAGACAGCAGAACCTGTCCAGGAACATTCATCTTTTTGTACCGTCTCCACCTCCATCTGTCTCGCACACATCTGCAACCAATGGAGTCAATTCTTATTGGTGCTGTTTTAGTTGAAAGGACATACAGTCAAGTCAGTATGATCAAGATATACCATGTTATGATGCGTTACCAACAATCTACCAATAAAAGAAGCAACTAACACAAAGTTACACTATTGCCCCAGTGTTGGTTTTGATACCACCACTAGCAAAGACATTTTCAAACTCTACACAAAAGTTTAACTTTAAAGCTGCAGTAATCAATGTTTTCAGTTATGTATAAGGGGTCACTCATAGTGACAACCCACAAAGAGTCTCTTTCTTTGTGTAACATAAACATTTTTGATGATGGTCACTTAAATGTAGTTCTTAAAGATTAGTGACAAATATATGTAGTGAGCAGGACAGTGCAAAAATAAACCTGTTAGTGTTGTGACAAAGCAATTGGGACATTGTTTCTAAATTAACTCATTTCTTTGAGATTTCTGCAGTGACATTTCCTGTTACTTAATCGCCAACATACACAGTCACACTGCATGCTGGTCTATTTGTTATGAGCCAATATTGGTGGATATATTGGTCCGAGTGATGTTGACAACCCCTCTCCTCATGAACAATATTCATGTCGCCTCGAAGATATTTAACAGCCACTGGATTTTTTAAGTTTGTTTATCATATCGTTTTACTTCTCAATTGTTGTCAGCTGTGGTTGATGAATACTCCATTGTTCCCTGAATGGTCAATAACAAAATATTATTGGAAAAAGGTTTAGCCTTGATATTCCTGTCCTTTGGATGTGCATACAGAATTAAGCATTGACCAGATCATAATTTCCATTGGTGATCATCAGTTTTGACATACAGTTAAATAGAAAAAAATATTTGTTGTTGGTTTGGTTGGTTTAATCTCACACTTCTGCAAATAACATAGAGCATACTTCCATTCCAGCAGCCTACCCGGTGGTTCTTACAGCACCTGCAGATTACAATATACCGTATGTACAGCTCCTACTTACCTTAAAGACCTGGCTGCGAGGCGTCTTGTTGCCATTGTAGCCCATGTCATTGCCATTGTTGGGTGATGAAGGGCCCAGGCGGAATACATGGCAGAAAATACGAACGATTCTCAGCAGACTCTTCATTTGAGCTTCATAACTGCTGGATAGGCTGATGATGGACAGAGAGCAAACGAGGGATAATGTTCACAATGTTAAATACAGATCTTCTAAAGCTGCATTCTCTCTAATGTCCACCAGGGGGCGACTCCTCTGGTTGTATAGAAGTCTATGAGAAAATGACTCTACTTCTCTCTTGATTTATTACCTCAGTAAACATTGTAAACATGAGTTTATGGTCTCAGTCTCTAGTTTCAAGTCTTCTTCATTACAGCATGATGTTCATTTAGTAAATGATGGTCCATTTAGAGTCAAACAGACCATAAAGCAGGGGATGCTTTAGGGCGGGGCTACACGGTGATTGACAGGTTTCTACCATAGCGTTGTAAATTCTGGGTGTTGTCAGTGTTTCTCCCTTTCACAGTGCGTTTTCAGTTTATTTAAGTTCATTGTAACATTTTAGCTAAATTAAAATGACATATTCTGGGTTCAATTGTACTTAGCTCCACCCTGTCGTTTCACTTCTGGTTCCAAAATACCAAGATGGCTACTGCCAAAAATTTAGAAGGCAATGGCCAAAATGCCGAACTCAAGGCAGGAAAAGAAAGCAAATATGTAAATCAAATATGTACAATTATACACAATTATACCTGAGAAGCTTGTGTCCATTAGTGGTAGCCACTTCAGCAAGACTGGTCAAGATCCTCTGGTAATGACTGTCACTCTGCTGAGAGACATGCTCCATAACCTGCCTGAGCTACACAAACACACATGTCAATAGAAGTGTATACACAGGGCTTATCAAGGGATGCAGAGACAAACTGGACATACCATGTTCTCTTTCATTTCATCATTTTGTGTCATCTGGATGAGGGTCTGGAAAAGTCTGCCGTGGTGCTGGATGAGGATCTCACAGGTCTCCCCATATCCACCCTGAACACACAAAAGGTGGGACAGTAACCACGTGAACTGAACAACACTAAGAGGAAAAAGTATGAAGTGCAAAAAGTGGTTTAAAAAAAAAAAAAACTCACCTGCACACAGAGATCCAGAGGAGTGATTCCATTGTTGTCAGCGAGGTATTTGGCACCTCGAGAGAGCAGGATCAGTGCTGTGTCTCTTTGGCCATGGCTACAGAATAACACAGTAATGGAGCGTTACATTATGGCTATAATGGGTATTTTAGAACATTTTATTCCCCAATATTCTGGCTTACTTTAGTATTCTGACATGAGAATTAGTGAGTGCGACAGTGATGGAAGTGTAAAAGTGAAGGCCTTTATACACGTTCTTATGACAAAAAAACAACACAAAAATGCACCTGCGAATAGCTTGCATTAAAACTATTGATACCAACAGCGGTGTATATTTGTGACAGTTGTAACAATTTTTCATTCAATTTCAAATAGATTCACACAGGCAGAAGACCAACTCCAGGATCCTATTGACTCAGAGCAATTATTTTATAGTCTAAGCTTCTGTGATATTCTATTGAGTTTAGATAGATAGATAGATAGATAGATAGATAGATAGATAGATAGATATATATAAACTTTATTTATCCCCAGGGGGAAATTAGTTTGTAGCAGCAGCAATTTACAGAGTAAAATATAACTTATGGAATGCACAACATATACAGTACAATAAAATAACAAAGCAGATATTGAATTTGAAGGAATAGATTAATAAAAAATAAGATAAATAGAATAAAAAATAGAAATGCACAGTATGTACCATGAATAGAGTGGTATTAACTAGTAACTAAACAACCTGGACAGTAGAGCAAGGATCACCAACAACAAGCAACAACCATGTAGCGTTGTTGTAGTCATGTGAAGGACGATGATATGGCCCGAGGTGTTGTATTATAAAGTCTTATTGCAGTGGGAAGGAATGTTCTCCTGGATCTGTCCTTGTGACAGCAGAGCTGGATCAGTCTGTTGGAGAAAGTGCTCCTCTGTCCCTGCAGTAGGTGGTGGAGAGGGTGGTCCGGGTTATCCAATATGGACAATAGTTTCTTCAGTGTCCTCCTCTCCACCACCTGTTCCGGATAGTCTTGTTTACAGCCAATGATGGAGCCGGCCTTCAGTTTGTTAAGTCTGTTGGTGTCTCCGGCTCCAATGGTGCTCCCCCAGCAGACTACGGCGAAGTAAAGTGCACTGGCCACAACAGACTGGTAGAACATCTCCAACATCTTGCTGCACACGTTGAAGGATCGAAGTTTCCTCAAGAAATAGAGTCTACTTTTAGCGAATTATCTGGGGCTTGAAATTGTGTAACTGTAAGGGAACACAAAGGGACTGGATCTGCTGTGTGCTGCCTTCGTCAAGGTTTTGTTTTGGACTTTGTAGCCTCCGTGTTGTTTTCCACTGTAGCTACCGTTTTGAATATATATTCAACACAATTGAATTGATGGATGCACATATTAACAGTGCGAACTGCTTAACAAAGGATGTTGCTTTTTTTCCGCGTAAAACTAGCTTTCTCTTTGAAAGGTTACGTGTCAAAAACAACATAAAAAATATATTGAAGTGCAAAATCATTGAGTGCCCCGGTGCCTTTAGAGAGGTTGAGAGCACACTATGAATCTACAACATTACAATGAGATCACCTGCAGGCGAAGTAAAGAGGCGTGGCTCCAGAGACGTTGGGCCGGTTGATGTCAGCTCCACTGTCCAGAAGACACAACACCGTCTAAGCAGACACAACATGTTCACTCATAAAATATTTCACTGGGATAAAAAGAAGAAAAAATGACTAATGTCAACAACACTCAACTACAACAATTTCAAGATTTACTGAAATGACTTTGGTGTCTCATCATGTAATTGCTAAATATTCAATAGGATAAAAGGCAATCTCTCTGATGAATCATATCCGGTATATTACTTCTGAAACTTCTGGAGGAGGCCCAAGCTTGGACAGTAGCTCCGTCCTCACAGCGTAAGCGAGTGCACCCTCTGCTGTGGCTGGCTCATGCTACGCTCAACCGAAAGCCTGTATCGTTACCACACTGAATGTAATGGCTGCTACACTAACTCGCATGCAGGCTCAGTGAATGGACAGCGATGCACGCACACGCACACACACACACACACACACACACACACACACACACACACACACACACACACACACACACACACACACACACACACACACACACACACACACACACACACACACACACACACACACACCTTATCTGATAGTATCAGGTTCACATCCAGGCAGGAAGGCCAGGCTTTACAACACTGTCTTCATGGCCAATTTTACAATATTAGAAAACCAAAATTTGGAAAGAAAAGACAGAATGAACAAGCAACCAGATGCTTGCTGGATTCATTGTTGAGGGATCTGTGTAGAGCACAGCTGCACTACTGGTATTTGGTACCTAGAGTTGTGAGTGGACATGCTACCTCTTATCAATTGAGAATTACATTCTATCAGATAAAACACAATTTACAAAAATGTTGCTCTGTTACTGTATTACAATTTTTACCCGTAATGTCTTATTTTCATCATTAAGCTGACATATAACTGCAAAGTATCTTACTCAAAATATAAGGAAACTACAAATAGCAACCATATTTTCAGTTCCAGCAACCAGAAGCCTGACAACCACTTTAAAAATTCAGTGTTTAGCCCTGAAAGGCCTAAAAACCTAACAAGAAGCCCTGAGAAGCCATACTGCGAGGCTGGCTGACTGATCAATCCAAAGACTAAGATTGTTTGCCTAGTTAGAGTGCTCTAACTAGGGCTACAAATACAGATAATTTCAATAAAAGAGATATTTGAAATTGGCTCACAGTTTTGTGTCCGTTCTGACAGGCTACATGTAGAGCCGTCTGCCCCATGGCGTCCTCCACATCCACGTTGGACACATGCTGGACCAGATCATGGAGGAGCTCCGTCCTCCCATTCACTGCCAACCAGTGGATCTGCAGCAGAGGTTCACATGCATGATCACTATCCTGACTGGACTTAAATAACCACCAGTCACAGAGATAACAGGATTACAATGATTTGAAGACATTCAATACAACATGAACAACAGCCAGAGGGTTCAAATCAACTCACAGCAGTCAGTCCCTCATTGTTGCAGATGTTGACATCAGCATTATATTCCAGCAGTTTGCCCATACACTTCTTCTGTCTGAGGAAACAGTGAAGGCAAGTGTTACGTAGCAGTGTTATCACACACTCACTCACTCGTTTTCACACATCTATCAGTAACCACATGCAAATCAAATCTAGAAGTCTAATAAGCATAATAAGAACAATCAGAGAAATGGATCCATTCAGGTACATTTATCTCCATGTGAACAGTAGAATCAAGCAGCAGAAATCCAGGAAAGATGTGAATGGATGACATAAGATCACAGAGCATGTCTACCCATCAACACCATACTGGTTGGAAGTTGTCTCGGATGGTACATATTACCGGAATAATGAGTGAGAGGCCAAATGTTGGACACGCACTAATCCCACTGGCAACATTTCTAGAGGAGAGTTCAAGGTATCCAGCAGTTTTTTTCCTTCTCTACCTTCAGTAGTGCTATGGAGCCGGTTTTTATGATTGGGTCCCGGTTACGTTTGTCTCCTGCACATCCTTTCACAGGTGGAAGTAATGTGCCAAGAAAGATGACAATGTGCCACCAAAAGGCAGGGAAGAAGGCTGGCGCGATAGTAATCACAGATGTAAACAATACAGTATTTGAAATACTTCAAAATGTGGCTATGCAAATGATTTATGATGAAAGAAATGCATTCAACATGTTTGCTGGACCTCAAAGATTCACACAATGTGTTCAAATCAAATCAGCAAATAACTACAAGTGTAAAAGTGAACTCACAGGACCAAGACCTATAATAAAAGCTGAACATGTGAATAGAGTTTAAATGTAGTACGAGGCTCGTACCCGTTCCTAGCAGCCAGGTGCAGAGGGGTGCAGCCTGAGATGTCCTGGTAGTTTGGGTTGGCTCCTCTCTTTAGCAGCAGAACCAGACACTCCACTGACCCACAGCTGTACAGAGAGGACAGAGCAACATAGGCTACATTCAGACTGCAGGCAATCCCATCACCTTCTCAAATAACATATTTAAGACAGACTGTCTGCACTTTATTTGCAAATGATTCTATTTCGATTGGTGTATCCAGACATCAATGGTTAAAGGATCATTTATTGTCATGATGCAACACAGGGATGCCTAACGGAATTTAGAAGTAGCTTATTATTTGTAACACAACAAACACATGACAAACTAAATAAAAACAGTAGTACATTCCTGTAGAGCATTTTTTGAATTTGCATCATAAGGAATGTAAACAGCCGACATCTTCACGTTAAAAATGAAACATCAGTAACACATTGTCCATCAACTGTGACTGTTTGAGCACCAAGCATCATGACGGCATTCATCCCACTTTGGATGGAGCAGATCTCATTTCTGCAAATCTGACCCAGTTTCTGTGTGGACCTGGTCCATGACAACCCAGAGTTCAGACCAGGAAGCAGAGTTGCAGTCTTACACACTTCTCTGCGCCTCCATTAGAGCAGTTACTCACCCAAAACCACATAGAGACTGTGTCTGCCCCACGGCCACTTAAATTAATTAAATCATAAGTAAACAGTTGAGGAGTTAAACTAAATAACCTAATCCAAGTTAACACCAACGCAACAGTGCAACAAAATAGGATAATTAAATGTGGACTCTTAAATATCAGATCTTTCTCATCTAAAGTTGTATTAGTAAATGATTTAATATCAGATAATCATATTGAACTATTTTGCCTTACTGAAACCTGGCTGTGTAATGAAGAATATGTCAGCCTAAATGAATCAACTCCTCCAAGTCATATTAATACTCACATTCCTCGAGGCACCGGCCGAGGAGGTGGAGTAGCAGCCATCTTTAACTCAAGCCTATTATTAAACCCTAACCCTAAACTAAACTATAACTCATTTAAAAGCCTGGTTCTTAGTCTTTCACACCCAACGTGGAAAACAATACAGCCAGTTATATGTGTTATAGTGTACCGGGCCCCAGGCCCGTATTCTGAATTCCTATCGGAATTTTCAGAGTTCTTATCAAGTTTAGTTCTAAAACAGATAAAGATTATTGTAGGTGACTTTAATATTCATGTGGATGTCGAGAATAATAGCCATGTCAGCTCTATTTTGACTTATTGTTGAACAGATGAGACCAGACAACTTTTTATAATTCTGTGTTGTCTTTTTAATTGTTTAGAGGGGCCTTTTCCTTCAATTAAAAAAACCATTTACTAATTGTTGTCCTTGTTTGTGATGTTTGTGCCCAGAAGTAAATACAAGTAATTTTGTCCAAATCTAGTTTAAATGGCGACACAATTAATAGATAAAATCAGGATTCGAAGTAACTAATGTAATTGAATCATTACTGAAACAAAGTAATATTTTTGTGAGCTGGTACTTTTTGGAGTATACTGTAAAAACAGTAATTTAAATGTACTGAAGTATTTCGTGCTACATTTCAATTCAATTTATTTTGTATAGTCCCAAATCACAAATTTGCCTCAGAGGGCTTTACAATCTGTACACATACGACATCCTCTGTCCCAGGACCCTCACATCAGAACAGGAAAAACTCCCCCAAAAAGGCCTAGCACAACACACAAATCCGCAACACTGCAATAGAATGAAGAATGACGTCATTATGGGTTGTGGTAAAAAATAAGCATTATTGTACCTCGACATCAGTAGAAAGGTTGCATCTACGGTATATCTGTTAATCAATGATTAAGTGCACCACCCGGTTGCCTGAACATAAGGTGCATGCTGGGTCTTGCTAAAACATGATATACTTACATGTTCATGGTGGATCCTCCTCTCCGCCTTGTCCTTTTCTCTGGACTATTTCTGTCCTCTCACTTCTCTGCAGGCCCGGCACCGTTCCCTGAACCACTCCCCCACTATGTCCCCTCTGCAGCTGAGCCCAACCACGCCCTGCTACCACAGTAGCTAAGGCTAGAAATTGGCCCGATGCGTCCTCTCAGGGAAAGCACAGGAAGATTATTCATCTTTGAGTCTGAAGCAGAGTTGCAGTTTTACACACTTCCATTGTTTCCATGAGAGCAGTTACCCACCCCAAACGAGGCGGGGGCGACTGTGGCTAAGTGGAGAGCAGGGCCATCCTTCAATCAGAGGATCGGCGGTTCGATCCCCGGCTCTGGCTCTGCTAGTTGCATGTTGATGTGTCCCAAAAACCTCACCCCAAAAAATTGCTCCCGTAGCTGTGCCATAGAATCTGAATTGTAAGTTGCTTTGGATAAAAGCATCTGCTAAATGACTGTAATGTAAAAAACCATATAGAGACTGTGTCTCCACCACGGCCACTTAAATTAATTAAATCATAAGTAAACAGTCGAGGAGTTAAACTAAATAACCTAATCCAAGTTAACACCAATGCAACAGTGCAACAAAATAGGATAATTAAATGTGGACTCTTAAATATCAGATCTTAGTACTGCGTTTATCTCATTATTAGATTAGATTGGTTTCTGTCAGAATGTACAGAAACCCACTCACTGTTTTAACCCTCGACCTGGTTCTGACTTATGGCATTAAAATAGAAGATTTAATAGTCTTTCCACAGAACCCTCTTTTATCGGACCATTATCTAATAACTTTTGAATTCCTACTAACGGAGTGTACACCATTAGGCAAAGGTTTCTACACTAGATGTCTATCTGATAGTGCTGTAGCTCCATTTAAAGAAGTGATTCCATCTGTATTTAACTCAATACCATTGTGTTGGCTGGGCGTGGTTGGGCGCAGCTGCAGAGGGGACAGAGTGGGGAGGAGTGGTTCAGGGAACGGTGCTGGGAAGAGCTTTGATTAGCCGCAGCTGAAACTGGGCCTTGATTGTCTCTCTCCCTATATGAACAGTAGTAGGGACGGAGACGGGAGGGAGAGAAAGGAGTAAGCAGGAGTCAGGAGCTGACGGAGCGACGGCAGGATGAGAGACGAGCCTGACGGACGCATACAGGGCGGTGCGCTCGGGGGCACGGCAGGAGAGCGCACGGCCGAGAGCTTCGTAAACTGCATTACTATTAAATAAAGAACATTGCTAACGCCATTTGAGTGTGTGCGGACTCTTTGTGCTGACAGGATCCACGGCGGTGACAGCGACGTGTCACACTGGAGCCCAACTTGGATTACGCACATGGCGGATGAGGAGAGGTCGACCCAGCCGATCGTGGCGCTGGGGCAGATGCTGGGTGGGATCGCAGCCATGCAGAGGGAGCAAGCGGAGATGAACAGGCAGTTCCTGGGGGCGCTCCAGGTCCAGGCGGAGAGGCAGGCCTACGCCTTAGAACAGCTCGCGGCACGGACCGCTGTAGCTCCACCGGTACCGGGGGCCCCTACGTTGGCCGGGGTGGTTCTGCACAAAATGACTGCAGCAGATGACGTGCAGTCATTCTTGGATTCGTTTGAGGCAACAGCGGAGGCGTGCGGCTGGCCCGTGGAGGAGCGGGCGCTCCGGCTTTTGCCTCTTCTGACAGGGGAGGCACAGACAGCGGCCCTGGGGTTGCCCCCGGCAGCCAGGCATAGTTACGCGGACGTGCGAAAGGCCGTTATGGACCGACTGGGCCTGTCCCCGGAGGACCACCAGGGAAGGTTCCGCGAGGCCAGGCTGGGGCCCGAGGACCGGCCCTTCGCATATGCGCAACGGCTGAAGGACGCCGCAACCAGGTGGCTGCAACCAGGGGGTCCAGTAGACGCGCAGGAGGTGATAGAGAAGGTGGTCCTGGAGCAATTCGTGGGGGGGCTGCCGGCCCGAACATCGGCATGGGTCCGATACCACCGCCCTACGACACTGGGGACCGCCGTCACCCTGGCTGAGGACCACCTGGCGGTTCACCCAAGCGGCCAGGGGGACAATAGTCGCCCGCTGGCTGCAGCCCGGCCAGTGGCCGCCCCTCGGAGGAGGCTACATCCGCAGGCCCTGGCGCGGGCCCCACCAGCTCCGGGGTTGGCAACCCTCCGTCAGTTCCCCGATCCATCGACCCCAGCAAACACCGGCACTCTTCCCAACATTCAGGGGGTCCCTCAACCGTCAGGGCAGGAGTGTTGGAGGTGCGGGCAGGCCGGACATTTCCGGAGTGAGTGTCCGCTTATGGAGGTGGGCCAAGTGGTCCGGGTTGCCGGTCCTCCAACACCCTCCCCCGGTCCAGGAGCGACATACCGCGTTCCGGTAAGAATCCAGGGGGGTGTACATCAGGCAATGGTGGATACTGGCTGTACACAGTCTATGATCCACCAGAGCCTGGTTCGGCCCGGGGCATTGGTGGAGGCATTATGGGGGAAAATTAGGTGTGTGCATGGGGACGTTCACGAGTATCCCATAGTGTCACTAGAAATTAGATACAGGGGGAAAAAACATAGTGTAAAGGCTGCGGTTAGCTCCCGCCTTACGCATCCTATGATCTTGGGAACAGACTGGCCGGGATTTAATAAATTAGTGGGGCACGGTGCAGGGGTGCGTTCACGGTAGACAGGGTCATGCGGTATGTGTGCTGTGCTCAGCGGTGACGCGAGGTTGTCCGACGCTGCAGACGGGGAGGGGGAACCAGCAGAGCCTCCCGTGGAGACTTTGCTGGGTCCCGAACTACACTCCATGGAAGATTTTCCACTTGAGCAGTCTCGGGATGATACTCTACGCTCAGCCTTTGACCAAGTGATACGAATTGATGGTCAGTTGGTGCGCCCTGACGCAGCACAGTCATACCCGCACTTTTCATTGATTAGGGACAGACTGTATAGAGTGAGTCGTGACACTCAGTCAGGTCAGGAAAATACCCAGTTGTTGGTGCCGAAAAGCCGTCGGGAAATCATTTTCCAGGCGGCTCACTATAACCCGATGGCTGGCCACATGGGATATGAGAAAACACTGGACCGGATAATGACCCGATTTTATTGGCCAGGCATTCGGGGGGGATGTGCGCCGATGGTGTGCATCCTGCCCGGAGTGTCAATTGGTAAACCAGCCGGCCATTCCGAGGGCGCCTTTGCGTCCTCTGCCATTAATGGAGGTCCCGTTCGAGCGAATCGGCATGGACCTCATCGGGCCATTTCACCGGAGTGCACGTGGATATCGCTTTGTGTTAGTCCTAGTGGATTACGCAACACGATATCCCGAGGCAGTGCCATTGCGCAACATTTCTGCAAAGAGTGTCGCGCAGGCTCTGTTTCAGGTCATCTCCCGGGTCGGAATCCCGAAAGAGATTCTGACTGACCAGGGCACCTCGTTCATGTCACGCACACTGAGAGAACTTTACGGATTACTGGGCATTAAATCTATTCGGACCAGTGTTTATCACCCACAGACCGACGGTCTGGTGGAGCGTCTGAATAAGACTTTAAAATCCATGATCCGTAAATTTATTCACGACGATGTACGAAATTGGGATAAATGGCTTGATCCTCTGTTGTTTGCAGTGCGGGAGGTTCCCCAGGCCTCCACGGGATTTTCTCCCTTTGAACTACTGTTTGGCAGGACACCACGGGGGGTGCTCGACCTGATTAAAGAAAACTGGGAGGAGGGTCCGAGCACCGGGAAAAATGAAATTCAATATGTCCTGGACCTGCGAGCAAAACTTCACACACTGGGTCGAATGTCACGTGATAATTTGCTCCAGGCCCAGGAACGTCAACAACGGCTGTACAACAGAGGGGCCAAGCTGAGACAATTCACACCGGGAGAGAAGGTACTTGTATTGCTTCCCTCTTCCAGCTCTAAACTTCTCACCAAGTGGCAAGGGCCCTTTGTGGTCACACGGCGGGTGGGGGATGTCGACTATGAGGTGGTGCGTTCGGACAGGGGTGGAGCTACACAGATCTACCACCTCAACCTCCTAAAAGCATGGAGGGAGGCGGAGTCTGTTTCTCTGGTGTCCGCGGTACCTGAGAGAGAGGAGCTGGGGCCGGAGGTTCCAAAGTCCTCCAATCCAACCTCGCTCCTTTGTGAAGCCCATCTCTCCGCGACCCAGAGGACAGACATTGCACAGTTACAGGAACGGTTTGCTGATGTGTTCTCTCTCCTGCCAGGGCGCACAAACCTCATAATGCACCAAATTGAGACTCCTCCGGGAGTGACGGTGCAGTTACGACCCTACAGGTTACCTGAACACAAAAGAAAAGTGGTTCAGAGGGAATTAGCTGCTATGCTGGAGATGGGGGTAATAGAAGAGTCCAACAGTGCCTGGTGTAGCCCCATTGTTCTTGTTGTCAAGAAGGATGGGTCTATACGGTTCTGTGTGGACTATCGCAGGGTGAACGATGTGTCACGATTTGATGCTTACCCAATGCCCCGGGTCGACGACCTCCTGGACCGACTGGGCACTGCACGGTTTTTTACGACACTGGATTTAACCAAGGGCTACTGGCAGATTCCTCTGTCGCCAGAGTCCAGGGAAAAAACGGCCTTCTCCACTCCGTTTGGGTTATACCAATTCACCACACTTCCCTTTGGGTTGTTCGGTGCCCCTGCCACTTTTCAGCGCCTCATGGACCGGGTGCTGCGTCCGCATGCTGCATATGCTGCCGCCTACTTGGATGATGTGATAATTCACAGCACCACCTGGGCGGAGCATGTGCAGCGGGTGGGCGCAGTGCTGGAGTCCCTGAGGCAGGCGGGGCTCACCGCCAACCCGGGGAAGTGTGCAGTTGGACGGAGGGAGGTACGGTATCTGGGGTACCACTTGGGTGGCGGGCAGGTGCGCCCTCAGGTGGACAAGACTGCTGCTATCGCAGCCAGGCCGCCACCCAAGACAAAAAAAGAGGTTAGGGGGTTTTTGGGGCTGGCGGGTTATTACAGGCGGTTCATCCCAAACTTCGCAGATCTGACCAGCCCCTTGACCGACCTGACCCGGAAAGGTGCCTCAGATCCGGTCCAGTGGTCGGAGCAGTGCCAGTTGGCGTTTGAGCAGGTAAAACAAGCCCTCTGTGGGGAACCACTCCTTCATACACCTAACTTCTCTTTTCCCTTTACTCTGCAGACTGACGCATCGGACAAAGGGCTGGGGGCCGTTTTGTCCCAGCAGGTACAGGGGGTTGACCGCCCGGTTCTCTACATCAGCCGGAAGCTATCCGAGAGGGAGACCAGGTACAGCACGGTGGAAAAGGAGTGCCTGGCCATCCGGTGGGCGGTCGACTCCCTGCGCTACTACCTCCTGGGACGCCCTTTCACCCTCTGTTCGGACCACGCCCCGCTCCAGTGGCTTCACCGCATGAAGGATACTAACGCCCGGATCACTCGGTGGTATCTGGCTTTACAGCCTTTTAACTTCAAGGTGGTCCATAGGCCGGGGGCACAGATGGTCGTGGCCGACTTCCTCTCCCGTCCTCAAGGGGGGGGGGGGAGTAGGTTAGGCCGGATGGCTCCCCGGCCTAAGTCGGGCGGTAGGGGTATGTGGTGGCTTCCATGAGAGCAGTTACCCACCCCAAACGAGGCGGGGGCGACTGTGGCTAAGTGGAGAGCAGGGCCATCCTTCAATCAGAGGATCGGCGGTTCGATCCCCGGCTCTGGCTCTGCTAGTTGCATGTTGATGTGTCCCAAAAACCTCACCCCAAAAAATTGCTCCCGTAGCTGTGCCATAGAATCTGAATTGTAAGTTGCTTTGGATAAAAGCATCTGCTAAATGACTGTAATGTAAAAAACCATATAGAGACTGTGTCTCCACCACGGCCACTTAAATTAATTAAATCATAAGTAAACAGTCGAGGAGTTAAACTAAATAACCTAATCCAAGTTAACACCAATGCAACAGTGCAACAAAATAGGATAATTAAATGTGGACTCTTAAATATCAGATCTTAGTACTGCGTTTATCTCATTATTAGATTCGATTGGTTTCTGTCAGAATGTACAGAAACCCACTCACTGTTTTAACCCTCGACCTGGTTCTGACTTATGGCATTAAAATAGAAGATTTAATAGTCTTTCCACAGAACCCTCTTTTATCGGACCATTATCTAATAACTTTTGAATTCCTACTAACGGAGTGTACACCATTAGGCAAAGGTTTCTACACTAGATGTCTATCTGATAGTGCTTTAGCTCCATTTAAAGAAGCGATTCCATCTGTATTTAACTCAATACCATTGTGGTGGCTGGGCGTGGTTGGGCGCAGCTGCAGAGGGGACAGAGTGGGGAGGAGTGGTTCAGGGAACGGTGCTGGGAAGAGCTTTGATTAGCCGCAGCTGAAACTGGGCCTTGATTGTCTCTCTCCCTATATGAACAGTAGTAGGGACGGAGACGGGAGGGAGAGAAAGGAGTAAGCAGGAGTCAGGAGCTGACGGAGCGACGGCAGGACGAGAGACGAGCCTGACGGACGCATACAGGGCGGTGCGCTCGGGGGCACGGCAGGAGAGCGCACGGCCGAGAGCTTCGTAAACTGCATTACTATTAAATAAAGAACATTGCTAACGCCATTTGAGTGTGTGCGGACTCTTTGTGCTGACAGGATCCACGGCGGTGACAGCGACGTGTCACAACCATGTTTCAACATAACAGAGGACTCCTGTGATAACTTTAGTCCGTCCCAGGTTGATCATCTTGTTGATAGTGCTACAGGTTCACTGAGGACACTAGACTCTATTACTCCTCTAAAAAAGAAGATGGTAAAACAAAGAAGTTTGCTCCATGGTATAACCCTCAAAAGAAATAAGAACAACCCCAGGTTTCTCTTCAGCACTGTAGCCAGGCTGACAGAGTCACAGCTCTGTTGAGCCGTATAGACCTCAGTAGTAATGACTTCATGAACTTCTTTAATGATAAGATTATAACTATTAAAGAGAACATTAATAATCTCCTGCCCTCAACCAGTACCGATCTATCCTCAAATAGAGTAACCTTAGAAACAGCTGTAAACCCTGATATATATTTAGATGGCTTTACTCCCATCGACCTTCACCAATTGATTTCAACAATTTCAAAGTCTAAACCTTCTACCTCTTAGACCCTATACCGACTAGACTGCTTAAAGAAGTTTTACCGTTAGTTAGCACATCTTTATTAGATATGATCAACCTGTCTTTACTAACAGGCCATGTACCACAGTCCTTCAAAGTAGCTGAAATTAAACCTCTTCTTAAGAAGCCCACTCTCGATCCAGAGGTGTTGGCTAACTATAGACCGATCTCTAACTTTCCCTTCCTCTCTAAGATCCTTGGGAAAACAGTCGCAAATCAGTTGTGTAACTTTCTACGTAACAATAGTTTATTTGAGGATTTTCAGTCAGGATTTAGAAAGCATCATAGCACAGAGACAGAGCTGGTGAAAATAACTAATGACCTTCTAATTGCATCAGACAAAGGACTTGTCTCTGTACTTGTCTTGTTAGACCTTAGTGCTGCGTTCGACACCATTGACCATGACATCCTGTTGCAGAGACTTGGACTTTTCTACATTTTGTCATGGTATAACCACAGATTCAAATTTATTTCATTGGGATTTTGTGTCATGGACCAACACAAAATAGTCCATCATTTGGAAGTTGGGGGAAAGTTTACATGGATTTAAAAATTATTTACAAATAAAAATCTGAAAAGTGTTGAGTGCATATGTATTTACCCCCTTTACTGTAAAACCCCTAACAAAGATCTGGTGCGACCAATTGCCTTCACAAGTCACATAATTAGTAAATAGGGTCCACCTGTCTGAAATTTAATCTCAGTACAAATACACCTGTTCTGTGAAGGCCTCCGAGTTTGTTAGAGAGCATTACTGAACAAACAGCATCATGGAGACAAAGGAGCTCACCAAACAGGTCAGGGATAAAGTTGTGGAGAAGTATGAAGTAGGGTTAGGTTAAAGAAAAATATCCCAAGCTTTGAACATCTCACGGAGCACCATAAAATCCATCATCAGAAAATGGAAAGAATATGTCCTCCTCCTCTGGTCCACCAGAGTCCTGCTCTCTGTCCGTCAAGTGCAGCTTGATCCTGGACCACGATGGATCCAGGTCTCTGTGAAGATGTGGGCTCAACAGTCACGACCTCCCGCTGCTTTCATCCATCTAAATTTTTACCGAGCATCAGACAGCCAGCAGCATACTGGGTAGTGGACTAGCCTCAGGTCCTAGCTTAGCTTAGCTTCTGAGGGAGGAAAAATGTATGAGTTTATAACTATATTACTTGCTTCAAAGTTTATCTCATACGTTTGTTCGTCTATCTGTAAAATATTTGAGTTTATAACTGTATTCCTTGTTTTGGGTTCACCTTATAAGTTTGCTCAGTTATTATTATAATCTTACATACTCTTGTGGATCAAACTCAGTTCAGTCGTATAGTCACAGACCTTTGAATAGTCACGGGTTCCATGTATTTCACGATTCCTAAAATGAGGTATGATCTAGTTGAAAACCGGCAGCAATGTCACCCATACAATGTCCTCAGGAAACAGGATGTCCTTTGTGTATAGGCGGCTGGATCAGTATGTCCGGCGTATCTCTGGTCACTGCACTGTGACACACATATGACTGTGTTGTCGAAGCCAGAAGTTTGGCAGAATCATTAAGGAAGACAGGGGGGGGGGGGGGGGACTGAGACAAAGCCTGGGACAGAGCAAAGTTGAATTCACACAGCACATAGGCCGATACATAGTAGATGCATAGACACTGGTCATTTAACTGCTTTCCTGTCGAGAGTTAGTCTGACGACGAACAGGGACCAGTAGGATCCTCTGACAAGTGTCTCATGATATTGATTAATTAATAGACCAACAGTACATCTCATGTGCCCAGATGTCCAAAACTCCCCCAGGGAATCGGATCTGAAGATCGTTATAAATCCCTACTGTATGCATGATGAACGAAATGACTGTTTAGAGCAGGGGTCTCAAACTCCGCGAATCCGCCAGCAAAAAATAAATAAAATAAAAATAATAATAATAATTAAAAGTTAGACTTGATAATAAAATTATCCCATAGTCGAAATTATGAGATAGAAAGTCGAAGTTATGATAGAAAGTCATAATTCTGAGATACTTAAACAGTCACAGAAGCAACTCTTAACCGTGGCTCACTGGGTTAAGAGGGTTGTCTGGGAACCGGAAGGTCAACGGTTCGATCCTCGACTGGGACGTGTCGAAGTGTACCTGAGCACTGCACCCCAGGTAGCCTGAGCACCCCAGGCTCCCCGGGTGCCTGTCATTGGCAGCCCACTGCTCCCTATATTCAGGGATGGGTCAAATGCAGAGACAAATTTCCCCCTAAAATATAACTGCATGTACAATATTTTTACACTTGAATAAACAATAATCAAATGCAGAGAGAGTTATTTAACAATATGTTAGGAGAAGTTACATTTACAACCGGCCCTTTGAGGGCGACCGTGATGCTGATGTGGCCCAGAGTGAAAATGAGTTTGAGACCCCTGATTTAGAGGAAAGTTGACAGCTGATGAGTAAGAGGAGGGGGCGATCATGAATAGGGGGACAAATAAGGTACATTTCTTTGTTGAAGGGAGTTGAGTCCGGACAACTCGGTTTGCTTGTACTCTGTGTGATGCAAATAAACCTGCGTGAACTGAAGAAACTTCAATCCCTCTTGTGTTCTGTGGGTGTACGTTACAGAGTTCCTGGTTAGTGAGAATCCTGTGGTATCTCACCACGAGTCAGATAGCAAATAAGTATTAAGCCAGCTTTTAGATATTGACGTTGAATCAACTTTAAAATCCAAGCCAGCATCGACATAGAAAAAAACAACATTTGGCGAGTCAGCCAGGAGGGAAGTGACTCTGAAACAACAAGCAAAGAGGAGCGCCCTTCCAGCTCCAACGCCGGAACACGCAAGAAATCAACAGGCAAGGTAACTTGGAGCGAGGCGGAAGCCCGTAGGCAACTAGACTCTCTGGAATCAAAGACATGGAGCTCGCAGGAGGAACTACTGTCCTTTACAACATCACCAGATTCCAAACGTGAAAGGCTTGACTGTTAACATTGACTCAGACGCGTGGAGCGTTACCAAGAACGCCAAAAACTTAAAGCAAAATGCCTGATCCCTACTCCCAGCCAGAAAGAGACACCAAAACCCTGGCCAAGGGCAGGAGCAACTACACACGCCTCTTCGCCTGAACCAATGCCCCGCAGAATTTCAGGTCAAATCATACTGGAACCATGGGATGAAGCGCAGGCAAGGAAGAACATTGCTGAAGCCAAACAAAAGCAGCTCGCTCACTCAATGACACAGGCGGAGCAGGAACTGGACAAAACAATGAATGCATTTTCAAATCTGGTACAGGAGGCAAGGTTAGCTATAACAGAAGCTGCAAGTATTACAGCCAACACAGCAACCAACCGTCCTCAGCATACTTTGGCCTACAGCGCCTCCGGTAAGGACATTGAAGAAGAAGACTTGGAAGAACTGCTCCTAGCAGCTCTGCCTACAGGGCAGCCCCCAACGCCTCAGCCTACGTGGGCCACGATCCATGATCTACGAAATCGACTCAACCTACTCGCACCAGAACGTCTCGAATTCAGTGAGCCAAGGAAGCCACCTAAAAAACACCTGAAAGACGATGGCAACATGATGCCACTGCGTGTCGACGGAAGAGGAAACTCTACGTATACCCCATGGTCCTACACTGACATGACCACCATCTCACAAGCTATCCCAAGAATGACCAGAGGGGGCCAAGCTTGGGTTACAGCATTTGAAAAAAACACCGCAGGATTTGCCATCACAGTGGGTGACGTCAAAACCATTCTGTGCCACCAATTGGACAAAAATGTGGTAAAAGACATTTTTGCCTCCGCAAAAATGGGAGGAGCCCTGTTGAGCAACTGTTGATGTTGAGCTGTTGATGCCAAACCCTTAGATAAATTCCGCACTGGCCTGTGGCAGGCCATCAAAGACAAATATCCAACTGAGGCGGAGCCGAATAAACTCAACCAATACAAATGGACCACCGACACTTCAGGACTTCATACAAGACTTCCAGACAAAGTGGAAAGAACACACGCTTCACGTTTGGGATGAGTCATTCTTTATTGACAAACTGACTCTTGCCATGCCCGAACAAGTACAAGACGACGTACAGGAAGTGGTGAGCTTCGCTGTGAAACCATGGCCAGAGTGCCAAACTTACTTTGTGCATTATGCCAACAAATACTGCAAGGCCCAAAAGAAACGTGAAAAAGACATCCAAACACTGACCGAGAAGCTGACCAAGACTCAGCTGGGTGCCCTCATGGAAGAAGCCAAACTGAGGCGCAAAGAAACCAAAATGCAAGCAGTAATCGTTACTCCAACCGCTGCACCTGTTACAGCTCCACAACCAGCCCCACAGCTCGTGAACACATTCAGCGAAGGAGCTCAGGGAGCGTATCAACAGGCCCCACCCATGTACGGTCCACCAATTCATCGACCACAATGGCAAGGGTCCAACTTCCAAACTGGAGGACGTGGACGAGGTAGGGGTGGAGCAGGATACCGATATGGCCCCCCTGGACATCACAGACCTGCTCCACGTGGACCGCCACCACCTATGAGACAGATGATTAACCAAGGACAAGGTCTCAGAACAACTGGACACAGCAATACAACAACCTGCCGCAGGGACACACTCAATACCAGTGCTGGAATTGTGGGGATGAGGGACATATGAGACGTGACTGCCAAAAACGGCATAATCCACAGCCCAGTTATGCACCACAACACTGTGGACCACCACCACCAAGACAACTGCAGCAGCCTCAGTCCACGGCGTGGACTCAAGGCATGCAGCCCCCACCTCAGTACTAGGGGTGCCCAGAGGAGCCACAAGGGGAGTACATGCTCAGTGTACTGATGACCACAGCGAGTGAAGAACTCACTCTGTCTATTGACATCAACGGAAAACCATCTGAACCATTTCTGGTAGATTCTGGAGCTAACTTCACCAGCGTAGGAAGGACAGATGGTCAATGCCTCCCCCTATCCGCTAAGACAAAGCGTGTCACTAGCTTCTCGGGACAAAGAAAAGTTTTATTTTTCACTGAGCCTCAACAACTGACTCTAGCGCACAAGACCATATATGCGCCATTGTTGTACTCCCCTACATCTCCATGCAATCTACTGGGAAGAGATTTATTCTGTAAATTGGGGGCCGTAATATATTGCAGCCCAATTGGTGTGACGGTTACCTTTCCACGACCAAGATCTATTTCATGCCACAGTGATAGAAAGAAAAACAAGGTTTTGCTAATGCCGTATTGACTCAACAGAAGGGAGGCCATTAGCAGCCTTTGGCCTACTTCAGCACACAACTTGACTCTACTGTCAGAGGCATGCCACCCTGTTACAGGGGATTGGCAGCCACCACCTACGCCTATGAGAAAGCCTCTACCATAACCATGGGTCATGCCCTCACGTTATACACCGCGCTGCTGACAGCCCCAAATTTCGTCATTACAAATGCACGACGCTCGGGCTATGACGTAATTCTGTCCGCACCGGAGGTGACAATTTCTCGTTGCCATACAGTTAACCCAGCCGAACGTCTTACTCTTCCACATGAAGGGACTCCTCACGATTGTGTTGCAGTGTCCAGTAGTTTCCTTAAAGCACGGGTAGATTTGTAGGCAGAGCCACTGCCAGACCCCAGCTCTCCATGTTTGTTGATGGCTCCTGCTACCTGTCTGACTCCGGGTTGGTGGCAGGGTATGCCGTTGTTTCTCCAAATCCAGAGTTAAGCTCTTTTGAAACTTTTGCTGTCAGAACCTTTGTATTCTCCCCTGCACAGGCTGCTGCTCAAAGCGCTATCTGCTGCATGTCAATTGGGACGGGGTAGGGCTTGTAACATTTACACCGATTCGGCATACGCTCATGGCGTGTGTCACTTCAACGGTGCCATTTGGTGCCAGAGAGGGTTTTTACGTGCAGATGGTAAACCAGTTATGCATGGTCCTCTCATTGCTGAGCTTTTGTATTCTATGACTTTACCGGCTTCCCTAGCTGTTTTAAAATGTGCAGCACATGGCACATCAACTGACTTTGTCACCAGAGGTAATAATAGCGGACATTGCAGCAAAAGGAGCTGCTTCTTCTTCCGCATGATCAGCTCATGTTGAGCCAAACCGGTGATATTCATGAAACCACCCCAGGCGGTGAATCCGACGATACAGATCCTACCACCTCGTTGCGAGCTCTGGTGGAGGTACAGTCAACTGCCTCCGTGGATTAGCAGCAATTTTGGCTTAACAGGGGTGCCTCTAAGGACCCAGCTTCTGGAGTGTTCCAGTCTCACACTGGTTTGTTGGTGGCACCCGTTTCACTTTTACCCCAGTTGGTTTGTGTGGCTCATGGGATTTCCCATGTAGCCAGGGGGGAACTATTGAGGAACTTACAGAATACTTGGTGGTCTACATACATGCTGCCTACGGTGAACAAATGGAATCATGCGAAATTTGCGCGGAACACAACATCCGAAAATCACATGTCGCGCCAATAGGCCATATACCAGCTCCAGACGGCCCGTTCAGACACATTGTTATTGATTTCATTGATATGATCAAATCCAGCAAACAGTATGTCTTGGTGGTGATTGAGATTCAGCAGGTGGGTGGAGGCATGTCCAGCAGCAAAAGCAGATACTATAACAGTAGCTAAATTTCTAACCCGAGAGGTCATACCAAGATTTGGAATCCCTGATGAAATTAGCTCTGACAATGGTACTCATTTCGACAATGCGGTAGTGAGAAAAATAAGTCAGTCATTGAGGGTCAAACAGAGGCTAGGGCAGTGGCGGGCCGTCAGGGCCTGCAAGGCCTTCTCTGCTGGCCTAAACAGAATCACAAAGTTATAGCTATTTTATAATTTAATATTTTTTCTTAAATATACTACATGTATTATAATTTATAAAAATATTTTTCCCATTATCTTATGTTCTCATTGCACAGCTACTGTGTTCCTCAGTTGCTCTGCTTCCAGTGCAGCTTGTTTTAAGTAAAGCTTTTATCCAATCAGATTTCACCTCTGTGTCTCTTGGTAAGAACAGAGGCCCCAGGCCTTCAGACTCACAAGTGAATCCCTTTGCAGTTTAAGTGAATGGGGACGATATTGTTGATTGTCATAGTCTTCAACCAATCAGATCTTTAGTTTGACATGTTGGGCGTATTCTTTGACGTGCCAGAGCCTGCTAGCTGGCCTAGCCATACGTGATTGGTCAGTGAGCTAGCCTGACATGATGGGCGGTGACAATCCCAATATCTGCTGCCTCTGTCGAGCAGACATTTTCAGCCTCAAACGCATTAAAACCAATTCAAGAAATACAACTGGGGAGGCTCGACTGTCTTCACTGGCATCCATGAATCGAGAAGGACTTCTTACTGGAACTAAAAACGCACGGATGTACTGAACAACCGTGAGATTATACTCTTTGTTAACAAAGAAAGGAGGAAGAACAGCAGCTCTGGTAAGTTAACTGCAGTAGCTTTAACTGCCATAAATATGATCTATGTCATTTAATATGCTTGTTTATATTATATATTATTATTTATACAACTTATATGGATTTTCGTTTGGTTTTATATGTGATAGGAACTATTGTTACGTCCTATGTTGCGCGGGGGACACATTTAGCCGGTGCACAGCAACAAGACGACGCGCGAAGCGGCAGCGGTCTATATACTCCGTGCAAAGTGTTAAAGTTAGTGTTAAAGTTAAGTTTAAGTTTTTAAGTGATCTACTTTGAAGATTCATGTGTTTTCAAGTGGACTCATTTTCCCTCTCGGTGTTGACAGACAAATAAATCCGTCAGTAACAAGAACTATGGAGTCGTGTATTTCCTGGAGGGAGTGATAGGAGAGTTACTACTCTGTTAATTTGTCTATCGTGTCGTTTTCATGATATGGGTAATATTGTTCCCTCTGATATGAATAATATTTGAATGGCCCGTGCTCTTGAGTGTGTGGCGGAATGCGTGTTTTAGCTGAATTGATTTTGACTCATTGTTCGTTAATGCCGCCGCATCCCGTCATGCCGGTATTCATGTATCTGCACTCATAGTGTATTTGTAGGTGTTGAGCTTCATTTTTA
>NW_027466478.1:2332500-2472500 GCF_050575085.1 Anarhichas minor | reverse complement strand
GCAATACGTGTGGATGAGGTGCATTACAGTAGGGAGGGTCGAGTCATGCTTCACTAAAGCATAAAGGAGGTGAGGGCCAAAGAGGCGGTCCCAGTGCTCATGCTGATAAATCAAAAGCGATGCTTTCTAAAGTTACACATGGATCAGAGGAATATTTGTAGCAAACATTCATTTATTTTATGGAACGATGCCGCAATGTATGATGTTATATTCACAAGATCAATTGATTAATAAACAGCCATTTAAGATGCAATACCATTCTAATAACAGATTAGGTAAAGTTAGAAAGATATTGAAAGATTCGGACTTCCCGGTTAAATAAATCGTTAACGAAACGTTGCTAAAATACAAACGATACCTCCCTGTAACCGTAGTGAGGTAGACAACAAGCTACAACCTTAATTTAATTAAAACGGGCCACCTTACGGGTTCCTCCGAGCTGGACAAACAGCATTGGTCTCAATGAGCGGCCGGCTGCGAGACGAGTGCGCAGGGACCGTCTACAAAGTGCAATGCGGAAAATACCTACTACAACAATATTCAATAGCTTCACTGTCATGCAATGTAATATAACCAAAATCACTTCACACATCAATGGGCTCCTCTTTATTATACTACAACTGTTATTTTGATTAAATATGCTGTTGATTAATTTCTGTGAATTTGTACTGGAAAATAATATTCAATAACTTTACTGTTAATAAGTGTAGCAAGACCAAAATCAATTCATACATCAATGGGCTCCTTCTTGTCGTACTGCAACTCTTATTTTAGTTTCACCAGACTTGTAGATGGTTATTTATAAATCAGTTCATGGCTGCCTTGTTTATTTATTTATTTTATTGGTTTATTTGATAAGGGACAGTGCACATTAATAAAAACATTTCTGTAAATGCGCCAGAGTTAGCCAAGAGGCTATTTTTCATCTGTAGTCCCAAGAGGCAGATGTTACAAAATAAACCTAAAAACAGAAGGTAAGATTACATTTAAAAGGTTATACAATATTGATGCTTTACAATGCGTGCACAAACAATGAAAAAAGTGAGAATATTAATATACGTAGTATCACCATTCAGGAGACTCTTAAACATTGTCAAGTACTAACAAGACATGCAACACAGAGGCTCTCAAAGTCAACACACACAAGCAAATAAAGTAAGAGATAACTACAGGTGCATCTCAATGAATTAGAATATCATCGAAAAGATAATTTATTTCAGTAATTCAATTCAAAAAGTGAAACTCATATATTATATAGATTCATTACACACAAGGTGATATATTTCATGCGTTTATTTCTTTTAATTTTGATGATTATGGCTTACAGCTAATAAAAAACCCAAATTCAGTATCTCACAAAATTTGAATATTACATAAGATCAATTAAAAAAAGGATTTTTAATACAGAAATGTTGGCCGACTGAAAAGTATGTCCAAGTACAGTATACAGTATGCACTCAACACTTGGTCGGGGCTCCTATTACATGAATTACTGCATCAATGCGGCATGGCACGGTGGCGATGAGACTGTGGCCCTGCTGAGGTGTTATGGAAGCCCAGGTTGCTTTGATAGGGGCCTTCAGCTCGTCTGCATTGTTGGGTCTGATGTCTCTCATCTTCCTCTTGACAATACCCCATAGACTCATATTCTTTCAAAACTCATATTTTTTTCAAAATAAGAGTTGTAGTACAACAAAGAGGAGCCCATTGATGTATGAAGTGATTTTGGTCACACTACACTTTATGACAGTAAAGTTATTGAAAAGATTTTCCAGTAAAAATTCACAGAAATTAATCAAAAGCATATTTAATCAAAATAACAGTTGTAGTACAACAAGGAGGAGCCCATTGAAGTGTGAAGTGATTTTGGTTACATTACATGACAGTGAAGCTATTGAATATTGTTGTAGTAGGTATTTTCCGCATTGCACTTTGTAGACGGTCCCTGCGCACTCGTCTCGCAGCCGGCCGCTCATTGAGACCAATGCTGTTTGTCCAGCTCGGAGGAACCCGTAAGGTGGCCCGTTTTAATTAAATTAAGGTTGTAGCTTGTTGTCTACCTCACTACGGTTACAGGGAGGTATCGTTTGTATTTTAGCAACATTTCGTTAACGATTTATTGAACCGGGAAGTCCGAATCTTTCAATATCTGTCGAACTTTACCTAAGTCTAATAACATGGGTATCATGGGGTACCGTGTCTTTGCATCATTACAGTCTAGTATTTCTAGTTCCTAGTATTAAATCAGATAGAATCACACCATTAATGTACATGTACTTGTTATATTGCAGATTATAAGTTAACATATTTGCAAACACCTGCTTCGTGATGAAAATCACAGTTAAGAGAATTTCAGTAGTACACTTCCTTTTTGAAATGTAGTTTTAAAATGTAGCCTCGCGTGCTGCCGTCACGTGGACAGACTAACAGAAGCTGGTCCTCTCTCTGCTGTCAGAGCTAGCATACACAGGAGAGAGCACCATCTATCACTATGACGAGGCAGCATGCTACATGACTGTACCTCCAGCCTATACAATGAATCATAGTGTGGCTGACAGTCCCATTGTTTACACTGCCAGCTTTAACCACAGACTCCAGCATTCTGTGCGCTTACCTTCTGGGAGTTCCACGGTCCTGGCCCGGCGGAGGGAGCGGGTCAGCCGGCTGAGCTGTACGTTGAGCTGCTCCATCGCCCGTTCCATCATAGGGTGAACGCTCCACCGAGATGAGAACCGAGGAAACAAAGCCTCGCCCGACGGATTTATTTGTTCCTAGTAGGGCTGTATTGTTCCTGGGCGTCGTCCATGGGCGCTGGCAGGAGGGGACCCGTTTCCCTTCGACACACACTGAGCTACAGTAGCGCTACACTCTTCCTGCCACACTGCTTACGGCACAGCCTCACATACTTCCTGTTGTGATGACGTTCAAGCGCTATGCAGTGTGGGTGTTGTTGTAGAAGTTCATGTAGGCCTTTTTCTTCTTCTTCTTCGTCTTCTTCTTCTTCTGGTTTTACAGCGGTTGGTATCTATCTTATTGGTGCATTACCGCCACTTTCTGCTCCGGGGTGTGGATCAGAGAATAGATATACAATCTTCCCCCCAAAACAAAACAAAACAAGACAAACAAACACTAAATAAATAAAAACCACCACAAATACCACATTAACCTATGTTCTATCCTCCATGTTTTACCCTCTAGACCTATACAATCTGAGCCTCTGACAAGCACCCTTGTACCACATCCCTGCATTTCCATCACATCCTATATAAAACCCTGTGTTCATTAAGAAAGCTAACAGGACCCTCACCTGTGCTCAGTACTCCTTTCAGTGAGCATTCATGCTCCCCTAATTCCCTCAGATTATTCCTCATCATCTCTCTCTGCATCTCATACTCACTACAACTCACCACTACCTGCTCAGCTGGCTCTTCTTCTCCACATCCCTCACACAATCCTGTCTGGTGTTTTCTATAATTTTCAGTGATTTGTTTAGCGCACAATGGCCCAACCTTAACCTTGTCAACCTTGTTCCTCTCTCCTGTTTCACTACCTACCCTGACCCCTTTGACACTCTTTTGAATATGATATAGATATCTCCCTTTATCCTCTCTGTCCCACCTTTTTTGCCACAATTGGTTGATTTCTTTCAAATGAGGAAGGATTTCACACTGTGTTATGTGAAGTGGAGACCATACTAAATGATCGGCCTATTACAGTTATCTGATGACGACGCAATATAAGACTTCAATAAGACGCCAAATCACATTCTCTTGATGAAAGGAAACCCAGTTTTGCCACCTGGACCTTTTGAAAAAAGGGATCTGTATGAGAAACTATGATTAAAAGTGCTCCCAGCGATGTATTTTATGTGTTCCAATATGTTCACTTGTTAAAGGCTTAGGCCAGGGGTCGGCAACCTTTACTGTCCAAAGAGCCATTTTGCTCTATTTTCCACCAAATAAAATTCGTCTGGAGCCGCAAAAGCTATTTGATATCACAGCTTATGAAGTGTTATATATAGTTATATTATATATACAAAAACTATAGTTTGTTGTATTTATGAAAATATAGAACAAGAATAAAGACAATTCTTGACATTTTTTTGCAATTTTACCTGATATAACAATGTCAAACAATTATGAAGAGCTCAGTTTGCTGCAGCAGCTGCGAAATCGCTCTTTTTCGCTCATCTCCAGCGTGACACTGTTCAGCACATGCTGTGTGCTTGTTCTGGAAGCATAGAGGTAAGCCAGCATCGTTGGCAGTGAAAGCAAATGAAGACGTCCACGCAGAGTTAAACTCTCTATTTTCCTCCGTGACTTTTCTTTTTTTTGGATTTATCCATTGATAGATAACAGAGGGCGGGGGTCTGAAAATCATGATCAGCCACCTGCAGGGAAAAGCGCTTGACAGAGGTACATATAAGATTCTGTTCATTCTTGCTTATAAATTATATTCTCTCTGAACACGTTTCTCTTTTTGGAAAACATCATGTGAGATAACTTCTTCGATTAGCGCAATTTTCCTGCTCTTCTTTCTATTTCCTCGTCTCAGCCCCGTGTGTGTAAACCTCGCTCGAGTCGGGAAACTTGTCAGAATACCCATATTTCATTGGCTGAGCGGCATCACGTGATGTGATTTGCAATGCATTGGTCGGTGTGTTTCCTGCACCGCCGAACAAGTGCCGTAACGGCTGAAATAGAGGCGCCGGTTAAAGTTTAAACTTGGTGCCCAATATGTATAATTCCGAATTATCTATCGGATTTTAGTTCCTGTGTCCGGATCCGGTGCGCCAGTTGGGGACCTCGGAGCCGCAACAGAGAGGCTAAAGAGCCGCAGGTTGCCGACCCCTGGCTTACACCAAAAGGAAAATCACTGAATGTATTATGTGATTGTGAAAGAACTCAGAAACATCTCGTCACCACTAAATAAGTTACTGACTGTTGATAACAGGACAATGGTGCAGCTGTTGAAAGATGTGGCTGACCAAAGTCCAACAGATCACGACAACAACAAAGAAGTAGATAGAGGTTTCAACCAATCCATGGGCTGAGCGTTGTGATGACTATGGAAAATAGGTGGACTTCTTCTGAGGATAAATAACCAGGATTTTCCGGGAATCGACAGATCTGTTGTGAACTGTTGGACAGCTAACTGGAATACACCAGACTGTCGAGTAGAACACGTCAGAACTCTATTCCATGGGATATATTTTTGTAATTCATGGTGTGATTCAGTTTGTAACTGCATCTGTCTGTTTCCTCTCAGGTTGTCTTCCAGGATGTTAATCGGCCACTGATGGGTGACACCTGAGTTGGGTTGGTCCCAGCTATAAAGGCTGCCCCTCTTCTGTGGCTGGGCTTCTCTGCGCAGTCCCTCTCTGGGCATCTCCTCTCTGTCTCCTGTGCGGAGGACCTGGCTGTTTGTTTAGTTTAGGTCTGTTAGTTTATACTTTAAATAAACGTCCATTTATTACTTTTAACTCGTCTTGTCTCCCTCATGTCGGCCTTTTGAGCCGGGTCGTGACATATGGGGGCTCGTCCATTTCTGATTTACCCGGTTTCTGCATTGATTGAATATCAGTAGCAGCTGTAGCATGGTAGGCTGTGTGCCATGTGTTGAGTGAGCTGTGCTGGTTGTTTGGGAGACCTGGATGAGTTTGGTGAGTCGGCTGTTTTCCTGTGTTTGGTTTTTGTTAACAGCTGTAGTGATCAGTGTTCCTGAGGAGTGTTTGTGTCACTGAGCATGTGTTATGCTTATGGTTTTTGCAGAACAGAGTTTAGGTGGTCCTGTATACACTGAGTAAGTTGCTGCTGTTCTGTCCCTGTTAGGCTGAAGAGCGGACTCCCTTTGGAGGTCGTTGGGGGGTTTCTGTAGTGTGGCGTGAAAGTGGTTAGAGCAGTTGTCTCGGGGGCACGTCCGAGGCTGCAGGTGGGTGGCCAGTTCCTGGTTGCTTTACCGGGCCTGCGGGTTTTAGTGCATAAGTACCCACCACAAGTAGCACCTGAAGACTAGGGGGGAGTTTAGTTAGGCAGTCAGAGGGACATGGAGGCAGTGATGTTAGCTGTGTATGGGCTGCTCTTGCTGTGGTGTTAAATTCTGTTCCTGGTTTTATTGAAGGAAACTAGTTTCTGGTGGTTTCCTGCTAACTGCATGTTTTGGTTTCTGTTTTTTTATTCTGGTGATCATGGTCATGTTCTGGACTCTGTAACAAGAGCATTGCACGGCCTGTTGGGTGTCTGGGTATTGGACCCAGTTATCTTCCAGGTGGAGCCTGAAGACTGCTGCTGTGCAGTAGGTATTCATGGTTCATAGGGTAAGCAAGAGGGTAATAAAAGGAGGGATGTGGTGAACAGGTTTTTGTGTTTGTGGATAGCAGGGCCGTCTTTCTATCAGAGGGTCGGTGTGTGGTTGGGCTCAGCTGCGGAGGGGACATAGTGGGGGAGTGGTTCAGGGAACGGTGCCGGGCCTGCAGAGAAGTGAGAGGACAGAAATAGTCCAGAGAAAAGGACAAGGCGGAGAGGAGGATCCACCATGAACATGTAAGTATATCGTATTTTAGCAAGACCCAGCATGCACCTTATGTTCAGGCAACCGGGTGGTGCACTCAATCATTGATTAACAGATATACCGTAGATGCAACCTTTCTACTGATGTCGAGGTACAATAATGCTTATTTTTTACCACAACCCATAATGACGTCATTCTTCATTCTATTGCAGTGTTGCGGATTTGTGTGTTGTGCTAGGCCTTTTTTGGGGAGTTTTTCCTGTTCTGATGTGAGGGTCCTGGGACAGAGGATGTCATATGTGTACAGATTGTAAAGCCCTCTGAGGCAAATTTGTGATTTGGGACTATACAAAATAAATTGAATTGAAATGTAGCACAAAATACTTCAGTACATTTAAATTACTGTTTTTACAGTATACTCCAAAAAGTACCAGCTCACAAAAATATTACTTTGTTTCAGTAATGATTCAATTACATTAGTTACTTCGAACCCTGATTTTATCTATTAATTGTGTCGCCATTTAAACTAGATTTGGACAAAATTACTTGTATTTACTTCTGGGCACAAACATCACAAACAAGGACAATAATTAGTAAATGGTTTTTTTTAATTGACGGAAAAGGCCCCTCTAAACAATTAAAAAGACAACACAGAATTATAAAAAGTTGTCTGGTCTCATCTGTTCAACAATAAGTCAAAATAGAGCTGACATGGCGTAGCATTTTTTTCTCCACAACAGTTCCTTCATAAGACAGTAAGATGAACAGGTTTAGCTTTGTGGAATGCAAATTGTGAGGCTTTATTGTGCTGGTTGTGGAGCGTTTCCGTCTGTTTGGACTGTTGTTCTGGGTAGACGTACCACATGACAACCCCCGAGGGATTGATGGAGAATGTAAGCTCTGTGGTGGCATTCAACTCCGTCACTGTTGAGCCAGTAAACACATCATAGGCCTAAAAGCAAGAGAACAACATATCAAAGACTGAAAAAGACAAGGTCATTCAGATTTGATGATTATTGTCAAATTTCACCAAATCAATTTTGAACTACTATTTATAAAGAGTACTTTATTATTACTGGTGGGGAATGTCACTGTTAGAGCAGCTTGGAGTAAAAAAAGACAAATTCAAGACTATAATTTAATTCAATTCAGAGGGCTTTACAATCTGTACACGCAACATCCTCTGTCCCAGGACCCTCACATCAGAACAGGAAAAACTCCCCCCAAAAAAACAACCGTTAAAACCTTTATAGCCCTAGCCCTATTTTTAGGCCTCTGCTTGAAAATTGCATACCCATACTTAAAGACTGTAGATCTGAAACTACAAGGTCTATTTTAATAATTTTGATGGTATAATACAGGTAAAACTTGTGAGAGACTTGTTCAGGTGTGTAAATATTGTGTATATGTTACTGGTTAATAGTGAATGAAGATGGCACACAGCTCAAATTGAAAAGTTTCAGGTTCGCCTGAAAAAAAAGAACTTTTATTGAACATTTTTGAAATAATGCAGATTGAAGCCTAAAAATACTCCACAGTCATAGCACAACAGGTTTGTGGTCTGTCCAAGCTAATTTTACTTAGCAGGCCAGCATAAATGAGGTCTGAGTACAGAATTTCAAGCCAAATTCTCATTTTTGGAACCAGATTTTGCGCTGCTCTATTATAATTATATATACTATATAACTACATATTAACTATATATTCACTTGCTTTATCACTAAGAGTGTTCAATACATCATAATAAAGCAGTTTGGAATCATTTTCAGCCATGTTCAGTTATTTCCAGATGTCATATGTCTCATCCATGAAAAAAAATCTGCTCTCACTCAATGTGTAGGTGGGATTTGTAAGGCCTGTGATTGGCGGATTTAATCATATGACACCTTGTTGGGTGCGGAATAGTCCATTGAAAGCTGTCAGGGGTGTTATTTGGAAAGTTGAGAGCCATTAGTCAGTAAAAATCTTGATACGGTGGGCTCAACCCCCATGCGTAAAATAGATTGGTCCAGGAGAAAAATACGGGCCATTTTATCATGAAAGGTCACAGCACGTTCATTTCAATGCAGGCAGACGGAGCAGCAAACGGTCTACAGCGCTGCAGCAACTTTCAATGGATTAACTGTTTTTTTCGGGACGAAAATGACAAAAAGGTATGCAGATTTTCAATTTTTGTTCTCGAGAGCAGTGTGTGGTTTCTTGGGGTTTGTCCTGTGACTTTTGAATGCTTTGTCGGAGGTCTATTTGGACACGCTGGGTCGACGCCGTATCGAGCCCTCGTGCGAAATCATGTATCCATCCGCCATTATAGCTGCCGGCTTTGTGATGAAAGATGAATTTCGGATGCATAGTTGGCGGATTCTTTGGAGAAAAATCCTGATATTGTGATACATTTTCTAGTGTATTGAATTAGTTTGTGTATAATTGTGTAAAATGGCTTGCATGATGATTTTGCCCGGACTTTTTTTTTTTTTCGGTATTATATGTCTGGACCATTTTTCATATTTCTTGATAAAGTCTATTCGGAATCTCTGTACCGGTACTCGAACCCCAAATGGGGCTCGCTCAGGCTATAGAGGTTTTAACGGGGAGAAAAAGGAAGAAACCTGTGGGAGAGCAACAGAGGAGGATCCTCTATCACAGGGGTCACTAATAGGCGGACCAATCCGGACGCCGTCCAACCCAGACGCGGACGTATAACTGATGGCTAATTGAGAATTACACATTTTGGCGGAGCACTTCTATTTGAACCTGCACAGCTTTTCTAGCCTTTACGGCGCTCGTTCAGCAGTCCAGGAAACACACCGACCAATTGCATGCATTGTAAATATCTCACGTGACGCTACTCAGCCAATTGAATATCTGTATTCTGAAAGGCATTGTGAGTTGAGTGAGATTTAAACACAGACACGGGAGATACGGAGCGAGAGCAGTCAGAGAAGCAGTTTCACATGGCGTGTTTTAAAAAGAAAAGAGTGGACCTCGAAAACAGAGCTTTTCACAAAGAATGGACGGACTCGTATTTGTTCATTCTTCCTGCTGGCGCTACTAAACCACTCTGTCTCATATGTTCAGATACTGTGGCCATTATTGAAAGCGCCAATGTGAAACGCCACTGCGAGACCTAATATGGATCTTTGGACCAAACACTCCAATCTGAACTGAGGGCAAGATGTAGAGATTGTTTATTGTAAAGTTGACTGAGACCGTTAGTATGTATGTATGTATAGATGTAGAGATGTGTATATATATATGTGTATATACATACGTATATACATACATGTGTATATATACGTGTATGTGTGTATATATGTGTATGTGTGTATATATGTGTATATGTGTATATGTATATATGTGTGTATACATATATATACATGTATACATATATGTATATATACATATATGTATACATATATGTATACATATATGTATACATATATGTATACATATATGTATACATATATGTATACATATATGTATACATATATGTATATATACGTATACATATATGTATATATACATATATGTATACATATATGTATACATATATGTATACATATATGTATACGTATATGTATACGTATATGTATACATATATGTATACGTATATGTATACATATATGTATACGTATATGTATACGTATATGTATACGTATATGTATACGTATATGTATACGTATATGTATACGTATATGTATACGTATATGTATACGTATATGTATACGTATATGTATACGTATATGTATACGTATATGTATACGTATATGTATACGTGTATGTATACGTGTATGTATACGTGTATGTATACGTGTATGTATACGTGTATGTATACGTGTATGTATACGTGTATGTATACGTGTATGTATACGTGTATGTATACGTGTATGTATACGTGTATGTATACGTGTATGTATACGTGTATGTATACGTGTATGTATACGTGTATGTATACGTGTATGTATACGTGTATGTATACGTGTATGTATACGTGTATGTATACGTGTATGTATACGTGTATGTATACGTGTATGTATACGTGTATGTATACGTGTATGTATACGTGTATGTATACGTGTATGTATACGTGTATGTATACGTGTATGTATACGTGTATGTATACGTGTATGTATACGTGTATGTATACGTGTATGTATACGTGTATGTATACGTGTATGTATACGTATATATATACGCGTGCGTATATATATACGCGTGCGTATACGTATATGTATACGTATATATATACGCGTGCGTATATATATACGCGTGCGTATACGTATATGTATACGTATATATATACGCGTGCGTATATATATACGCGTGCGTATATATATACGCGTGCGTATATATATACGCGTGCGTATATATCTATACGCGTGCGTATATATCTATACGCGTGCGTATATATCTATACGCGTGCGTATATATCTATACGCGTGCGTATATATCTATACGCGTGCGTATATATCTATACGCGTGCGTATATATCTATACGCGTGCGTATATATCTATACGCGTGCGTATATATCTATACGCGTGCGTATATATGTATACGCGTGCGTATATATGTATGCGCGTGCGTATATATGTATGCGCGTGCGTATATATGTATGCGCGTGCGTATATATGTATGCGCGTGCGTATATATGTATGCGCGCGCGTATATATGTATGCGTATATATGTATGCGTATATATGTATACGCGCGCGTGTGTGTATACGCGCGCGTGTGTGTGTATACGCGCGTGTGTACGCGCGCGTGTATACGCGCGCGTGTGTGTGTATACGCGCGTGTGTACGCGCGCGTGTATACGCGCGCGTGTGTATACGCGCGTGTGTATACGCACGTGTGTATACGCGCGCGTGTGTATACGCGCGCGTGTATACGCGTGTGTGTGTATACGCGCGCGTGTATACGCGCGCGTGTGTGTACGCGCGCGTGTGTGTACGCGCGCGTGTGTGTACGCGCGTGTGTATACGCGCGTGTGTATGTACGCGCGTGTGTGTATACGCGCGTGTGTGTATACGCGCGTGTGTGTATACGCGCGTGTGTGTGTACGCGCGTGTGTGTGTACGCGCGTGTGTGTGTACGCGTGTGTGTGTGTACGCGTGTGTGTGTGTACACGTGTGTGTACACGTGTGTGTACACGTGTGTGTATACGCGCGTGTGTATACGCGCGTGTGTATACGCGCGCGTGTGTATACGCGCGCGTATGTATACATACGCGCGCGTGTGTATACGCGCGCGTGTGTATACGCGTGTGTGTATACGCGCGCGTGTGTATACGCGCGTGTGTGTATACGCGTGTGTGTATACGCGTGTGTGTACACGCGTGTGTGTACACGTGTGTGTGTACACGCGCGTGTGTGTACACGCGCGTGTGTGTACACGCGCGTGTGTGTACACGCGCGTGTGTGTACACGCGCGTGTGTGTACACGCGCGTGTGTATACGCGCGTGTGTGTACACGCGCGTGTGTGTGTACACGCGCGTGTGTGTGTACACGCGCGTGTGTGTGTACACGCGCGTGTGTGTGTACACGCGCGTGTGTGTGTACACGCGCGTGTGTGTATACGCGTGTGTGTATACGCGTGTGTGTATACGCGTGTGTGTATACACACGCGCGTGTGTGTGTATACGCGCGTGTGTATACACACGCGCGTGTGTGTGTATACGCGCGTGTGTATACACACGCGCGTGTGTGTGTATACGCGCGTGTGTATACACGCGCGCGTGTGTATACGCGCGTGTGTATACGCGCGCGCGTGTGTATACGCGCGTGTGTATACGCGCGTGTGTATACGCGCGTGTGTGTATACGCGCGTGTGTGTATACGCGCGTGTGTGTATACGCGCGTGTGTGTATACGCGCGTGTGTGTATACGCGTGTGTGTATACGCGTGTGTGTATACGCGTGTGTATACGCGTGTGTATACGCGTGTGTATACGCGTGTGTATACGCGTGTGTATACGCGCGTGTGTATACGCGCGTGTGTATACGCGCGTGTGTATACGCGTGTGTGTATACGCGTGTGTGTGTATACGCGCGTGTGTATACGCGTGTGTGTATACGCGTGTGTGTATACGCGTGTGTGTATACGCGTGTGTGTGTATACGCGTGTGTGTGTATACGCGTGTGTATACGCGTGTGTATACGCGTGTGTGTGTGTATACGCGTGTGTGTATACGCGTGTGTATACGCGTGTGTGTGTGTATACGCGTGTGTATACGCGTGTGTGTGTGTATACACGTGTGTGTGTGTATACGCGCGTGTGTGTATACGCGTGTGTGTATACGCGTGTGTGTACACGTGTATACACGTGTGTGTGTGTGTGTGTGTGTGTATACACGTGTGTGTGTGTATACACGTGTGTGTGTGTATACACGTGTGTGTGTGTATACACGTGTGTGTGTGTGTGTGTGTATACACGTGTGTGTGTATACACGTGTGTGTGTGTGTATAGACACGTGTGTGTGTGTGTGTATACACGTGTGTGTGTGTGTGTGTATACACGTGTGTGTGTGTGTGTATACACGTGTGTGTGTATAGACACGTGTGTGTGTATAGACTCGTGTGTGTGTGTGTGTATAGACACGTGTGTGTGTGTGTGTATATACACGTGTGTGTGTGTGTGTATACACGTGTGTGTGTGTGTGTATACACGTGTGTGTGTGTGTGTATACACGTGTGTGTGTGTGTGTGTATATACACGTGTGTGTGTGTGTATATACACGTGTGTGTGTGTATATACATGTGTGTGTGTGTGTGTGTATATACACGTGTGTGTGTGTGTGTGTATATACACGTGTGTGTGTGTGTGTATATACACGTGTGTGTGTGTGTGTATATACACGTGTGTGTGTGTGTGTATATACACGTGTGTGTGTGTGTGTGTGTATATACACGTGTGTGTGTGTGTGTATATACACGTGTGTGTGTGTGTGTGTGTGTGTGTGTATATACACGTGTGTGTGTGTGTGTGTGTATATACACGTGTGTGTGTGTGTGTGTGTATATACACGTGTGTGTGTGTGTGTGTATATACACGTGTGTGTGTATATGTGTATATACACGTGTGTGTGTATATACACGTGTGTATATACATACACGTGTGTGTATATACATACACGTGTGTGTGTACATACACGTGTGTGTGTACATACACGTGTGTGTGTACATACACGTGTGTGTGTACATACACGTGTGTGTGTGTGTACATACACGTGTGTGTGTGTACATACACGTGTGTGTGTGTATATACACGTGTGTGTGTGTATATACACGTGTGTGTGTGTATATACACGTGTGTGTGTGTATATACACGTGTGTGTGTATATACACGTGTGTGTGTATATACGTGTGTGTATATACACGTGTGTGTGTATATACGTGTATGTGTATATACGCGTGTGTGTGTGTGTATGTATATACGTGTATGTGTATATACGCGTGTGTGTGTGTGTATGTATATACACGTGTGTGTGTATGTATATACACGTGTGTATGTATATACACGTGTGTATGTATATACACGTGTGTATGTATATACACGTGTGTGTGTATATACACGTGTGTGTGTATATACACGTGTGTGTGTGTATATACACGTGTGTGTGTATATACACGTGTGTATATACACGTGTGTGTGTATATACACGTGTGTGTGTGTGTATGTATATACACGTGTGTGTGTGTGTATGTATATACACGTGTGTGTGTGTATATACACGTGTGTGTGTGTGTATGTATATACACGTGTGTGTGTGTGTATGTATATACACGTGTGTGTGTGTGTATGTATATACACGTGTGTGTGTGTGTATGTATATACACGTGTGTGTGTGTGTATGTATATACACGTGTGTGTGTGTATGTACAAGGTATGCAGAATACCATCTCTGAAAGCACAACACGTGGAACCTTGAAGCAGCCGGGCTGCAGCAGAGACAACACCGGGTGCCACTCCTGTCAGCTAACAACAGGAAACTGAGGCTACAGGCTCACCAACATGTGACAACAGAAGATTGAAAAACGTTGTCTGGTCTGATGAGTCTCCATTTCAGCTGCCACATTCAGCTGGTAGGGTCAGAATGTGTCGTAAACAACATTGAAAGCATGGATCCATCCTGCCTTGTATCAGCGGTTCAGGCTGGTGGTGTAATGGTGGGGGGGATATTTTCTTGACACACTTTGGGCCCCTTAGTACCAACTGAGCATTGTTTAAACGCCACGCTTACCTGAGTATTGTTGCTGACCATGTCCATCCCTTTATGACCACAGTGGACCATCTTCTGATGGCTACCTCCAGCAGGATAATGCACCATGTTACAAAGCTCAAGTCATCTCAAACTGCTCTCTTGAACATGACGATGACCTCCACAGTCACATGTTTTGGACCTTTGCACAAGGAGATTTTCTCAACCAGGACTTTTGGAATTTAAATTCAATACCCCTGCTATTGTGAGGAATTTAAGTATTAAAGCATTCTTGGCATGATTAATGGCACCCCTAGTGGTGAATATTAAATGTCACAATATATTTACTTATGGAATGTATTATGTTTACAATATGTTTACTGATAGAGGATATTATGTTACAGTATATTTACTTATAGAAGTGTTAAACCATAAAAGCATAATCATTGAATGTATTAAATGAAAAAGTATAGTCACTGTATGTATTAAACGCTGTAAAGAATAGTCATGAGGGCCAGAAAGGGATTTTAGAGTGAGGCTTTTCAGAAGATGATCGTATGAGGTGATAAGCAGATGAGGACGGACTATCGTGTCCGAAGCCAGGAGGGGACTATTGGATTTCAGCCAATCACTGAGCTGATACTGGACTTTTGAAACACTTTGGACTTAGACATTGTTTCACAGAACAAGAATCAGATCACTCGGAGCCTTCGGACAGATAACTAGCTTGGCTGGACTGTGCGGAGGAATTTGTTTGATCTCTGCTCCTAGGAACATATTCTATCGATAGAGTAATTCAGTTTGTAACTGTCTTAGCTTCTGTTAATTATTAAATACTTTTTTGATTATAATCCGTATCCAGCTGATTTTTGGTACAACTCTGCTGACGAAAGATAGCAGCGGGAGACCATAGTTCAGGGAGAGGTTCTGGACTCAACACTATACAGCACTAAACAATAACTTAAAAAAGAAGAGTTTTTACTGTACATATATACATGACAGCAGTCACTGATCTTGCCAAGGTTTTGTGTCTTCATGTTTGATTTCATATATTGTAGTGTTCAGGCACATAAGTCAGTATGAAATGTATATATTTGTCATTAATTTCCCTATAACCATTATGCAGTCAAGACACATGTCAGTAAGAAATAAACATGTTTTATTTTGATAATTTGGTAATCTATTTTTCTATTCAAGTTGTAAGAAATATACTGTAATCATATTGAAGTCCAAATGTGCAGGGCCACAATTTGCCACTGGGTTTTACATTTATGGGCACTAGTTTGCGGTAACTTACTCTATATGCTTTTCCAAGTTAGATTTATTAGTTATCACTCTGGTCTGTTTCTTGTGCTGCTTTAAAGCTAGATATAATAACAGTTCGTCTTGTCTTCTTTAAAATGAATACAGTCATTGGCTATTATTTAAATTATAAAATAGTGAAAAATGTCCATCTCAATTTTCAAACCCAACAGTCCAGTATCCAAAGATATTCAGCAGGAAATCTTTGGAGAAGCTGGAACCAGATAATTTGACATTCTTAATGAATGGTAAATGGACCGTACTTGCATAGCGCGTTCCGAGTCTTCCAACCACTGAACGGAAATAATTAATTGATTACTGAAATGTTAGATTATTTTCTGGGACAACTAATCTATTAATCAACTAACCATTTCAGTACAAAGAAGAGACACAAGGTAAGACATAGCGGGTAAACAAACCTCATAGTTGCCAGCATCGTATTCCAGTTTGGCCAGAGAGGTGTGGTAGAGGTAGGGCATGTCTGTCCGTCGACTCAGGAACACGAGGACACTGGCTGAATGAGACAGAGGCCTCCAGTAAACCTCAATATGATTCTCCTGTGCAACGACACACACAGTCACACACACCTCAATACAAATATGAGACTTTTTTTACAATGCTTAACTGTGACTCACTGTTGATGATCAGATTCGTGTATTATTGTGTATTATTTCCCAGCCTTGTTTGTTTACTGTAACTAAACGTATGTCTCAATAATGATGAGGACCTGTAACAGGCGTCTTCCCTGGATTCCCATGGAGTCCTGGTTTATGGCAATGGCCACTTTGTTTTGCAGGATGGCCCTTGCACTGTTGTCCAGGTTTCGGAGGTCATTAGACATGATGAGAGGTGCAGCCATTATAGTCCACAGAGCCATCTGAGAGCGAGCCTGGTCCACACTAAGACCAAAGTTTCCAATGATGAGCTGAGGAGAGATATCACAAGTATGGAGGCAATGAATATAGAGCAAGACTCCCACTCTTTTCTAGACGTCATTGTCCAGGACTTTTCCAGCAATGATCTAGCTGGTATGACAGACCGGCTTGGTGCCATACACTAATATGTTCTTCTATGTTGAAATCGGATTTAAGAGACATGCAGTTAATAGCTATATCTTATGCTTATAGCTTATCTATGAAATAATCTCTTCCATGCTTAGAAATTATGACAAATTGAACATAAAGTAATATAATAAAACCTACCACAGTTAGCAGCCAACAGTGACTAATATTTACACTTAAAGGATAATGTAACTTACGGTATTTAGAGTTAACTGCATGTACTACTAGATAGATAGATAGGTCATTTATTAATACCGCGAGTGGACATTTTTTCGCTACAGCAGCAATTATGGTACAAGTAAAAATAACAGAGTACAAATTGTAAATATCAAATGCAAATATCAAATCCACAATATATATAATAAATAGAATAATATTAAAATAGCTAACTAAACTAAACAGTAGTGCAAAGATTTAACCAAACAACAACAGTGTAACGGTGTTAAGTGATTGATCTGGCCAGAACTACTATGTACTATTCTACTATGTTCACAAAGTTTCCACAACATACCCCGAGAGCAGTTCAAAATACTCTCGTCCATAAACTACCATTTGAACATTAGCATGATCCTGAACATAACTTTTTCCTTTCAGATGCTAATCTTATTTGTTTTGGGGAGCTCTGATAGATAGCCTTGTAGTTCATTCATTCTCAGCAGAAGGAAAATAGGAGAATATTGAAATAATAAAGAAACACAAGCATGTTCCAGGACATTTGACTTTTTCTCTCATTATCCATGTGTTTCAATGACTGTAAAATTGGTCAACTGTTTTTCAGGTTTTCCAGGATGCATGGGAACCCTGGTAAGAGTAAGAAGAGCTGAGAAGCAAGAGAGTGGGGGGCTCCTTCACATTACTGTCCAACAGCATCCACTCATTTGTGAAAGCAAACATCACAGTTTTGGAAAAGCTTGTTTTCTTCATCGACACTATGACACAATACTGTTGTTTCAGACTCATCCACCATTTTTGAAAAGCACCATCTGTATATTTGACACCAGAAACCTCAGAAACATAGCCCCTTGCTGCCAGAGGCTTATCTGTCGTCATACAGATAGCTGATAAGTATGGAGATTGATAGGCAAGGAGGTCCTCAGAGCGCTTGAACCCTACTGTCAGCGCACACTTAATCAGACAAACATGGAGCTGGAGGTTGTGTTGAGCACAACAGCTTTGTGTGGTTAGAAGGCCTAAACAGTGGAAATGTTGTGTGGCTATTCTCACAGGGAAAGGATGACTTTAGCTAAACTCTGTCCAATATACAAGCTACTGGTAAGTCAGACTTCTGCATACAAGTCATGCAATCTGACAGCATGAACACAAACAAACCAAATACAAAAATACCAGTAAAGAAAACATATTTACTATGGTTTGGAATAGAGTAACCTTGGCTGTGAACGCACCTTGAGAGACAACAGTTAGGGTTCTGATTGCCTCTATGACCAGTTGTGTAATGTCTTATGGTACAGGATCAATAATAAAGACCCATCCATCATACCATGTCAGGGTCATTCCATCGTCCGGGCCCCGCAGCCGGCTGCAGATCATCCTGGTTGTTGGAGAACCACTCAATGATGCCTTGCACACTGTCCCATGAGTCCTGGATATCATAGTAATTCCTCCACAGGTGACAGATATCACCCAGAAAAGAGTAGTTCACCTGGTAGGACCAAGGAAACAGACTGCGAACAAAGATTTTATGGACCTTTTTATGTGTATATGTATACATATATGTATGCATGAGTGTATGTATGTGCATGTGTACGTGTGTGTGTGTATATATGTATGTGTATGTTTGTGTGTATAATTATGTATGTATGTATGTATTTTTGTATGTGTGTATGTATGTTTGTTTGTTTGTCTGTGTGTATGTTGACTGATGGATGTGTAGGAACTAATACACATGCGTGCGGTCAAAATATCATTAGTGGACACAGGGGAAAAAGTTATATTAATAATAATAATAATAGCTAAACGAAAGTAACACTATGGATGGAATAAGGATTGCAATAACCTAATGAGTGACGACCAAGGGAAGTGGGGTTATGACAGAGGTGGACAGATTTTCCATCGAAATAAGTTTTTCCAGTTGCGATATGTGTGGTATTTGTGATGTTCACAGTCACGCCACCTTGTGGGAGGTACAATATATAGACAGGAAGTCAGCAAGACCGCATGAACAGTGTGTGTACGAGCGTCCAAATAAAAGCCTGTTGCAGTACATCAAGTCGTTGTTCATCTGGTGCATAACTACACTACAGAAACATTTCATTGGCGATGAGGAGTAAAAGGAAGGACTCAAAGAGTCGACACAGACACCGCGTTTTTCCAGAAAGAAAAAAGAGGGGAGAACTACGGACATGCAGATGAGTGCGGCTAGGCCAAGCTAGCTAAGCGTGGTTCAGTACGAGTCTTACTAACCAAACAATACGTTTGAATAATACCAGTGCATTAGGAAGATGCAGAAGCATAAATAGACGGAAATATAATGTTTCAGCGCTCAGGTAGTACAGTGTTTCTCAACTGGTCTGGCTGCAGGACCCACGATCACCCCTTAATGACAAGCAGCGATCCATTCTCCTCTTTTGGAGACCTTATGATTTGACTTTCCCAACTCAGGTATTGGATATACTGCTCTGCTATCTCTTTCCTCGTCTCAGCCCCCTGTGTCACGGTGTGTGTACATGTCACTCGAGTCAGGAAACTTGTCAGAATGCCCATATTTGATTGGCTGAGCTGACACATCACGTGATGTGATTCACAACGCATTGGTCGGTGTTTTTCCTGCACCGCTGAACAAGTACCGTAAATGCTGGAATAATTGCGCTGCACAAAAAATATCTTCCACAATAAAAGCACAAGATTTTCTTTTTTTTGTCAGGCAAAGGCCCGCGACCCACTGAAAACGAGTCCGCACAGCTGGGGCTCCGCAAGTGTTCTGGGAGGCTACGCTAACTAGCTTAACGGGAAAACAACAGCAGCAACATGCATTCTGCTACACACTCGAGGGCCATTCACATATTGGATGTAAAAAAACAAACGCAGTTGACTTACAAATGCAGTTGATTTACCAAACTCCATCCTCCTTTCTTTGTTGACAAAGAGTTTAATCCCACGGTTAAATCCCAACTCACAAATCTGTTTCTCCTCTTCAGCCATTGAATGATAAAAAACAAAGCTAGGTAAAAAAATAATAATCTACACCAAGCAAAATGCAAAAAATGTCATAATTTCTTCCATATCTTTCTATTTGAACTCTCACTACTTCGACTAAGCCTCTGCTGTTAAGTTTCAGTCACGTGCTCGCCCACTGACCAATCACAGCACACGCTTTACCTCACTGCAGAGCTGCACCTGGAAACTGAGCTGCACGTAATGCTGACGTACTTGTAGGCCAGCTAGCAGGCTCTGGCACGTCAAAGAATACGCCAAACATGTCTAACTAAAGATCTGATTGGTTGAAGACTATGACAATCAACAATATCGTCCCCATTCACTTAAAGTGCAAAGGGATTCACTTGTGAGTCTGCAGGCCTCGGGCCTCTCTTCTTACCTAGAGACACAGAGGTGAAATCTGATTGGATAAAAGCTCTACTTAAAACAAGCTGCACTGGAAGCAGAGCAACTGAGGAAGACAGTAGCTGTGCAATGAGAAAATAAGATGATGGGAAAAATATTTTTATAAATTATAATACATGTACTGTATTTAAGAAAAATATAAAATTATAAAATAGCTCTAACTTTGTGATTCTGTTTAGGCCAGCAGAGAAGGCCTTGCAGGGCCTGACGGCCCACCACTGGTATATATACACTATAAATGTATATATATATATATATATATATACACTTTATATATATTTTAGGTCACGGGAGCAGCGTAGACCGTCTCATTTCGGAGACCGCGCGGTCTAGCCTTCGCGGCCCTCAAAGCATGTGGCCCATGTAGACCGCGAAGGCTGGGTCCTCCGAAGGATGCAGCCCCTGAATTGAGACACAGGTGGTGATTTCTTTCCAAAAAGTGTTTCTGGTCTACAGTGTCAAGCGGAGTGAACATAGCTAACCCTATTTTGTGTGCAGTGTGAACAGATCACATTTTAAATAGTTATTTTGGCCAGTGTAGTGAATGCTGTGGAGTATCTTATACTGTTTGAGTTGTAGGTTGCCGTTTTAATCATGAACTATATGTTTTTGTAAACTTGGTTCCAGAAGTCGGCCTCAGGAGTGATTTTTCTTGATGGTATGGAGAGTGTTTTGTCAGACTGATATTATTCTATATACTGTGGAGAGGATTTTGGGGGGGAAAGGGATTTCTGAACTTTGAGGTTGAGGGAAGAAGATGTAGGTTGGTGGGTGGGCATAATGTAACATTTAGTTTAAACCAATGATTTTGGTTGCAGATATTTCAGAAATTGTTTGCTCCCAAAGTTCTGGACTAGGTGGAGGAATTAAAATAGCATATTACGGAAATGTGTTTGAGATGTGTGATGCCTTTATTGGCCCATGTGTGGAAATTAAGTGGTTTCTTGTTACTTAGAAAATCAGGATTGTTTCAGATGGGAATAAAATTAGATGGTACTAAAGTGGCGAGTATGATTTTGTGGAATTTCCACCAGGCTGTCAGAGTTTTCCTATTGTAAATGTTTTGAAACAAGGATGGTGTTTAATAGATAATGATGAATCTGAAATCTGAATTTCTTTACAAACTCTTTGTTCTACATATAACTTTGTGTTTTCTGATTGATTGGGGTGGACCCATTTGAAAATGTATTGAAGTTTATTTGCCAAAGAGTAATGGAAAAAATGTAAGGCTTCGAGTCCTCCTTGTGTTTATAGTTTTTGCAGAGTGGCCAGTTTAATTCTTGAACCAGGTGAGGGTGTGTTGAGTAGGAATCATTGTGAAAATATTTGATGAAGTATTGGCATTTGTACAGCGGCTTATCTGCCCATAAGTGATAGTGGTAGGTTCATCCAGTGGAGCAGGTCGGTAAATCAGTAAATCCCACTGTGATGACCACAGTGGATTTTCCGCTGGTGCTGCACGCATTTGGGGTCCCCCTTTTGAGCTGATAGCACAAATCTCTCTCAAGACAGCACTACTCCTAGTCCTGACACCAGCTCAGAGAGTCAGTGACCTATGTGGGCTTTCTGTCTTTTCCATTCGAGGGGATGGAAGTGCACCAATAGGTGAATAAATAAAGAACATAAAAGAAAATAACAATATTGGCATTAAAAATCCAAGTCCCAATGACTCATCAGCTGGTGTGAGGATGACACTCACGTTAGGGGGAAGGCCTCCAATATAGACAGGCCAACTACAGGAGTAGGCCATTGGTCTGCCTGTAGCATTCAAAGCCTTGGACATCAGAGGGTAACCTGTGCGACACATGAAAACACTTAATATAGCTTGTCCACCATCTCTTGTGGCTTATTGTACTTAAGAATTCTAGGTTTTCAATGATTTCATTCCATGCCATTTAGTTGGTTAGTATGATCTTACCCAGCATTTGTTCTACAGGATTTGAGGAACAGCCATCAAACTTCAGATAGTCTACCCCCCAACTAGCAAAGGTCTGGGCATCGATCTCGATTTTATCCAGTGTGGTGCCAGGGAATCCCATACATGTGTGAGTGCCCATGTCTGCATAGATGCCCAGCTTCAATCCACGGTCATGGATATACCTTGCCAGTTTTGCAATGCCCCCTGGGAACCTAGAGGGAAACAAGCACAAACTATTACTTTACAAGGAGCTGATTCAACCATGACCCCTGATTATTGAGATGTTTCAGTCAAACAGGCCCCATTTGTACTTAAAGGGAAAATTCGCCATCTTTTATGTGGATGTCGAATCAGCGCTGATGGTAATTGTAGATCACTGAAGAAATAAATTCCCCCCCTGCGTGCTGCATTGACGGAGAAAGCTGATCCCTCCTACTACAGAGCTGTACCGGCGGTGCCTACACGTACCAGGATGCATTGCTCGCGAGCAGCGATTTTGCTACTTCTGACAAATAAACAAAATAAACTCACAAAAACATCAGTCAAGGAAATATTCTTACATGTAAACCGAAAAATAAAACGGTACACCTTTTGAATTGAATTGTCTCTTTAACACTGAACTAAAACCTTTTATAACTCATCATAAACACACTTTATTTAAACTGGACGGAAACAAAATCAAATCACCAAAAACGTCTTGGTTACTGTTCCAACAAGCTGCCACTCTGGTTGGTCTAAATAAATCTTTAATTCACTGAGTCGGATGTGAATTCATACCAGCTGTACACGCTGTCTCTCTCTGCCATCCAGCTGCCTGCTGAGTAGCCAGAACTCCTTCAGAGGAAGACCACGCAGTTAGAAAAATACAATGTTGATCTTGGTTGTCTATTCCAGTTTATCTTTGGCATCCTGAGTAAGGTGTCCAGCACACCCCTGTCTGGAGGAAAACTGCCATGCATAGTAACGCACACACAGCCCTCTCTCTCTGGGTTTCATTGTTGTCACAAACGCTTTTCCAACAAGAAAACCCATCTGCTAACATTTGGTCAACATACAGTTAGTTGTGTAAAACGAAAACAGACAGAGCACATGAGGAAATGTGTATCTGCTGCATCTGTGTCCATTTCCTTCAAAATGACTGATAGAGCATCCTTTCCCTGTGGATAGTGTGTCAAACTTGAATTTAGGACCCATGGCAAACATCTGATCTGTTTTATCTGTTCAATTTGATCTATTAAAACTGCATAGGCTGCAGCTGGGGATGGGAGGAGAACAATAGAAAGCAATGAAGTTTGGGGCAGTAGTACCAGCAAGAACTTCAAACTACTTTCACTCCTGATCAGAGAGCAAGTCAGTGTTTGCTCATGGCAGCACAGATTCTGAAGGGTCTCCATCAGCCATGCTCCCAGCTGCAGCCTCAAGCGTCCTCGTCACAACAGATTTTGCAACTGCAGACGGTTTTCACACGATATACCAAACTTGGATAGGGGGAGATAAGCTTGAAAATCGGCAAATGTTCCTTTTAAGAAATCCTGACAGCTTCCATTTTGGTTTTACCGCACTAGAGGAGCATCAGGGTGAGCCCCAGCAGACACAAGTCCAGAAGGTGGCATTATTCTGTAACACAGCAGCTCCCTACCAGGGGTTGAGACCAATAAATCGGAGGTCGCGAGCTGGATAAACTCCAAGCCAGACAATGACATGGACAGCAGCTGATTTGGTTCATACTACATTGGGTGTCTGCATACAGGAAACTGGACACACAAGTTTGTCAGCACATACCTGTACAATTCCCCTCAGACCCTTGAGAAAAAGGCCATGGGGAGATGCACAAATGTATGCCACACAAACCTTCACAGATATGCAAACATGGGAAGTATAATTTGTCCTTGATAGGATAGGTTAGCAGAAATAAAAACATTTACACTTCGCACAATTACATTTATTTTTTCAGATGGCTCATTAATGCGTTAGTTAGGGTTTTGTGTACTTGTCCGCTCCCCTTCACAAATTTACATTTTTAACCAGTTTTACGTCACATTTCACGCTACACTTTTTAGTTTGTTGTTGTGAATTGAATGTGCAAACATAAAAACGTGTATTTTAGTAAACAATGTGCAAACATTTATTTGTTGAGAACAATGAATGTTTTAAAGCGTTTCGTAGTGCAAATAATTTATCAAAAGCACAAACTGCACTAAACCATGTTGCACAGCTGTGAAGTAGCTCAAACATGCTCCTCTGTCATTGCGACCATGTGCCGGTCAGCTCTCTGAATGCACACACCACGACAACAGCAGTGAAGCAAAGAGTAGAGTGTTGCTTGCACAGACACTTGTATTCTTTGATGAAATACAAATGGTATCCCTTTTTTTGTATCGACCCCACCACAACCACGTTCTCTTCCTAAAACTAAGTGTTGTTGTTGCCAAAACCTAACTTCCTTAGAAGACAGACGTTTATTTTGAAAAGACACGCCGTCAACGTGACGTGCTAAACACAAGAGGGCTACAAAGAGCTCATAGTGCAATGGCCATTTGTCGAATAAATCAAAATAAAACAAACAATAATCAAAGGCCACTGATGCACCGTGGTCGGTATTTTACGCAGGCAGAAGAGAGTGGATTGTCCATGCAGGATTCCCATTTTCTTATTTATTTAGTAAAGCAAACAAACAAAAAGAACAAAGAAAACTGCTGTTGTGCTGGTAAAAACTATAAGCCCACCCCGGTGCATGATGGTCCTATATGTCTACTCATATACTGTATATAGCCACAGGTGCCCACAGTAATTACCCAAACAACAAGAAATAATATAACTAAATAAATTACTATTAAAGAGAAAAAACAATCTTAATATATCAAACGTCTAGAATAATTAAACAATACTACTTATAAATTAAATAACAAAACACTAATATCTAATAAATAGCTCCAACACATAGTATGAAGCTTATTTTCACTGACCAAGCTGCGTTATATGACGCATTGCTGTGAGAATGTGTTGCAATTGAATGAATGTTAATGGAACACAAAGTGAGACAAGTAGACCAACCTGGAGGGGTCAGGTTGTAATCTCCCGTGTTCATCTCTCAGCAAGGACATCCAACAGTCATCTATGATCACATATTCATAGCCCAGCTCCTTCCAGCCATCTTCTGCCAGTCGGTCAGCTGTGTCTCTGAACAGGGCCTCGCTGTGGACGCGGTGGACAGAGGGAAGGAACACAGCTCGTCAGCCATGCATGAAACACATTGATATACTTTAAGTCCAGTTTTCTGCATCCTTTAACAAGATTTCAATTAAATATGGTGGAAAGTTAAGTCACTGGCCAAGGCCGCATTGATTTCTAAATATTTTCTATGAATAAAATAACATATTTAGGGGATTGCATATTGGCTGTGAGCCTATTATCACACTAAACCCAAAACGTCTGTATAAATACTAAACTTCACCTCAGTAGTGTGGAAGTAACTACCGGTGCCTCACACTTTCACTTTAAACGACATCAACAGCAAAATGATTGACTACGTTCATTTTGAAAGCTCTAGACCTATCTTACAAACCTTTCATTGCACTGTAGCCTGGCATTGACCTCATGTTCACACTCCTCAAGCTCTTAAGCATGAGGTTTGACTGAAAGCGTGATTCATTGTTTCAGCCCCTTTCTACAGCAAGCATCCACAGCTCCCATCAAAACTACCTCATGGTGTGGTTTCCTACTCTGACACAGCCTCCTCTTTCTCTCTCCTCCAGCATCTGAGCGTATTGTCTTTGTTGATTGGTTTCAATCAGTCCCTTATCTTCTCAGTGATTAAACCTTCAATAGCTTTGCTCACAATATCCAGGGTAATTGAAATCACAGAAATTCCCAAACTGATTATACCTGATGCAGTTCTCCGGGTCATCTTTACAGTCAGTATCACAGCGAAAGCGTTCCCAGGCCATCCATCCCATCGGGGGAGTCTTCAGTAATCCGTTGTCTAGGGCAACAGTGAGTGAGATCAGGCCAAAGAGCTGAGTCACTAAGGGCCCCATTTCTAAAACGGAAGAAATGTGCAAATTAAAAATGTACTAAATATTTAGTCACATACACAAGCAGACATACAACGTGTTACTCTTGCCAAGGTGGTAAAGATCTACTCTCTTACAGTTTTTTGATAAATGGCAGTTTATTTTTCCACTTCTGATTCCAACAATAGTGTGCATTGCCCAGAATTTTCAAAACTGACGTTACATGACACAGTAACTGCTTTTTTTGCAGACACTGACTGACATTGCAGCTACTTTTTCCCCCTCAACTGTTAGTTCCACTTCTCTCAGTGTTGCATACAAACTGTGGCAGACCCTGCTCTACCACTGTGGCTCACTCAGAGGATCGGTGGTTCGATCCCCGGCTCCGCTATGTTGATGTGTCCTTGGGCAAGACACGTAAACCCAAGTTGCTCCTGTAGCTGTGCCTACGGTGTGTGAATGTTAGTTAGTCCTGATGAGCAGGTGGCACCTTGCATGGTGTTATGCTGTCATCAGTGTATGAATGGGTGTGAATGATGACATGTAGTGTTAAAGAGCTTTGAGTGGTCGGAAGACTAGAAAAGAGAAATACAAGTACAGTCTATTTACCATTTTAAATACAACTGATCATTCAGTCACTCCGCTTATACTAATTGTTGGAATGCTGTAAAGCATTCCAACAATCATTTTGATAGTTGAACAACCGTTCAACTATCAAAATGTTCAGCTCTTTCAGCAGAGGGGTGCTATTACTTTTCATATTTATAATCTTTAAACTTTTTGAATTATTAAGCTTTTTGTAATTGTTTTTTTAAAATGGGTTTCTATGGAGAAAATGTTCAAATCCTCTTCAACTTTCAAATCCTTCTACTTCCTCATACTTTCAGCTACAGACACCATTTTAACTTTAAAATGTTGAGAAAATCCTGAGCTATTGCCGCATAATTCAGCTTTTTGATATCTTTTACACTTTTTGAACTGCAGCAATTTAACTTCTATGATTTTTTCAGTCATTTTCTGACTTAGAGTCAGCTTAGAGCAGCTTAGAGTGTGTGATGTCACCGCTAGAGTGAAGAGCAGCTTGAGATTCTTGTGAAAAAAACATTTGTCTTTTGCCACTGTGTCCACAATCTTCACTCTTCATGCATCATTTCTGGATGTAGAAGTAGCTAATCTTGTCCTTGTCGTAGACAAATGACTGTGGAATCCCACAGATTTACACATTTGGCACAGAAGCCTGTAATTGAGAGGAAAACCAACTTTCTGCTCCATAGAGACCAATGTTAAATTTTGCTTCAAAAACATCTACAGCTATTACTATTACTACTGATACTACTACTTCTACTACTTCTTCTAAAGTGTGATATACTAATAATTCTACTACTAATGATACTTCTACTACAACTTCTAGTACTACTACTACAAATATCACTCCTGCTGACATTTTTTAAGCCACAGAAACCATTCGAATATCGAAATGTTCAGCTCTTTCAGGAGAGGGGTGAAATGACTTCATATTTGTAATCTTTAAATTTTTTGAATTATTAAGCTATTTGCAAGTTTTTTTTAATGGGATCTCTATGGAGAAAATCTTCAAATCCTGTTAAACTTCTTCAACTTTCAAAGCCTTCTTCTTCTCATACTTTCAGCTACAGACACCATAGTTAGACATTTCAACTAGAAGGGTTTTCAGCAGTGCAGTTTAAATGCTTTCAGGCTTCAACATTTTTCAGACGGGTAGTCTCCTATTTCTTAATTTTCAGCAAATTTTTTACAATTAATTTCAGCTTTCAGCATTCCAACGCATTTTCAGCAGGAAATGCATTTTCTAGTTTCAACTGCTTTCAGATCTTACACTTGAAATGACACCAGGACTTTAAATTCTCAACTTCAACTGCTTTAGCTTAAATGCTTCAACTTCCTCAGTGAATTCATTAAAGACAATAACCTTGATATTGTTTGTCTCAACTTGTTTGTCTCAACTTAGCGTTAGCTCCCATAATTTCCAAAGGCTTCTCAAACGAAGATGTACATGTCCAGTACAGAAATGACGGGAGCCATTTGTAGACTGTCCATCACGAATACAAGATTCAATCCAAGAGTATGAATCTAAGATGCAGAAAAGAGAGAAGCGATATCTCAATCAAACCTCAATGATACTACCGGTAACATCAGCGTGTGTAGCTATTTATTGTGACGTCTTCGGGCAGTAGAAGCCACACTGTTAAAATTTCTTGTGAAATTTTCTAGTTATTATTATTATTACAACCCATGTATGGGTTTAACTCTCAAACACGCATACTGAGAAGCAGGTCATATGCTGATCATGTTCATTTCAAAACAATTTAATGAGTTAAGTCAACTCTTAGCAGAACATTTATTCAACTTAAGTCATAGCAGCTCAGGTTCATATGTTACTGAAGTGATGTGAAGATAAAAACTAAAATTCACTTAAATTTAAAGGTGCATAATTTGATATTCAGAGCAATACGATTGCCTCTCAACAGCTTTCAACACGGCGACGGCTGAGGTGGTGGATCGCAGCTAAAGGTGTTAATGCTCTAACAGTGCTGACAAAGGCTGGGTTCTACGCTTCCACAAGGACGCTGTCATTTGGGTCAGAGTTATCCGTGGTAGCCGCAGAGCGGTGGTACGAACATGCACTAAATGGCACACAGCCGGCCAGCTATGTCAGCACATCAAGGAGAAGCTGTGACAACACAGAGGGAGAGAGACTTCATTCTCTGCTCAGGTAGACTACTCCTCTATATCTTTACAGAGATCATGGTTGTTGGATGAGATATGAATGCTCTGAATGTCATATAAATAGCCTTTAATTAAGTTGATTTATCTTGAAATTAGGAAAACTCCTGAATGTGCCATACGTTTAAAATGAGATCAAATGAGTTTATATACTTCAATTAGGATTAATATGAGATTTGAAAGTGTTCTTAACATTTAGATCACCATGGGAAACACAGCTCTGTAGATAGAGCAGAAAGATGAAATGACTTTATAAGCAGCTCTTCAATAAGATGACACCATCCACCATATGTCTCGTTTCCTTATTACTACATGAAGAGCATATGATATCTTGGCAAGAGAAGAAATGTTACCACAGCAACTCTGTGATACAGAGAACACTCAAGCAGCTGAGATCTGAGATCCTGTTTAGCTAAACACACACCATTAATAAGGTCTATTCAAGATCTTTACATTACTGAAAAGCCATTATTACAATTATGAAAATGACGGTCTCCTACCTGTTTACCTGAAACTTCAGCTTGCACACGGCTGATCTGAACAGTCGGTGTCCGTTCTGTTAGTGCAGGCACATGACTGCCCTTCCTTCTTCCTGGACTTTCCCCTGAGCTGCAACGTCTATCTCTTCCTGTTAAGGTAAGCTGAGGTCATGTGACTGGCTGCTCTGTGTCATGTGATAAAACAGGAAACAGCTTGAAGAGGCAGAAAAGTGGTCTTTTGGTGACATGTGGTGTTGCATATTGTTTTTGTACATTTGTATTTAGTATTGTTTTTCATTGGACATTATTTTCACTCATATTTTTGCAGAGTATGATAATGGTGCTGCATTAATATCAGTGGTTTAGGGACTAATCATATAAGAAAATAACACATAGTGACCATATTGACCATGCTTTTAATTAACGTAAATGTATACATTTTGAGAAAACTGAGAAATAGTTGCATTGGGAACATGTGAAGAGAAATTGTTGAGTGGCTAATGATGAAGTTATTCATGTTCTCTCTAATCGAACGGCACCAGGGACACAGTATGAATTCCTTTGTACTTTTCTTTTCTTCACCTGTACCTGGAGGTTCACACACTGTTTATGATGATAATGATATATTTGATCAATAGAGCAGTTTTCATAGCACTCAAAGACACTTACCACAAGTTCATATGATCATATAAAACACCACACTAACAATCTACATGAACAGGTTGGTGCAGTCTCTGATGTGTTTTGGGAGAGAGAGGGAGGAGGCACATATGGAGAAGGCTCTGTGGCCCCAGGTCCTGAGTGATGGAGACAAGAGGCTGGCATCAGTGGAGGCGGAGGTTATGGGAAGTGTGGTGGTGGAGCAGGTCGGTGCGCTGGGGGGAGGGCTGGTAATAGAGGGGGCCTGGTTATGGTGGGCTTTGTGAGTGAGGAGGACTTTGAACTGGATCCGTTGTGGGACGGGGCCAATGGAGGTGGATGATGTGTCGTAAAGGTATCCATCCCTCTTAGGCCGATGTCAAGTCATAAACTGCCATTCATTTCAAAGAATTCCCATCCATGTTCCCTGAAGGTGCCTGAGAGAGACTGTGAACTCACATGGCTGTTTTATATGTAAAATACTGAAGCTAATGTGAGAAGTAATTTCGCTGTCAATCAAATTGAGCCTAATTCATTGTATAAGGAGAAGTGGTAGCCTTTACCAATGGAATAACGAATAGTTCTCTCAGCCATGCTTAAGGAAAAGGTTTAGTGGAACTGGACAACAGAAACTCATATCATGCATAGCATTCTCTTTATTCACGTACTATGACATTTGAGATGGAGCCTTCAAATGAAATCTGGAATGTGAAAATTTGAGGCAAATCTTTGCCTGGAAAGATAAACATTTTCAATTAAATCAATCAATCAATACACAGAGATATTATAATGCAATCAGCCCCTGGATACAGACATGTCAAAATACAGATCATCAAGCCATCAAAAGAAACTGTTATATATATTTTCTCAACTGTAGTAGGAAGCCAGAAGACCCAGAGAAGACCCATACTGACACAGGATGAACATATGTTGCTACACACCCAGAACCCTCTTGGTGTGAGGCAACAGTCCCCCCTCCCCCAGCCTCAATATAAAGACATTTATTCATTTACAACCCTTTTCTAAACTTTATTCAATTTCATCCTAGCGTCCTTCATCCAGTCTTATTCCTTCTTTCAAGCTTTTTCTAAAGCATTTTCAACTGCTCCACTACGCTTAGACTACGACATCTGGCTGGGTGTTGGTGACTAGACCTTCATTCAGGCCCACACAGGTGTATTTAGTTAAAGCCCTAAGGGTGATTGGTGGATGGTATTTGTTTTACCTTTGCAGTTACATGCTTGGATCTTATGTCACTAAGCTACCCTGATCTCCAAACCTGTGTCATACGACAGTATGTAGTGCTCTCAGTATGACCTAAAAGAATAGATTTGGATTTTGGAATGGAACTGTTCATGAAGTGAAGGATTTTACAAGAATTGGCAAAAATGATTGGTACATAGAATAGAATATAGCTAAATATGAACCAGGTCAAAAATGTCTGGAGGTAAGGTAAGCTTTAATGACCAGTCTGGTGTTATTCTTTATTTAAGTGTATCTGTCTCTCAATACTTTGTGACTTTGAAGGCTCTCAGTCCCAACTTCATTGGTTGCTACTAATGTAAATCTGTAAAAGTTGCATTATGGAAATAATCATCAGCTGCAGGAGGAAACAGTTTATTGGTCACTATTTTCATTTTCATCCATGGTGCTCTGGTATTTGTACAGCAGGTATGTGGGATTGAGTCAAAAGGAACTAGTGAAGGAACATGTCACTCAGTACAACAGTGCTGCTCACTGATGTGTTTTACTAGTTTTTAGACAACAATGGAGCTCTATGTCACAGAGGAAGAAGCTATAAGAAGAGGCTTTGCTACACACATTAGTAGGACACTACATAGGATTTGTGATTGTAAGACAAATATTGAATACCACACTTATCCTTCAAAGTAGAGTCAGCAGGCAACTAGTGCAAATGACACACTGGCACCTCATAGTGCATTGACAACAGATTTCACAGTAGGCCTATAGGATCATGTGTTGTGTTAAAATGGATTGGTCATAGCAAAGACATAGGCCACAGGCACTTGCAGGCCGATGTTGACAATATGCCATTTTCCCATTGCTAATGCTCCAATAACCAACCCTGCTACTGTTCCCAAAGTTCCTGGCCATGAGGACCACCTTCCAGCCACAGCTGCCGCTGCACCCACAGACACCCCTGCTGCCCCCACCACCCCCAGCAACGCCCCCGCTTTGCCCCCGTCTCCTAGCACAGGGGCTAAAAACTCCACCCCAGTCAGTAAACCCCCTGCCACTAAAGCTGCCCCAACTATGACTTTCACCTCTCCAGCTGCTCGCCTCACCAGCGGACCCCCCACTGCAGCCCCCAAACCCAACTCGCATAATTTTGCCGCAAAAAAAGCTGCGTTCAAAGCTTCCAGAGAGGATTGGTGGTTAATTTGAGCACGGACGTTTTCTCTGGACTGATTCTGCCCTGCTGCTCGCATCTTCATGGCAGTTGTTAGGACCATCTGACCGGCATGTAGGGTGAGCATGGCGATGACAAAGGTTGCAAGCATCCCCATGCATCCTATCAACATCCAGAACTTAAAGTCAGAAGATTTCAGGAGCAAATAGGCTATCACTGCAACCAAAGCCAGAAGAACTATAAACACAGACTGGTGGCCTCCATAACCAAACACCCCAAACCCTGATGTTACTATGGTAACCACTGTCATTGGAATCCCTGAGAAAGCCAAGAAGTCCACATATTTGACCACCACTGTGTTGATCCAGTCTTGCATGGTTCTTTGCTCCATCTCTGCCTCTTCATTCTCCATTTTCCTCCTCTCTATCTCCCCTCTCTGCCTTCGCTCAGTGACCCATGTGGTCATGTGCTCCATCCCGCTGACGAAGCCTCCCTTCTCCAGTGTCAGGATCCTCTGCTCTGTCTGCAGAGCCACCTTCTGCCTGTGCTGCAACTCTGTAATCTCTGTGTGTTTCTTCTTACTGTCCCAGTCTTTAGATCCCAGAGTGCAACAGGCCTCTCCCTGCTTCCAGAGGAGCTTAAATACAAAGTGCAGAAGCGGTTTGAGCACGGCGAATATGCTCAGCGCCCACAGAAGACCAACCATGCCATAATTCTTCACAATCCATTCGATAGAGACCCCGAGCGTGGCTCCACTGACAGTGGTCCCGAAGGCCCCAGCGAGTCCTGCTGATGCCCACAGGCCTGTGTGGGAGGTACCACAGCTCTGCGTGCCCACAAACACTGAGGCTACAGCTGCTGCCAGAATCACACCAGCTACTACTGAAGTCATGGCCGTGGTCAGTGCTGTGGCTCCAATAAGGGTCCCCAGCCCCAGAGCACCCACTGTCCTGACTTCATCCTCCACTGGTTTCAGTGGACCGGCTGCAGTCATCACCGACAGGGTCTTGTCCACTGGGTCCTCTGTGGCTCCCAGTATGCAGCCTCCCACTGCTCCCAGTGCAAAGCCCACAGCTGCCTCCATTAAAGGGCTCCTAGCTCCTGAAACATGACAAGAACAAAACCATTCAGCACTGAGGAAGTTATTTCGTGTGATGTTGTAATAGTTACATAGAGCTTTGGTTACTTGGTTTCTTTTTTCTACGGTATTTTGATAACTTGTAGCAGGGTGTATTGTTTAATAGTCGCTTATCTACTTAATGTTTTTTTTAGTGCTGGGCAACGATTAAAATATTTAATCGCGATTAATCGCATGGATTTTTTGCGATTAATCGCATTGTTATGGCAAAGTTCAATAATGAATTCAAAAGTAGTGTATTGCGCACTTTTATTTTAAAAGTACTGCTATATGAACAGAAGGGCAATAACATTTGGTTCACGAGATGCAGGTAGCATGTTTTATACTTAATGTGAATATAATTCATACTTTGTTGGCATCTTATTCTGAAAACCGGATGTTTGTCTGAAGAAACCGGATGTTGTCTCACGTTAATCTTTCCGCTAACTTTCAAAGTCCTTCGCTCGCTCCCGATCTGTTCCATTTAAATGTGTTTACCGTGAATTTCAGCATATAGGTGCACTAAAATTACTGACTATAGGATGTTTGCTGGCTTTTATCCCACTGTTCTTGTCATCCTGTTGTTGTTATGTATATGTATTGTCTCTTGTCTTTCAATTTAAAAAAAAAAAAAAATTATAATATTAAAAAAATGCGTTAACGTGCGATAAAATAATTGTCGGCGTTAATTAATGAATGCGTTAACGCGAAATTAACGGGTTAACTTGCCCAGCACTAGTTTTTTTTACAATTTTCTTTAGCATAATCAGGTGAAGTATATTTCCTTTTGAACAGTTGCTGTTCAGGACTACATGATAATACATGAAATGTTAAACCTTTCAATGACTGGACAAAGATTTCATTTGAATAACAGAATTCCTCTTTCTTCATTCAAATGTACTCGTTAACCACTTAAATTACTTTCTAATGACATGTGTGAGTGAGTAAAGTCACGATGTGTAATGCATGACACGCCTGCAGAGACTCCCAACAGACTGGTTAGTCAGGTTCAGCTGGCAGAGACAACATGCTGCCCTGATTCCTATCTGTTGTGAATCCAACTCAGGACAGGGAGCGCTGTACTGGGTGAAGGAACTTGGTGCCTTTCAAGGGTTGGGAAAGTAGTCAAGTAACACATCAAAAACAATGAGTGTCCAGCTTACTCTTAAAGGAAGGTCTTGGCATTAGTTGGCAGTGTGAAAAACATTCGTGGCACTCTGAATGTGAGTTAAAATCTTTTATTACTTCTGAATGAGCAACAGGTTTCTACTCAACAAGTCTTCATCAGGGTATAAAGTGTGATGAGGGCAGTGTCATCAATAGGTCATGTGACCTGTGTCACATGGCATGAGATTATGCCCCACGTAGCCACTTAAAAGACATAGCAGTGAAAATATCATAATTAAAGTCATTGAAAATAATAGCACTCGAAGCATAATCCCAAGAGAAGGGTGCACTACTAATTGTATTTTGTTAAGCACAGTTTACAGAGGCATGCAATGCTTAGTCATTAACACAGAGATGAATGAAATGTAGATTTAGTCAGTGGACATGTCTTTACCCAGTTTAGTCCGTGCCATGTTGTCCTGAGGTGGGCAGTGGACTGACGAATCCTCTTCCCCTGGAGGTTTGTCAGGCTCTCTCCAGACCTGTTCCTAAGTGAGTCGACAGAACCCTGTGAGGCACAAACTATGGCTGAAAGTGCTTCTTTCTCCCTGTTTATATGACACCAGCCCATACAGGACACACCCACTATTGGTTTGTCCTTTCTGTATCCTTCCTCCAGGTGATCCCGTACGGAGGACTAAAGCTACCATCACAACACATGTATCAATGAAATAGTAGAAAAGAAAAAGATTAAAGCCTTAATTATCAAATACATGAGCAGGTTCATTTGAATATGAATAAATATGCACAGAAATATATAAAAATAGAAAACAATTATAATGTAAATGTTTTTTTGGAGAAATTACTTATTTTTGTGTGAATTTTTAAGAACTTTAATCTATCTCTGTATTTCTTAACCCATATGTTAATGAGGTGGCAATCACTTTAGCACTGGTATCCTTCTGTAGAGAAAAATATACATAGCTATAAAATAAATTCAGAAAACAATGAACAAGGCAAGCGATATATATGAGTAAATGTAAATATAAAATGTAAATGAATCAATATATAGTTTATACGGAATGCCATTTCATTCAATATTAGTTAAATAAATGCATACACGAATAAATAAATACACACGCCTATGAAAAAATGAATATGGCTATGAAATAAATCCTGAAATTAATAACTGAAGCAAAAAAATACATAAATAAATGTTAATGTTTAAATTAGTCAATATTATTGAAATATATGTTTATTATTTAAAAAATGACATATTTCAAAGGACAAATGTTTTATTTATTTCAGAATTTTACTTTATTTTCCACATTTATTCTTTTCAGCAGAATGTTATTTCCTAATGCCATATGTATTTCCCGGCCCTTTTTTTATGTAGGGACCAGTGGCGGGCCGTGCATTTTATACCTGGGCCTTCACTGCTGTCCTGCAGCTGAAACACAGCTACGGTTATTATTTGTTTCGTGTAAAAATGAAGCTCAACACCTATAAATACACCAACTGCAGAGAATACGAGAGTGCGTCTCCTCTCTGCTCTGACTGCAGCTGGGACTGCTGCGTGAAAGTAACCTGTGAGTGCTTTGGGGCGGCGGAGGGGCTCACGGCAGCACCCGCTGCTCGTTCACGACAGTGTAGAACGTACGTGCTTTAACGTCAGAGTCAAAACACCAGAAAAGTCTCCAACACCAGAAAAAGTCGCTAGATTTGTCACTTGTAGCTTTTGACAAAAAAATGAGGGTTTGGAAAGTCGCCAGATTTAGCGAGAAAGTCGCCAAGTTGGCAACACTGGCACCGACTAAATATGTCCCCAGAGCAACATTGGACATAACAATAGTTCCTATCACATATAAAACCCAACAAAAATCCATCTTCATAAAAACAAGTTGTACAAATAATAATATATAAACAAGCATATTAAAGCTACTGCAGATGTAAAAACAAAAGCATTTAACTTACCAGAGCTGCTGTTCACTATTTAAAGACAAAGTCCATCCTCCTTTCTTTGTTAATAAAGAGTTTAATCTCACAGTTGTTCAGTACATCCGTGTGTTTTAGTTCCAGTAAGAAGTCCTTCTGGATTCATGGACGCCAGTGAAGACAGTCGAGCCTCCCCAGTTGTATTTCTTGAATACGTTTTAATGTGTTTGAGGCTGAAAATGTCTGCTCGACAGAGGCAGCAGATATTGGGATTGTCACCGCCCAACATGTCACGCTAGCCCACTGACAAGTCACATATGGCTAGGCCAGCTAGCAGGCTCTGGCACGTCAAAGAATACGCCCAACATGTCAAACTAAAGATCTGATTGGTTGAAGACTATGACAATCAACAACATCGTCCCCATTCACTTAAACTGCTCATGGATTCACTTGTGAGTCTGCAGGCCTCGGGCCTCTCTTCTTACCTAGAGACACAGAGGTGAAATCTGATTGGATAAAAGCTTTACTTAAAACAAGCTGCACTGGAAGCAGAGCAACTGAGGAAGACAGGAGCTGTGCACTGAGAACATAAGATAATGGGAAAACAAATTATAATATATGTATATTTATGAGAAATTATAAAATAGCTATAACTTTGTGATTCTGTCTAGGTCAGCCCTGACGGCCCACCACTGGTAGAGACTCCTCACTCAAAATGGAAGCTGAGTCATTTAACTCAGCTTCGAGGGATCCTTGAGCCCTGAACTCCGCCCACGGACTCAACGTTTACAGTTACTATTGGTTACTGTCAGCTGATCCATGATATCACCAAGTCAACAAAAGCCAGCGCAGCTGTTGTGTTCTCTCTTTTGTCTTCACCTTGGCTCTGTCCTCCATTCTGCTGGATCTGTGACCAGAGCCTGGAAACGTGTATCGAAGTGTTCCTCTTCTATCAACAGCTGGTTGCTCTGGGACTGAGGGTCAGGCAGTGAAGTCTACAGGAGGGAGGGGAGAGGAGGGAGCTGAGAGGAGGAGCTGAGAGGAGGAGCTGAGAGGAGGGAGCTGAGAGGAGGGAGGGGAGAGGAGGGAGCTGAGAGGAGGAGCTGAGAGGAGGAGCTGAGAGGAGGGAGCTGAGAGGAGGAGCTGAGAGGAGGGAGGTGAGAGGAGGAGCGTTTTGGTTTTCAAATTCCCTTTGTTGAACCATTGCAGGGAGACACCAGATCACTGTGACATCATCAGTTCAGCCTAAAATGAAATAAAACCCATCAACCAAACACTGGACATGCGGGTGATTGGTTGCTTATATCTTCCTCTATGTACTCAAACAGACCGATTTCTTGGAAAGTTTGATTTTTTAAATTTAGTACAAGGCTGCAGGTCTTGATCTCTCTCTCTCACATCAAATTTACTTTAAAATGAACACTTATTTAAATCAAAGTTGACTATATGGGTCAATAAATGTGGTCAACAAACGTCTCTCCCTCGTGTCGCTGTTGTCTGTTCTCTCACTCGTAGCTCTGCTGGTGGCTGAAGTCCCTGTCCTACTGGAGAGCATTCTGTGTGGACTTCACAATTGTTGTGCAGAACAAAGTAAGCATGGATAAGAAAAGGAAAGTCCTCCGTTCTGTGTCAATCGCCCATCTCAAAGCTGCAAACTATGACTTCAGACGACCGCTCCAATAACAGCTGCTTCCTCCGCATGTCGGCAGAAGTAGAATTCTAAAATGCAGAATCTAACTGCACAACAGCTGCTAGTATAGAAAACAAGGTCAGATACGCATGTAATCTGTCATCCATGTTGAATTAACCACTAGTCCATCGATAATCAAGGCTGGGTTTGTTTTCTTCCGGAAAAGGCTGACGAATCAGGGAAGGAAATGTCGTGACTGCTACGAACCGATCAAGAAGCGAACGTGGGTTTCTACGTAATCGCTTTGAAACTGAATGCGGTTCGACCTTTGCACACTACAAACCTAACCCTTACCCCGGCTTTCGGTAGCGTTTCTAAACTCCTTAATTTTCGATGCTCTAAAACTCCAGAATAATGTGGACGCTCAGTGTAAACGTAGCAAACGATATGCATATTAAAATGGAAACGTAGTAGTGTGGATGAGAGGGGTTATTAGCAAAACAGGCTCTGCACATGAGGACAACACATGTGTTTTTATGTTCCATCTTTAACCCTTAATGTTTCTGAGTAACTTGAATACACCAGGCTAAACACACGTGAGCCGTCTTCTTTGATTACCTTTTTGTTACGTCTCCATGCTTCTGCTGGTGACCCCATGTTTAATGTTGGTTCCTTTTGGCAAAGTCTGCATCTACTGCTGACTAGCGGAAAGTGTTCATAAAGGGCTCAACATGTCAGTGAAAGATGTTCCTCAAAGTCCGTGAGTGTGGAGGTTGTGTTTGGACGTATTCACACCATTTCAAGTCCGTACAGTCTCGCACACTCAATCATCTTCCATTCCCTGAGGGTTCAAAGCAGGGCCATTGGGATTACACTCCAACACAGTAGGTGGCGGTAATGCGCCTTAACGCCATAAAACCAAAGAAGTAGTGACGGAACGTGTTGTAGCTGGACTCTACGGACACGTTTCAGTGTAACTCCATGATGGCAGCGCTGATGAAAACACATGTGCAGTCTTCTGGTGAGTTTTTATACTCAGTTCACTATTGTTGCCTCTGTAAAACACGACAAAGGTGTGGGCCACCTATTCCTAATCTCACAGACATACGTTGTCTAGCTAGCGGATGTTACTTTGTTCGGTGGCAGACGTTAATATGCTCCGTAGCTAGCTTAGCACTAGCTCTGTAGTCAGCTAACGTTACCTAGCTTTAACTAAAGCTGGAGAGCTCGACGATCTTCTGAATCCTCTACAAAGTGCAGCACTGTAGGGGAGCACTAACCTGTAACGGGAGGAAGAAAGGTAACGTTCAAGGGAAAACTCGCCAGCTTTTATGTTAGTCCAATCAGTGCTCATGGTAAATGTAGTCCACTGAAGAACTACATCCCCAGTGCTGCTATACTGACCGAGAACGGTCATATTAAAAGTGAAACACTTCATTGAAAGTAATAGTTTAAACTGCCAAATGCAGAAAGGACAGCTGGTAATAAATCCCTGACTGAATGTGTAACCAATGCATTTATAATATCTGACTGTAGTAATGTGTGTATTCTGTTAAGTTACTGTGTTGCAGATGCATTGTTATATCCTAGGGTTATTCTTTCATCTGACTTAGAGCAAATAGAAAGTAAATGTCAGGACGCTGCCTTGCATCGCCTCCATTCCCCACAGCATAGATCACATGCTGTGAGATGCTGACACACAGAAGTACACTTGCTGAGTCTTTCCACTGCTCCAACAATAAAGTGAGATTTTAAAATATTCCCTCTGTATCTGCTGCAGTGGCTCGTTGGCGGCCGCCATTCCTTCTTCAGAGGCAGACAATAAAATTGGAAAAAATACAATGACAACAGACATAATTAGCTCCTATTAAGCTACGCGATTGCCCGTTTTGAGTTTCCTGTGCTGCAGATTATCCACAGAAACATTTAGACAATGGGTTTCCAAATGAAAGAGTTTTGCCTAGTTCTTCAAAATAACAGTCAAATTCTGAAGGGTTTTTGTGAGAAAGGAATATTGTACAGATGTTTGATCTCATATTTGTGGTGGACCATAAGTAATGTAAAAACATTTGTATTTGTGTCATTTAGGAGATGATGCACAGCCTCAATTTGAGGACCAGAGGGATTCTGAAGGAGGGAGCAACGATGAAGAGTCAGATGATGGAGCGAGTGATGGAGGAGACGGTGATGGAGGGAGTAATGGGGAGGATGAGGAGGGAGCTGGGGAAGGAGGGAGTAATGAGGAGGAGGAGGGAGATGGCAGTAACGCCAATGCTGGGTGGGCTGAGGCCATGGCGAAGATCCTGGGAAAGAAAACCCCCGAGAGCAGAACCAGCATCCTGGTGAAGAACAAAGAGCTGGACAAGATGAAGGAGAGAGAGAGACAGGAGCAGCTGGAGAGAAGGAAGCAGGTAACACTGGTGCTGTCTCATTCTTTATTGGTAGTCTGTCTTTATTCCCAGGAATACACTTCCAAACCATTTCCCGGGAAATCTAATGACGGTAAAAAGGGAAAACTAGTTCTGCTCTAGGCATAGACCAAACGGGTCTGGTACATACAGAATACAGGTATCATGACAGCGATACCGTAGTGCAGGGTCACTAATAGGCGGTCCGGACCCAGACGCTGTTGTATCCGGACCCTGGACCTAAAACCCATAGATATCAAATATGTGTATTCTGATAATCATCACCCTCGACTTGAGTGAGATATTCACACACAGAGAGAGAGCCAACAGTTGGAGAATAATGTGTGAGTCAGAAGTTATTTCACATGACGTCCTCCAAAAGAGTAGAGTGGTCAGAGAGACCAGAGTCTTTAACCAATAATGAACAGACTCTTATAGGATCATTCTTCCTACGGGCAGTTTAAAACCAGGATGTCTCATATGTTCAGAGACCGTGATGATTATTAAAAGCAGTAATGTGAAGCTCCACTAAGAGACAAAGAACTCTTTTGCGCAAACGTACCCACTCACATCTGAAATGAAGTCACAGATAATAAATCTAAGAGTCCAATATGATCAGAATCCTAACACATGAATTCATGCCCAACAATGATGTTAACAGAGAGAATAGAGCTGAAACAAGATGCACATTTTTCAAAAACTTTGTTATGTAATCTATATTTTTAATCCAGCCCTTATCTTACTTGTAATGACGGAACATTTATTTATTAATAAAGTGCATTATGTATAAATCATCGCGTTCAATTTGAATTGTGACTATAAATATTGTTGAGATATTATTCAATTGAACTTTCTTTATTTATTTGCTGAGATGGTCAGTTGTTGACTACATACAGACGTTAATACAACCGTTGGCTACTTCAGTATATTTGGGACTGAATCCTAGTGCAAGTTCGATATTACTGTGATGTTCCGGACCTTTGCATGAGGAGCTTCTCTCTAACTGGATCTTGTTTAAGTCAGTTGAATTGAATACTCTTGCCTTCATGGCTGAAATACACCAAAGCCGTTGACGTACGTGAAGCTGACGGATTCTTTTCAATGAAGAGCAAGAGAGCCGGCCGCGCGTTGCATGATGAATACAACACGGCCAGTTGACTGTAACTACATCACCATGACCCAACTTCAACTTTATGCAAACTAGGTCCATCCATCCAAGACGGCATGCTCCATCAAAAAGTCAAACTAGGCAGCGCTGATCAACAATACATCAATATTCTGATACTGCATGGCCCTTCTCTCCTCAAATGTATTCAGAAACACATTTAAGTGAACTGTTGAGCTGTAAAATGAGTTTGTGACCCAGCCGACATGTTAAATAGTTGAACCAAGCCTAGCTCCCCTGCCGGACCGTTTGGGGTTCCGTTGCATCTTTCCGTTTGTTGGTATCCGGTCGGCCGCTAAACGGTACATTAACATGTGTTGATCAGCGCTGCCTAGTTTGCGCTCCATAAAAATGAATGGGATCTGTCAACTTCACATACGTCAACGGATTTGGTGTATTTCAGCCATTCTGCCGTGGCGGGAGGTGGTGCTGTAAGATGGGTTCATATTGTCACTGGTAATGTCCTCACAACTGGCCACAAAGACGTCATCTACCAGGAATGTGCTCGCATGTATTGGCTGGTGGACGTAGCACCATGCTGGATGAGCCTGGTTCAACCTTTCGCTGGACCACTCGGGCTGCTTTGCCCGCTGCTTTGGTTCCCCCAATGACCGAGAGCCTGCGGTGGGTCTAAATGCAGCCTAAGGGACAGCTGTGGGGGAAGATTTCAAGTTTAACTTGTGGAAATACTCCCAATGCTTGTATCTTTGTGACCATAGCATATATGAATATACTGTATATATCATATTTTTTACAAGCTGTATGGAGGAACACTGCAGAAGTAGATGCAGTCCGGTGATTTTTGTGAGAAGTTGTCCAGCATGAACACTTGTTTGTGTCCATCAGGTTGACAAGAAGCGAGCATGGGAGATGATGTGCAGAGAGAAAGCTGATGTAGTGAAGGACCGTGACACTGAAAGAGCTCTGCAGAGAGTTGCTACCAGGTGACCACTCTTTTCTGTTAGGCTTTGTTTAAACATTCTCAACAAGTTTCATTCCTCATCCCAGTGTGTGTTTCTGTTCAGAGGCGTGGTGCAGCTGTTCAACGCTGTGAGGAAACACCAGAAAACCATCGATATCAAGGTGAAGGAAGTTGGTGGCTCAGAGAGGAAGAAGGCCAAGTTTCTTTCGTCCGTCTCCAAGAAAGACTTCATCGATGTGCTGAGAAGGACAGAGGGAGGCAGTAGAGCCAGCAGCAGGACTGAAGACACCGCTGTAAGTTCACTCATCCATCAGTCTACTAGGAGGATAGATGAAATGATCTCAGGCCAGATGTTGGGCACGTTTCACAGCTGCTGCAGAGGAGTTGTCACTGTGATCTTTGACTCATCATGCATGTTGTACACCGAACCAGTGACAGAGAAAAAACACACACTGGTGTTTGATTTTGCAGAATGGGTCGGTACTCTTCACTCTGTCCAACGAGCTGTGACTTCACTGAGTCACCTCATGGTGTCACTGTTGTCTCATGAAAGCAGTGTGTGTGTGTGTGTGTGTGTGTGTGTGTGTGTGTGTGTGTGTGTGTGTGTGTGTGTGTGTGTGTGTGTGTGTGTGTGTGTGTGTGTGTGTGTGTGTGTGTGTGTGTGTGTGTGTGTGTGTGTGTGTGTGTGTGTGTGTGTGTGTGTGTGTGTGTGTGTGTGTGTGTGTGTGTGTGTGTGTGTGTGTGTGTGTGTGTGTAGGCGGTGGCGGTGGCAGCAGCAGCAGAGGAGCGGTCCTCCTGGAGTGTCCTCTCAGATGACTTCATGATGGGAGCCACCATGAAAGACTGGGACAAAGACAGTGACCGAGAGGAGGATGACACCGTCCGTACAGACTGAATGGACTGTGTACAGTAGGCTGTGACGCCTTCAGGGACATTCTGTGGAACAGAAACCCTGAACTGCAGAGAACAGCTGAACTTCAGGAAGTATGGAACTGCTTAAATCCAGTAGCAAGCCCCGCCCCTTTGCCACTCTGTGAGACAAACCATGTGGAAACAGGATGACAGATGTTGGCTCTGGGGGAACTTGGAGAAGCTCCTCCATCATAGTATTGAATTATTGTAAACTCTGTAAATATGAATGTTTTGAATAAACAACCAATTGATGAAAGGCCGTCAGTGCTCTGTGGTGTCTCTGTCCATGTGGGCCTTACAGTTTAGTGTCAGGTGGGATGTGTTCATGGTCACAATGGAGACCCTTGACTCTTTAAATGAACATAAGGCATGTCAGGGTGGTGTCAACATCCACTTGAAAAAGTCTAAACCCTTTGAAGCAGCGGTTCCAACCAATCCTGTGAACTGGTTACCAGGAAGTGTTTCTATTCCACACAGTCATTCCTTGATCAGGCTTTAAAACCTAATGAAATGAATGTGTTGAACACAGCCTGTAGATGTCTGTGTGACGGGTCGCAAACAGATGGACAGAAGACAAGAAGTATCCTGTGGACACACACACACTTGATTTATGGTTGGCTTAACTCTGGGATCTGGGATATCAGCAGACGTGCTCCTTTAAGGTGAGCAGCTGTTGTGTCCTGTAGACACTGACCCATGACTGGTGTCTCTTGACTGCAGGGCTTCCTGTGGTCCGCGCTGGTGGCAAAACCCGTGGAATTCTGTGCGCAGAGTACATAACAGTATATGTAATGGAACAACAAACAGTCCCATGACAACTGAGCAAACTCCACCTGCTGATGAAGACCGCATATTACAGTTAAAAGCTCTGGAACAAGTAAGAGGACCTTTTGTCAGTTACTGTAAAAATTGTGGCTGAGTCAAAGAAATCCAAGATTTTATTCCTCAGGAGACATCATGCTGTGCGTGGTAAAGACTCTTGGACGTGTTGTACATCTGATGATCTGATGTACAACACGTCATGTCTGCTGCTCATTAGGACACACACACACCTGGATGCAGAGAGTCCAGAGTGGCCGGCTCCGGGCTTTTCGAACGGGTGTGAACGTAAACCATGCCGGCCCAGTGTGGAGCTGGTCCTGTCTGGTAATGTCCAACAGTCCACAAAGGCCACTTTCCTTGACCTCGATGGAAAACGTCATGAAGGAGAATTCATGAGGAGTTGGGAAAAGACAACCGCGGTGCTGAGAGAATCCGACCTCACTTTCACTAAACTGTGTCATTATGATGAGACGGCTGTTGCTATTGACGTCCGCTGTGAATAGTATAAAATAAATACTCACAATTGTACATAATATTTTTTGTCAGTAAATCGAATGGCCTGGCTTTTCCCTGCCTCTGAATGGATACGGGCATCTAAATGCTAATGAGCACTTTGAACTAGACGGGCGTGAGGACCCACGGCACCTCACGTTTTTGTTCCTGTATTCTGAAGGGAGGCTACCCGTTCCGGACATTGGTAGTTTTTATTTTAATTTTATTTAATTTTACAATTTTTGTATGTTTTTTCATCATTACATTTTCTGGCTTGTTAGTTTGGAGCTAGTTTGCGGCAGGCTTCATTCGGCTTCAGCTCCAAACACCCTCATTGCCCATTTTTGGATTGGCCCGGTTTTCGGTTGTGTCCTCACTGCCAAGATGAAGACGGCCAGAGCCGTCCCACTTTGAGCTCCCCATTGGCTCTTTAGAAGCCTGTGGGTGACGTCACGGAGGCTGAGTCATGTTTATACAGTCTATGGTGGTGACGGTGTATACCTCTTTATTGTGCATTCAATACTAAGCTATTCAAATAATACACAGGTTCATATATTCATGTTTTTATTTTAAACATGTGCAAGGTACAGTGAGTAGGGAGGCTGTGCCACTGCCATTTAGAAACATACCTTGTCAGCTGATACCAATGCCAATATCAACATTGTCTGTTAATTGCATGATAATCATGCATACAAGCTATTCAAATAGACGTTTTCATTTTAAACATAAATGTGGAAACGAAAAATTAGTGATGGCCTATTAGTGCCACTGCCATGCATAAACATACCTGTTATCTTTCATACAATACTGAACTATTAAAATAATGGACAGATTCATGTTTAGAGAAAGAAAATTGAATTGTCTAATCAACCAAAACATTTCACGGACCCCCTGCAGTACCCCCTAGGGGCCGCGAACCCCCTGTTGAAGACCTCTGTTCTACAGACGAGCGCCGGCGCGAGCACTGCTCCTCCAAGACCCGTTTGAGAGGAGAACTTTGGCGGAGAAACTGCAGTGAACGAGCTGATCCCAGATCAGCCTGACCTCACAATCAGACAGCAGACTAGCGGGAACTTATTTAGCTTTTTAAAACAACGGGGACAGATCCAACACGGACAGTTAGGGAGTGAGAGACATGAAGCACCTGCTGAAATATAGTTATAAATAAATAATTATATATATGTGTGCGTTTTATATTATACTGAATATTATTATATGATGTATATATTATTACATTATTATATGATATATATATTATATTATACTGAATATTATTATATGATATATATATTAATATATGATATATATATATATTAGTATATTATACAGAATGTTATATGATATATATATTATACAGACTATTATTACATGATATATATATATATTATTATATGATTTATATATTATATTATATGATATAAATATTATTATATGCTATATATATTATTATATGATTTATATATTATTATATTATACTGAATATTATTATATGATATATATATTATTATATTATACTGAATATTATTATATGATATATATATTATATTGAATTCCCTGTGAGGGTGATTAAAATAAGATGTCCTGAGGTGTTTATCAAAGTATTATTTACTGCTTTTGTTCGTGTTGGAATAAATGTTAAATATTTAACTGCAAAGTAGTAACGCGTGTTTGATAACTTAATTTTTTTTGCATTAAATCATTCTGGGATGTTTGCTGAAATTGGATGTGGCACAGCCCTACAGAGAACATGTTCCACCAGCCGCCACTGAGTGACAGTATACCTAAAGTGCACTAATCACGTGATGAAACCATGGTGTGTATGCAGGCAGCATTACTGAACCACAATAGCTCAGTCTGTACACAACAAACATGTGACATTCTGAGTGCGGAGCACGGCAAGCTTCCAACACCAGCAGAAAAATGGAACTGGTGTCCAATGTGACGCAGAGAGGAACTCGACAGAGAACTTGCATAGACCGGCTTTAGGACCCAGCGTAAATACATAACGCAGCAGGGGCCGACGGGCCATACGCCGCTGCAGAGCTGTCCCAATGGGCACAGTGAGCGCTCCTATTCACAACAAACCGTCTGATAATGTGGATTTGAAGGTTCCCCTTCTCCGACAGTGAAGACTACAGACCAGAGGGGGAGCACGTGGAACTTTCGTCCCGTATGATTCTCCTATAAAGCAGCCGCTGCTGTCCGCTTGGCACGAGCCGTCCCCCAACTAGATGGGTTGAGGGAGACGCGTAAAAGCGCTATGCAGTCACACCGAAGCCAAACTCCGAGCTGTTTGTGAGCTACTTGTGAAGGAGGACTCCCTCATCGTGAAATCACAACTTTGTAAGGATTTCTGATTTCAGCGCGTCAGAAAACCTTGAAAACGTTCCGACGCTGCGTCCCCGCTGATCTTCGGGACCGCGTTTGAGTTCGGATGATTATAGACCGACTGTGTGCCGTGTGGGGAGTGAACGCGATGGAGGTGAGCTCGGTCCTGTCTTCAGCTGCCCTGTTTCCACCCAGACGTCTGCTGCACCGACACTGCCAGCGATAGTAGCGGCTTCTCCTTCTGTCCACACAGTTGAATGGATTTTCAGGTACACTTTACTGAAACGGGGGAATTTGAACCATACGCTCGACAAGTAGCTGTTCGGGGCCACTCGGCTCGTGGTCATACATGATCTTGGGCTCAGAAATGAGTCTGCCTGGCGGGGTTTAAATCACTTCGGTGAATATTTTCCTACATTGTTTTTTTTAATTTGGTATTGGAAGCCGTCGGAAGAGAAGATGAACCTGTGTGTCGTCAGTCTTCTCCTCACTCTGGATCTAGCCGCCGTGGCGCTAAGTCTGTCCACATGCAGCACGCTGGACATGGACCAGTTCAAGAAGAAGCGCATCGAGGCCATCCGAGGGCAGATCCTGAGCAAGCTGAAGCTCACCAGTCCCCCTGAGGACTTCCCCGAGCCCGAGGACGTGTCTCGGGACATCGTGGCCATTTACAACAGCACCCGCGACCTGCTGCAGGAGAAGGCGAACGAGCGCGCGGCGACGTGCGAGCGGCAGCGGAGCGAGGAGGAGTACTACGCCAAGGAGGTGCACAAGGTCGACATGCAGCCTTTCTACCCAGCAGAGAGTAAGCGTTTGTGTGTCTGCGCGTGCATGTGTGCGTGCATGTGATCCCACTGATGTTACTTGAGTGAGAAGTTGAAACACCTGGAGTCTTTGTGATTGTTTTGGAACATTCTTGTGGATGAGCGCTTGTCCTCCTCTAGCTCTCTGACGTCACTGCTCCAGCAGAATGTCTGCATGCAGATAGCTGAGGACCAAGGAGGTCATCTCTGTCTGTGCCCTTCTACTTCACTCATGGTACAACTTACTGTCTGCCTCCACCCCACCCACTGGAACTACTTACTAAGAACCCCTGTGAATGGGTGTGTGGGTCACCTAGAGTACTGGTTCTGAAAGTACTGGTGCGTCTCTAAATGTAGTTCTGGTGCTGGCGTCCTGACTAGCAAAGGGTTTTGTTAGTCGTTAGACACCTTCGACTCAGTGAAGAATGGCTCCCTTGTTTCCTCATGGGAGTCATTCAGAGTTATAGGTCTCACCCAGCTAAAGTCCATCTAGCCAGCAGTCACGCTGGCGTGTGAGCGGAGTAGCTGTTTAGGATTCGCTCTCAGTGTAACTTCAGACCGTCTCCCGCTCCGATTAAATCCTCTTGGTGGAAATATTCCTGAATCTGCTGAGACACATTCCACCCCCACGTGTCCTTGTTAGCTGTCTGTATTATGTGTAGATGTTCAGTGTTATTGGTCTTTGTTCTTGCACAAAGATTTTCACGTGTAAAATTGGTGGAGCACCCTATTATGTATTGGCATGAGCGTATGGAGGAGCTCACAACCATGCCCAGCCAACTGATTTCCAACATTCTCACCAACTGAACTAAAATGCATGCTGACACCTCAAAGGATGAGATAGAAATAATAGACATGTGGTGTGTTGATCTGCTAAAATCAGTGGTTTCATGTCTGAATCACAGACAACCAGAGACTGTATGTCAGAAGTGGACGTAGTCACCGTGATGTCATCCATTGGTTTGTTGACTAACACCAAAGCAGTTTTGAAGCCTTGAGTTCGGCATTGTGTCCGACACCATCTTGGCTCTTTGCAACCAGTGAGCAGAAGTGACCATATATGGACTGAGGAGGAGTGACGTAGAGACACCGTATACGTCTCTGGTAGAGACCTGTCAATCACTGTGTAGCCCCGCCCTAAAGCATCCCCTGCTTTATGGTCTGTTTGACTCTAAATGGACCATAACTTACTAAATGAACATCATGCTGTATTGAAGAAGACTTGAAACTAGAGATTGAGACCATAAACTCATGTTTACAATGTTTACTGAGGTAATAAATCAAGAGAGAAGTAGAGTCATTTTCTCATAGACTTCTATACAACCAGAGGAGTCGCCCCCTGGTGGACACTAGAGAGAATGCAGCTTTAAGACTCTTCATTTTTCAGAACCAGACATTGCCTCCTGAAGACAACATGCACTTTGCAGAGGAAGCTAAGTTTGAGTCATAACCCTTCAAGCGGAAGGCGTGGGTTCTCTTCTCTGCTGTTCTGTAGCTGACCCTGACCTTTGACCTCCCATTTGGAGAATATTGATTCCTCCTTCAGCGGATCAAAGAGACATCAGAAGAGAGGCATGGCTATAGAAACAAAATAATCATATTAAATGAAACTGCAGAGCTATTAACCCCAATATGGCTTTCCCATTCCCATCAGAAATGTGAGCACATGAGCTGAAGCAAAAATAAATTAGCAGGACATTTTGTATGCCCTGAGGTGTATTTTGCATTAAATGTTATCCGTGGCCCTGCCTCTTGTGTAAATACTTTGAATATGAATAGATGTGGCCTGATGCCAAGTGCAGTCAGCAAAGCATTTACAGGGTATAAATAATACTGAGTCAACATGCAGGGAGGAAAGATTCCCATTCATGTGAACTGGTGACACTGGCCAGGTCCTCACATCTGGAGGCCAATGCTGACAGGAGGGAGATCAAGCAGTGAGCCCCTCAGCTGATAGGCTCTATTTATTTAGTATCAGCCTTGTTTGGTTGGGTGCCAGGAAATCCTCAGAGGCAGCAATGTGGGGCACATGGGCCTGAAAGCCTGACAAACAGGCTGGGCAGTGGAATGAGGTAGGCGGGGGGTGAGGGGGTTGGAGACACTGTGCCTGGTCTCACAGTGGTTTATTTAAACCCAGTTAGCTGTGGGGCTTTTTGTGTATCCCCTGCCTGCCACTCACAGCATGACAAGTTCCAGCAGGAGAGATGCTAAGTTGGTGGCTAATAACTTTTAAGGTCTGTTTGGAAATTGATTACAGAAACTGGAAAAACATGGATATTTACCAGGCAGGAAGGGTCTAATGAGAAATGGTATACATTGCATCATGGGAAATGTAGGAACCTGCATTTTTTAGGCTAACTATAAGTCAAGATATTTTGACCAATCTTGTTTTTATCAAACGCTTGTGAGTCCACAACTTTATGGAAGTGAAGCACTAAATCACCTCTTTGATCACGTGGTTCTCCCTGAAGAACTACACTGCACTGTCCATCAGTTTGACATGAGACACATCACTCCACAAAAGTTACCAGATAATATTATAAGATAAGATGGAACGTTATTAATCTTAAAGGAAATATACACATACAAACAATAGAGTAATAAAGACAAACAAATATAAACTGTAGAGTAATAAATACAAACACATAACGAATAGAGTAATAACTATAAACACATTATCAATATAGTAATAACTCTAACCACATTATCAATAGAGTAATAACTATAAACACATTATCAATAGAGTAATAACTATAAACACATTAAAAATAGAGTAATAACTAAACACATTAACAATAGAGTAATAACTATACACACATTAACAATAGAGTAATAACTATAAACACATTAACAATAGAGTAATAACTATACACACATTAACAATAGAGTAATAACTATAAACATATTAACAATAGAGTAATAACTATAAACACATTAACAATAGAGTAATAACTATAAACACATTAACAATAGAGTAATAACTATACACACTAACAATAGAGTAATAACTATAAACACATTAACAATAGAGTAATAACTATAAACACATTAACAATAAAGTAATAACTATAAAACATTAACAATAGAGTAATAACTATACACACATTAACAATAGAGTAATAACTATAAACACATTAACAATAGAGTAATAACTATACACACATTAACACTAGAGTAATAACTATAAACAATTAACAATAGAGTAATAACTATAAACATATTAACAATAGAGTAATAACTATACACACTAACAATAGAGTAACAACTATAAACACATTAACAATAGAGTAATAACTATAAACACATTAACAATAAAGTAATAACTATATACACATTAACAATAGAGTAATAACTATACACACATTAACAATAGAGTAAGAACTATAAACACATTAACAATAGAGTAATAACTATACGCACATTAACAATAGAGTAAGAACTATAAAGACATTAACAATAGAGTAATAACTATACACATTAACAATAGAGTAATAACTATGAAAACATTAACAATAGAGTAATAACTAAACACATTAACAATAGAGTAATAACTATACACACATTAACAATAGTATAGTTAGAGACTGAAGCAGTTTTTAGTCTTAATACAAATCTTCTCATCTCAGTCTCCGTAAGTGAGTAAGTGTATTTCCAACATTTGAAACCAGTCGTATTCATGTGTTTTCTTACCACATCTTGCTTTCATCGCACTTTGCTTCAATATCACCATTGGTGTTTTTCCTTTTCGGGGTTGCTCAAAGTGGAACACTAATCTCACTGTTCGAAAACATGCACATTTTTCAGATATTTGCACTTCAAACTTTTCAATTTCACTTCAAAATATGGTGCTTTGCAGGACCTCGTAGACAGAAAGCAGTGATACTCGTGTTTACTAGTGTATTACTTGAACTGCTCCTTGTATATGTATAAATGTATGTAAAGACTCTAGTAGTGTGGGCTGCTTGACACTGTGCCTCCCTGTTGGAGTGGACAGGATGCCCGTATGTCTCTGGAGTGCTATAGAGTTTCAGCTTCCTCCACAGCAGCCTGTGGACATGCTGACCCTCCACTGCTGCATCTGCTCTGACTGGATGTCTACACAAGTGACTACTTTCCTATTTATATTTACATTTCAAAAGGATGGAAGGATTTCACTGTGTATTTTTGTATAATTGAAAAGACAACAACCATGTAGTGTCATGTACTGAGGAGTCTGACTGAGACAGCTGAGGTTTTGTGTTCGTAGTTTGTAAGCCAATCTCCAACATGACAAGGTTTATAACTATTGTTATCTGCAATACATCATCTTACATCATCATCATCATCATTATTGAATAATTCAGTTGGGGCGACTGTGGCTCAGTGGTAGAGCAGGGTTATCCCTCAATCAGAGGATCAGCAGTTCGATCCCCATGTCGATGTGTCCTCGGGCAAGACACTTTACCCCAAATTGCTATGAACAGGTATGTATGTTAGATAGTCCTGATGGCACCTTGCATGGTAGCTTCTGCCATCAGTGTATGGATGGGTGTGAATGGGTGAATGATGACATGTAGTGTTAAAGAGCTTTGAGTGCTCGAGGCAAGAAAAGAACTATACAGGTACAGTCCATTTACCATTTAATGCAAAGAATATGTTTATACTGAACTGCAAAACAGTGAAAAAGTAGTAGTGGAAGTAGTGATGTTTATATTATATAGTGCAGCGTAAAGTGAGGGTGTGATGGTCGTACTGGCATGTATGAATGAATGTTGGCATTCAGCACCAATGCTTGACATTCCATCTCATACCAATTGTATTATTGAAGCATGACCACCATCTTTCACTAACTTTAATTAAATGTTTTTATTGACCTAATCCTTGGAATTCACTGAACACAATTTGGATTGAGCAGCATTGTATAGTAGTGATGTAGGAGCAATCTTCTTTTTAATGCTGTGGCGTCCGTCCGGTCCATTCTCGTGAAAGTGATATCTTAAGAGTGCTGTAAACGGTTTATTGCCAAGTAAGTACAAGAAATTTGGAAATATGGTAAATGGACTGTACTTGTATTTCTCTTTTCTAGTCTTCCGACCACTCAAAGCACTCTAACACTACATGTCATCATTCACCCATTCACACCCATTCATACACTGATGACAGGGCTACCATGCAAGGTGCCACCTGACCATCAGGACTCTAACTAACCATTCATACACATTCACACACCGTAGTAACAGCAATAACACAGCAATTTGGGGTTAAGTGTCTTGCTCAAAGACACATGGACATGGACTAGCGGAGCCGGGAATCGAACCATGGATCCGTTGATTGAAGGACGACCCTGCTCTACCATTGAGTCACAGTCGCCCCATAATAATGAACATAGTGCAATAAATTTAAATTTAAATCAAAAAATGTACAATAGAATATCTGTGTTTTGTAAGTGTACAGTTGTGCAGGGATGTGTAAATAATTGTTCAGGGGATCTGAGAGTCAGTGAGGGACCCAGGCCGTGTTGATTAGGGAGACACTTTTGTGTTTTGAGGTTTTGGTCCTGATGGACCTCAGCCTCCTGCCAGAGGGAAGTGACTCAAAAAGCTTGTGTCCGATGCTGATGGTCTGAAAGTCAAAGATGTGTTTCCACAGCTTCAGATGCTGCTTCCTGTCAGACAGGAAGTCTGTTAACCACTTGCAGGTGTAGTCGGGCACGTGCAACTGGGAGAGCATCAGAGACGGGATGATGATGAAGTCCACAAACAGGATCCTGGCGTAGGTTCCTGAGGAGTCCAGGTGCTAGAGGAGGAATTGCAGGGCCATGTTGGTCAGGGCCACGGGCCTGTGATTCAGTTTTTTTGGGGACGGGGATGATGGTGGAAGCCTTGAAGCAGGCTGGTACGTGGCATGTCTCCCAGTGAGGGGTTTGCGAGGGGTTTGGCACAAACGTCCACTTCGACTCAAGGAAAAACACGTTTTGGGCCATAACTCAACAATTTCACACAAATATCTGATAAAATGATTAAGTGATGACATTTTGGACAGACATAGATGTAAACTGCAACTTGACTAGTTGACGGGCGGCATACAACCACAATGCCGCAATTCTAGTTTCATCTTTTTTGGAGGAAAGATCGAGAAAGCGGCAGTGCTATCTTGGGATTTGCGTGCTGCCTGGATTTTTCACCTGTGCTTTAAGTTGATCAGTTCAATGCACAACCAGTGGAATGACAGCTGACCATGACATCATCTGAAAGCAGCTATGGACAAGAAGGAGGAAAAAGGTTTCATATACCGCCCCCTTCTTAATTGTCAGCTTCTTTCCTGTCTTGTTCTTCCTTTCTGTCACACTGAAATGCACAAACAGTCTTTGCAAAGCTTCCTTTGTGCTTCTGTCCTGCTACCTGCTGCATGATGTCAACCTGTTGCCTCTGCACTGTGCTCTGCCGTCGATCATGTGTAGAGGGCCTCAACAAGTGCAACACATTGGAAGTAAACATCTTTCACACACTGTTTGTTCATTAACCTTCTAGATAACATTAGCTGCATATTAACAGAATCATAGGGAAATAGGATGGAATGCTTCTCATTGTTTCTGCACATTGACAGTGACATGAAGTCTTTGGTTTGTGCAGCTTGTGTTGGGCGGCATGTTTTGCTCAAAGTGTGCTTCATACTACAGCAGATATTGTACACTTCATCACACGCACACACTGAGAGGTTGATGTCAGAGCAGAGAGTTGTGTTGTTCCTGGTGTGTAACAGTGTGAAGTGTCTTGATGCTCAGCATGGCCCCACACACTCCCACTGCTCCCCTGAGAAAACCTGCTTTTTCTCAGCCAATGTTTGTCTGTAATGATAGCTGGCATTTGATTTACACTGCTGTTTTCTTTGGAAGTGCCCTGGAAACACACACCAACACACACACAGAGAGACACACAAGTCCTGCATCAGATGGTGTGCCCATGGCCGTAAATATCCTGTTTCAAACGGCGTTCAGAGAAAGTTACAGGGAGTGAACATACTTATTTACAAACCACATGTTGCTCTCTGCTTTTATTTAGTGAGCTGAATTCAAAGGCAGTAATTAGCTCCCCATCAGGTAACAATTCACCACACAAGACACTTTGAACCTGCTTTTTTACCAGCATTTGTGTTGGAAAAAACAAAAGTAAAAGGGATTTCTACCACTTCAGTCTGCAGCATGAACCAGAGATGAACTATGAATATCATGAACTAAAGCCAATGAGGGGAAGTGAAACAATAGATCTGCTCCAGCAGTGAACAGAGCTGATCATCTGGAAGCAGAGTGAGCTGTTGTCTTCCAGGTACCAGCAGTATGGAGAGGCATTCCTGTGGTGTATAAATTGCAGAGGGGTGCAGGACAGAAAGTGTTGTCTGGCACAAGTTTCAGATGTGCCTCTAATCAGACTTAAAGATTCTGCAGGAAGAATGTGTCACTTTTGTAATAGGAAGCAGAGCGACTGGAAGGCATGGCTCCATTCATGTGGAGAGAGAGTTCATGGCATGGGCCTGAAAGTGTGGACTGCTTTGGCAACCTGAGTATTGGATCTCAATATGTTTAAGCTATATCGTGATATACGATATATCTGGATATGTTAATATTGTCTCTAAAATAAGAAAACTGTTTGATTTAATGGCTTGATGCGCATGATCATACCAGCGTGGTCATTCTAGTGCACTCAACTGATCTTACAGGAAACACAACTGGTATGTGACATTTCAGTGGCTTTAATGTGGAAACTCCACATCAGAATGTAAATGAGTGACAGTCTGCTACTATTGTGACGGGACATTGGTCTGTGAAGTCATATCGCTCTTTGGGCAAGACACTTAACACCACACTGCTCCTGTAGGCTGATGGGCAGGTGGCACCTTGCATGGTAGCCCCTGCCATCAGTGTATGAATGGGTGTGAATGGGTGAATGATGACATGTAGAGTTAAAGAGCTTTGAGTGGTTGAGGTGCTGGATGGAGGGAAGGAAGGAAGATCTGGTCTATCATTCAGTCCACTGGCACCACATCATACCAAAGCAGTTCAGAGTGCTTTACATAACAATACATCAATTTACATATACAAATACATACAAACACACAGGCCCAGTGTACAAATTGAGAAGGTTTTGAAGTTAAAGGAAGCTGCTGTGAGATCAGCAGAATGAGACACTTTCTCTCCATGATGGATGGTACTTTTCAGGCGGTCTTGCTGTTATTGCTGCATTGCTGTAAACAGACTGCACGGTCCCAACATCTCTCATTTGTGTAAAGCGCCAGCGTTCAGCTGTGATGACTGAAGCGTCCGTGAGCTGAGAGACGGAGCTCACCGCTGGTTGTTGTTGAGAGCCCGCTCTCTGTTCACTTACGCAAGAGCTGGACGCCGCTGCCTTCTGCAGCGCTCAGCCGCTGTGGCCAGCAGCATTGCGTAACAGCTCCTCCAGCTCTTTCTCTATTGTTTACAGCAACGGCACAAGTCCTGTGTAAGATGAGAGTCTGAACAGGCTCCCATGCTGGATGCTTCAGCCTGGAGTTACGCAACAGGTTGGTGGAGCCGAGCCGGCTGGAGCTCTGGTCACAGAGGTGTCTGTCTTTCACTGAGTGATGACGCAATGTTTGTCTGCTCTGCTGCCACTCACCACAGTGTGTGTGTTTGTGTGTGTGTTGTTGTTGTTGTTATAAATACCTGTCACATGAGATGTACAGTAATCTTATTTCAATATTGTATATGTATATACGATATTCTTCCATCCATATGTGCACAGGGTCAATGTAAATGTGAATCTGTACCATTGCTTCTGTTTATCTCATGCCTAAATAATCCCCTCACAGAGCAGAAGGAGCATGGATGTGTTGTGGCCACTGAGAGGCCTTCAAAGCGCTGGGTATTTTTAGTTCCCAGGGATTATGTGCAGAGTTGTTTTCAATTGACTGTTGGCAGGTGAGAGTCTGGGCGGAGGAGTCTGCGCACATTCCCTCTCTGGAGATCCTTTTCTTTTCCTCTCTCGTTCTCAGGGTCTTCTTTTTTCTCTCCTCCTCTCTCTCCTCCTGTCCCTCCTCCTGTCCCTCCTCCTGTCCCCCGTCCTCTTGCTGTGTCCTTCATTTCCTCTTGGCTGCTGTGTGTCTGAAGCCATCTGCTCCTATCTGCTGCACTCTATCATTCTTTCAGTCCTCTTCCTCTGCTTCATCGCCATTACTCTCTCAGTTTTCCATAAATTACCTCCATAAGCCGAACAACAAACTGATCCACAGTCACTGCAAGGTATTCTTTGTCCTTCAACTGTGAAAACATTTACCTATATTATATTTCTCATGCTCTCACTGCTGCCTTATGCCATGTTCACACCATGACACGATTAACGCGGCGCAAATTATTCACTGCGTCTAGCAAGCCACACGTCGGCTGTTTACTACAGCTGTATGAACACAAAATAAATAGATTTGGCTCTGATTTAACTGCAATAAACCGACAAAAAGGGACTCCAAAATAACTACATAATGATGCAGATTTGTAAAAAGTCTGAATTCATGTTTTGTTAGTTCTCTCCGCAAGACGACAAGCAAATAACTTTTAAAATACTTGTTTTCTCAATGAAGCTCTGATCGATCGGTGCTAGGCTATGCTAACATTGTAGCAGCTCCATCAACACTCAACATAACGTCATAGTTTGTACCATATGGTTTACATACACATTTATACACATAGTTTGGTCTCTATTGATATGAGGTATCATAGAGCTCTGGGTGAACACAGACGGCTACAGTATTTATTTCCTGATTCAACAACGGCAGGACGTCAGTGATGACAGGAGGAGCATCTCAACGCTGATAGGATATCGCGCCGCAGCATCACGGCATTTTTTCGCCGAAGTTGAAACATTTCAACTCACGCGTTTGGGGCGTTTGGGCGTTTGACGCGATTTCGCGCAAATTCGTTCAACTTTGTGCGAATTTGCGCCGCGCCATCGCAAATTCGCGTCACTCTAGTCTCATCGCGTCCGTGCATAGATTTTGTATTTAATCTTCTTGCGCGAATAATTCGCACCGCGTTTGGTGTGAACGCACCAAACGCTGAAACTAATCCCTTAGTTAGTTTCAGCTTGATTCTCTGACTAAAATCTCTCCAAATTGTCCTCTTATTATCCAGCTGCCACCATCCAGATCAGAGAAGATCTTAATTGATACAAATATCGACAGCTCATCAGAGTTTCTTTCAAATATTACTTTGCACTCACAGCAGCAGCTGCCAGTGATGCTGTGAGTGCTGTCAGGCCAACGTTTTTGGCAGTGGATGGGCGGAAGGGAAGACTTGCAGATACTATTTAGGGCAGAAAAAGTATTTCCACCTCCTCTGCATGTATTTTGGATTAAAAAAATATCTACATTTTTCAGTTACAGGTACTATAATATTCTCCTAAAAAGACATTAAAAGAGAACATCAATCGCGAAGTAAAGTAGGCTATTTTTGATGACGCTGGATGTTGAAAAGCTGACACTAAACTATATTGCTACCTTTTAAAGTTGAATAATGCCCATATTGTATGAAAAATTTGAAGTGTATGTATCTGCTTTCACAACTTGAAACAGCAAACGCTGTGAATTTAAGAACTTTTTATAATTAAGTATGAATAAGTAAGCAAGACTTGAAAAAAATTGTAAATTTCTAAAGGTGCGTTCACACCAAACGCGGCGCGAATTATTCGCACGAGTAAATTACACACAAAGTCTATGTACAGACGCGATGAGACTGGAGTGACGCGTTTGGCGCGGCGCGATTTGCGCGAAACGCATGAGTTGAAATTTTTCAACTCGGGCAAAAAAACGCGTGACGCTGTGGTGCGATAACCTATCAGCGTTGAGATGCTCCCCCTGTCATCACTGACGTCCTGCCGTTGTTGAATCAGGAAACAAATACTGTAGCCGTCTGTGTTCACCCAGAGCTCTACGATACCTCATATCAATAGAGACCGGACCAAACTATGTGTATAAATGTTTGTGTATAAACCATATGGTACAAACAATGAAAAAGACGCTGACGTATTTACGCCGAAATGACGTTATTTTGAGTGTTGATGGAGCTGCTATTTAAGTTAATAACTGCCTCCAGGGCGATAAGCCACGCCCCCTCTCCGGTGCATCTAGCGCGAATGCCGTGATTCACGCGAATGACCACAAATGGTCCCCCGCGGGTAACGCGGCGCAAATGACGCTATTAACGCAGCGTTTACTGTGAACGCACCTTAAGCTCTGTGTGTGTGTGTGTGTGAAGGTAACTGCTATTTGTGAAACGGGTAGCTCAAATCAAGGAATCTGATTGGTTCATAGGGTTAGGATAGCTTCGTAGGATATCATACACATATACCTCTAATTCCTTTACACTTTTAGCATCACTGTGTCCAAGAAAAAAACCTAATGTGTTGTCATGGTTGCTTAGCAATGGGGTCACAGGTTACAGATACAAAGTAACAAAGTTAGCTGCTACAATGTGGAAACATTAAGGTGAACTTCTATGGAGGAGAGGATTGAGACAATAACATGGGAGCTAACACTGCTCCTGGTCCACCACACTATCTCATGCTGCTGACACCAGAGATACAACGCTCTCTGTATGCAGAACAGGTGAGAACCCACAAGCACAACTCAAAGCGCACAGGTTAAGTCCAAATCCCAAAAGGTTTAATCCAAGCAAGTAGAATCAAAACCAGTGGCGGCTGGTCAATAGAGGGCCATGGGGCCTGGCCCCGCCTTGAGCCACACAAAAAAAAATAAAAAATTATAATAATCATAAATTATACAAATTGTCAATATTTGTGTTTTTGAACTATGGAATGTACCCAGTAATATGTGTAAAATATGATATCTGCGCAAAATATATGCTTTTCCTGCTCGTCCTCCGCCTGTGTGCTCGTCTGCTCATGCTCTCCGCCTGTGTGCACGACAGGTCTCAGAACGCGCAGCTAGGGGGGCCAAATCGTTTTGGCCCAAAAGAGGCGGGTCTATGAAGCAGTTTAGCCAATTGCTGATTAAAGATATAAATGAGTGACATACAATTTAGCCAATCAGCGCCCTCAAATAGATTCAGTGTGCGGCCAAAAAGATTTAGCCCCCCTAGCTGCTAGCTCTACAGGCGAGCACTACTCCTCCAAGTCTCGTTTGAGAGGAGAACTTTGGCGGAGATTCTGCAGGCCAAAGAGCTGATCTCAGATCAGCCTGACCTCACAATCAGACAGCAGACTAGCGGGAAAGGGAAGCAGTCCATGCGAAGCTTCTGTACTAGCTGTACACCAGACAGGTTTGGCTAGCTGGATGATGTCATGCTAATAACTTATTTAGCATTTTAAAACAACGGGGACGGATCCAGCACGGACAGTTACAGGAGTGAGGGATGAGGAAGTAAGGAAACATGAGAACACCAGGACACACATGGAGAACTCTGTCAAGCTACATATTAGGCAAAGTGAACATCTTTTCTTCTACATAGTTGTCCTCAGTCTCATCTGCTTAACTTGGTCATGGAGGCATCAACATTTAATTGAGATGGTAAATTAACAGTGAAAACTCATCATAGCTTAATTTAACATCAGTATTCATAATTACACTTCATGTTTACTTCTCCTGATCTTTACCTCCTATAACAAGGTCCATAGGGGCATCTCAATAAATAAACATGTTATATTATATTATATAAGTGTTATTTACTGCTTTTTTTCGTGTTGGAATAAATGTTAAATATTTAACTGCAAAGTAGTAATGCGTGTTTGATACTTTAATTTTTTTTGTTTGCTGAAATTGATAGGATGGCCCTAACGAGAACATTTTCCACCAGCCGCCACTGATCAAAACCCAGAGAAGCAGTGAAAGACCTTGGGCAAACCAACCAGGACGGGAATAGGCAAAAATCTGAGTCTGTGATGTCACACAGCGTTCAGAAGAAAGAAAACAGAATTAGAATCAGATCACTAGTAGTGCTGGGGGGTATGACCAAAAATCACTATCACTGTGTTTTTCAAATATCTGGGGGGTTCATGGTATATCACAGTATTTTTTATTTTTGCATGACTGGGCTTTTTATATACTGTATGGTGGCTTGTTCCAGGAGTAAATAGAATATTAAAACATTTTAATCTCATCATGTACAAAATATAGGGTTTGCCCAGCCCCACAAAATTATACAATATATGGAGAAATCAGAATGTAGAAAACAGTTGCAGAATGGTAACAATTTAAAAAACTAAAACTTAAAAGTAACTAAGTTGGATATGCCAAGATTTCAATTCAATGTGGCTTTATATATATATATATACAGTTTTTTTTTTCAAAAGCAAATATTTAAAGGTGGTTGTATAAGCACTATAAACTGACCACAGGTCTGTTGCTGTAGAAAAGTGGGCGTCTGTACGTCGGAGTTGTTGGTATAATGTCGGAATTGCAGTTTGGCTGAAGTATTCTCTTCCCATCAAGACATAAGGTGACCTCTAGTCCCGTGGTTTAATCATGGATGTGACTTCCTTCTCGACTGTCTGTAGCAGGAACGTGTCCTTCAGAGGTGGATTGTTGTTGCGTTCATACTGTCGCTCCACCGCTTCCTTTTCCTGTCATGGGGGATTGTTAAAGAATTATCAGAGGTTGGTAGCTGTCTGTAGAGTTTAAGTTAAGTTAATTAATTTAAATGTGTTAATTGGATTAAATCATTCATTATTTTGGGAGGTTGAATTGGGTTATAAATAATGTTGACTTTTAGGTATTCCAAAGACAAGATCTTTGAAGTCAATAAACTGGTTGTTGTTGAAAATATGGTGAAAGTGTGTGATACCTGTTTGTGCCCATGTGTGGTCGTGAAGAGGGTTGCTTTGGAGTAGGAAGTTGGGGTTGTGTCAAATAGGAATGTATTTACACAGTGTCGGAGTTGTGGAGATTGAAGTCTTTTTAAAGCAGGGATGTTGTTTGATGGTTGGGTTGAGGAAACGTAAATCGGCAAGTGAGATGTTATTGCAATAAAGCTTTTCCCGGGTCTATCCATGGGGTATTGTGGTTGTATGGACGAATCCATTTAGCAAGGTATTGTATTTGATTTGTCAGGTAGTAGAAGAGGAAGTTTGGAGCGTCTAGTCCGTCTAGGGATTTGCCTTGTTCATTTATCTGTTGGCATGATAGGCAGCATTGAAAAGAAGTAGTTAAAACCTGTTGAACCCTAACCCTATTTTTAGGCCTCTGCTCGAAAATTGCATACCCATACTAAAAAGAGTATATCTCTGCAACCACAAGGTGTATTTGAAAAATGTTGTTGTTATTTGGTGTTATAATAAAGGGAACACTTGTGAGATTTGTTCAGATGTGTAAATATAAGTATATATGTTACTGGTTAAGAGTAAATGAAGATGGCACACAGCACAAATTGAAAAGTTTCAGGTTCGCCTAATAAAAAAGCACTTTTATTGTTATTATTTCTTTGGAATGATGCAGCTGCAAGTCTAAAACCTCTCCCAAATCATAGCACAATATGTGAACAGTCTGAACAGTTTGACTTTGATAAAGTGAAGCAGGACAAAATTAGAGAGGTTTTAGTACAGAGAGGTCAGGCGAGGTCACCAAAATGGTCATTTTGGAACCATCTGTTCCATTTTAATTTTCTATACTATATAACTATATTTCACTTGTTTTATCACTAATGGTGTTTGTGTGTCTTGGTAATGGTTTCACGGAGAGAAATATTGAAGATATCTCCGGAATCTGTGTAGAATTGGCTTGCTTTCTGGCATCTCAATTTCCTTTGTTAGCATGTAGCTTTCTCTCGGCAGCTCCTACCGGAGTGCGGAGTCGGCTCACTCATGGCGAAATATGAATATGATATTTTGGTCATTTTATAGTTGGTTATTTGAATTGTTTAAGTTGTGTTTGGAGCATGTAAAAATGGCTTACATGATCTTATAGCCCAGGCGTTGCTGTTTAACCAGGTGTACAATATGTGTAAAACATCCATTATATTCGTTCCTGATAAGTGCATTGTACGACACGCTGTACGCTAAGCTTTCGCCGTAAAATCGAGAGCCCCCCCCTAAATAAAATATCATCTGCATAGAGTTTCATTTTGTGTTGGAGTTTTGTAGTATGAACTCCTTTAATGGCATTGTAATGAAGGAGAGAGGGCGTCCTTGCCTGGTGCCACTTTGAAGTGTGAAACTCGCAGATGTGATTCTATTTGTGGTGACTGGGGCTCTGGGTGAGGTGTATAGTGTCCTTATCCATTGGATGAATGACGCCCCAAATAAAAAAGTCCAGTTACTTGAATGATTGAATGGTTTTCTGCATCTAATGATACAATTATTGTCTTGTTTGTTGTGTGAGGTTTATATGATTTAATAGTCTTCTTACATTATCTGAAGCATGTCTTTTCTTAATGAAACCTGTCTGGGTGTATTAGGTTGAAATGACAGTTTCTAATGTGATGGCTAGAGCTTTTGTAGCTTTTGTGTTTATTATTGACAGAGGGTGGTAGCTAGAAAGTTGAGTTAGATCTTTATTTGGTTTAAGTAGAACTGATATAACAGATGTCATGTGCGAGAGAATTTAGGACGTACTTTGTATTTCTGATGTTAGTCTGTGAAATAATAGTAAAATAGTAAAATAAGTGCTTATAGAATTCAGGAGTGAAGCTGTCTGGTCCAGGTGATCTATTATTTGGCATCTGTAGAAGAGATTTGTGGAGTTCATCAAATGTCAATGATGTCTAATTCTTGTTTATATAATTTGGGTCGGTCCAGGTTGAGGATTGTTGAGTGGTGAGTTAGAGGGATTCTTTTGTTTAATAAAATAGACACCACTTTGTCTGCTGCTGTACATTGACATAGAAGAGAGAACGAGAGGAGACTCATTCAAAATAAGCAGAAAAAAAGGAGAAGCGGTGAGAGGAAATATTGATCGTTCTGATATTTATGGTATGTTTAGAGGAGCCATTGGGTTCCCTTTGTGTTTCAGAGGAGTTGTCTGTCAATCTAAAGTTTGCCCAGCACCAGGTAAGCTCGCTTGTTATTTTTCCCGCTGCTCTTTCAGGATCCATTACAGTACTTAGCAGCGTTCATTTATTTTGCGTTGTTCAGGCTGAAATTAGTTCCTTTTAGTTTCTCTCCTTTGCCTTTGATCAGTTATTTCTTTGAAAATGTTCAAACTTTGCAACGATGGTGTACCGATGCGGTGAAGTCGATGGAAGGTTATGTTTGCTTTTGTGTCTGCTGAGAGTTTCATTCTTTGATCTTTAAATGGGTTATCGGGTGAAGTTTCAGGAATGCCGGAGAAAATGAGATGATCTTGCATGCTTCTAGTCTGCAGGTCCAAGATAGTTTCTTCCATGACTTTGTTTTCTCTGGTGAAGTTTTCCATTTGTTACGGATGATTGTGGCGAGTTGTTTACTCTTTTGATGGATATGATGTGATTGTGGGCAAATTCCAGGCTAGACTTAAGGTCTTTTATTTCTTCACGAAGTGAAAGGAGGATGTCAAGGTTTTTATTTATGCTGGAGAGAACACTAACCTCCATATCGGTTGTTATTAAATCCTCTGTGTCCGTGGATGAGTCCTGTTTCTTTCTTTTGGCGGAGTTGGTGAATGAACTGCTGCTGTTGGAGTCCATAGTGTCCTGTTGGGAGTAGTAGTAGTAATGATCACTGAATGCTTCCAAGTCGGATAAATCCTGCACTGTGAGAATAATCCGTTCTGCATAAAACGTGCTGGAGAGAGAAAGAAAGAAGGAAAAAAGATGTCCTGTGGTTTTGGTTTTGTTTAATATGGTTTCCTCTGGGCTCATCTGGCTGCATACAGCTGGAGATGGGGCGTCGCCATGTTCAATCTCATCTCCGTTGCTCGGTTCTCACGATACTCACGCTGCCATGATACTCACTTGAACGCACCTGAATTCCTGAAGATAAGTTTGTACTCTTGCATGCCTCCATGATGAGCGGTAAATCCTGAAAAGAATCCTTGATGAATACACGCAAATGGGATCCAGGTTTAAAAACAGTACAGATATGTAAAAAAATCTGTTGACACACTCTCACACAAGTCTGGTTTATACAGTTGCATGCTTAATATATGCATTTTCGCACTAGGTATCCGGACTCACACGGACTCATAACACAAGTGTTTTAACAGTAGGATTTTGGTGGAAATACATGTGTTTGGGAAGTACTGAGCATACAGCTGAATAAACTAGACTTGGATTATACTGAACCAGTTGTGTGAGAGTTTGACAACAAATGTATTTATATAAACATCGAACAAAAAGTTCGGAAATTAGTGTTTGGTAGATTATTTCTCTGTTGTAACAATGCTTCTTGGCAATAAATTGTACACCGTTGGAAAGCCTGTTTATTTACCTTTTAAATGGTGCCCCATTCTAAGGATCATGCATTTCTGGGATGAGCAGCACAGCTGAGTATGTGGGTTGCGCCCATGAAAAATTTGCCAAATCTTCTCTGCCTGAACATGTGGAGGAATGTTATATTCAGCGATGAGTCCAGATTCTGCCTAAGGAAGTTGGATCGTAGGGTCAAAGTATGGAGAAGACGGGGAGAACGCTATGCTAATTGCTGCACCGATAGAGTAACACCTTTTGGTGTGGCAGTGTGATGGTGTGGGGCGGCATCTCCATCACTGGAAAAACGAGGCTTGTCTTCATTGGAGGCAATCTCAATGCAGAGAGATATCGAGATGAGATTCTGCAACCAGTGGCAATCCCATTTCTCCACAGTCTGGGACCGAACTCCATCCTCCAAGATGACAACGCTCGCCCCCACAGAGCGGGGTTTATCAGAGACTACCTCCAGAATTTGGGAGTAGAGAGGATGGAATGGTCCTGACCTCAACCCAATTGAACACTTGTGGGATCAGCTTGGGCGTGCTGTTCGTGCTAGAGTGACCAACACAACCACGTTGGCTGACTTGCGACAAATCCTGCTTGAGGAGTGGAATGCCATCCCACAGCAGTGTGTGAGCAGGCTGGTGACCAGCATGAGGAGGAGGTGCCAGGCTGTTGTGGCTGTGTATGGTTCTTCCACACGCTACTGAGGTTCCTGTTTGTTAAATGAATACATTGTAAAATTGCCATTATGTCTTGTTTCTTCCTTGTTACTGATAGACTTCAATCATCCAATCCACCAAACAACACCAAACAAGAGTCAATAGCAACAGCAGAATACGCTGTTTGGCAGAGAAGATTTGGCAATTTTTCATGGGCGCAACCCACATACTCAGCTCTGCTGCTCATCCCACAAATGAATGATCCTTACAAATGGGGCAACGTTTGAAAGGTAAATAAGCAGGCTTTCCAACGGTATAAGATTTATTGCCAAGAAGCATTGTTACAACAGAGAAATGTTGGGATCTGACTATATGGCTTCGACATGTGCTGTGGAACAAAGAGAGTCAGGCCTTCCCTTTTGCAAGCAAAGGTTTCATCCTGATTGTAGTTTGATGAGCACCAAACCCCCAGCTCTGAAGAAATTCACATAATGGTGCCCCGTGTGAGGCTATGTTATACCAGCTTTATCACAGTGTTTATGTACATTAGTCCAGAATTGACTTTGATCATTTTTGAATAATTTAAATTTTCCAAAATTTTATTTTTCTAAAATTATTTTTTTCAAAATAAATTGTTTCCTTTTTTCCGTTCCCCCTTTTGATTTTGTAAGTTAAATTACTCGTTTAATTTCCTAAGCAAACACTCAGCTGTTGTGGTAAATTTGATCATTTAATTGTAACACAAACTCATTTTGTCCTCATAAATCATAAATCCAACACACAGCTGTCACCAGCCAGAAGTGCTAAGCCCATTTCAGTAGCATTCCAATTGCAAAGCAGTAGAGCGGTAGAAATTGTAAGTCACAGAACTAAGCATTTCACTGTATACCTCAAAACAGCAATTAGCATATAGCAGTCAAACTTGTAAATCACAGACTAGGCAGTTCACTGTGCACCCGTTAATAACCGTAACAGTCTGTTGCTCACATTAAGTAAATAACACCACTGGGTGTCGCCACTTACTAAAAGTAAAACGTGCAACCAGAAGCCCAGGTTAGGAGCATGAAGCTCAACAGAAGTCGGACAACCCTGCATTACAGGATGCAGTTGCTGGCCCTCTCACTCGCTACCATGTTGTGCAGCAGGACACAACTGCCCTGCCACAAGAAGCCCGGGTCGCTCGAACAGAGCTGGACCAGCTGTAGAAGAGCTATTAAGCTCATCATGGTCCCCAAAGCGAAAGCCTCTAAAGTTTTAGAGAGTAACACCCTGAGTGCACAACTCCAGGCTGCTCAGAGAAGCACTAAGATCTGGTATGAAGAACCTCAGGGGGGTCAGGTAAGTATTGCTGTTGCAATCCCCGACCCCATGATAGGCCTCCTCCCTGACGTAGTCAAACAAGCCGTGCCCCAAAGGCTTGATGAGCCTCGACTGAGTGGACAAGCCACTACAGTCACCTTGAAGACCACTGCTAGGAGCTTAGCAGCGTCTAGTGGTGTAGTTCTTCACCACACCACCAGGGACAGCGACCGAGCACCCAAGTCTGCTCGCGTGCTTGATCCAGGTGTCTCACTCCCCACTTTGCATTTTGACAGGAGGAGGGGGGGCTACTCCCAGGCCCCGAGTGGCATTAGTGGTTCCAAACCCACATCCACAGGTGAACAAAACGTCCTGTGTAGTCCATGCATGCACCTCAAACGGAGCCCCTCCCCCACACGTCGAGAGGTTAGTTGTCCTCACCGCTGTGTCGTCTTAAACGACTATGCTAATTCAGACCACTCTGATGATCCAGGCCCTCTCCGCGCGCAGGGTCTGTGTATCCATCAGCTTGAGTCTCTTGCGAACGACATAGAACGCTTCGATCCAGAAAATCGTGAGTCATGGCATCAGAAGACATTTCACCCTAAAAAGAGAATTAGGTTCAAACGAAATCTTAAGTCCCAAACCCACTCCGTAAGAGCAAGTTTAGACCCAGAGATCAAGAGTCTTAGACACCAACATGTGACGGAGGCGGTAAAGAGCTTTACCACACTCCGGACACCGGTGGACGACCTGAAGCCACTAAACCTTGCCAGCCGTGGGCCAGTTCCAGACGGACAAGTCGCCGTCACCCAGGAACATAGACAACCGATGCCAATGCCCCTCCCAGAGCCTGCTCCTGACTCTAGTCCACCCAGTCAACCAGCCTGCAATGGAACAGGGGACACCCTGGGTACCCCAGAACAATTGGCCCCCAATTTCACAACCTTGCGCGGTGAATAATAGTAGTGCAGATTTGACCGCCCAGCAAGCACGAGATCCAGCCCTTCCAACCATTCGACAGCCGGAGTTGAAACCCATGCGAAAAGGGTCCCGACAACTACCGCTGCTCGAATCGGAAGAGCTGCGAGCTCGCCATTATGTACAACCAAACTGTAAAATGAAAAAGGGTTTTTTGGTACACACCTCTAGGGGACAGGAACCGGTCCGTTGGGCCAGCCCAGCAGACCCAGGGGGGTGATAGGTAAATCCAAATCTAGAGTTAGGTAGACCATGACACAACCATCACACTAACCTACCTAACCACCTTTCCGTTTTGTTTTGTTTGTTTTCATTTCTCTGCGTTCATTTCGTTTTTGTTTTTCACATACTATGCTACAGTGCAGAGGTTATCACAAGATCATGATATAGCAATTGAGTGTATTAGAAATAATGCCTTGCTTACCTATGATTTGTGTATATGTTTAATGTAGTTTAGTTAGTCATCTGCCCAGATGCCGCCTTAGCGTCTGCCCAGACATCTTGAGCCTCTATGAACTATGAACTATGAACACTGACTGTTAAACCATCCCTTTCTTCCCTAAACTACATGGACTGTTTAACCTTTTGTGCTCTCAGAACTACATGGACTGTATGACACCACATGGAAGCCCACGTCAGTCCTTGGTTTGCCCTAACGACCGTGGCCAGCACCTCGCTCTTCAGGCCAAATGGGGGATGTTGGGATCTGACTATATGGCTTCGACATGTGCTGTGGAACAAAGAGAGTCAGGCCTTCCCTTTTGGAAGCAAAGGTTTCATCCTGATTGTAGTTTGATGAGCACCAAACCCCCAACTCTAAATAAATTCACATTAAGGTGTGAGTTTCCTCCCCCCAAAAACTAGGTGTTCCTGAAGTTACCTGAAAGCAGCGCTGCAATCTAATTGGCCGAGAGCCAGGACACCCCAGGACCCCTGTGGTTCAGCCACCCTTTCTACAAAACAACCAGCAACCCCCACCTCAATGCTTTTTCCCTTCGACCTCCGTCAAGCTAGGGAGTACACCAACGTTGTTTCCCTTTTCAACCAAATCCTAGGTTTAACAGTTTATATTCGCTGGCCGAATTCACCAAACTGTCTATTTTATCTTTGTTCGTATCCACGAAGCGAATCCCTTTTTAGTCCTGCAGAAGTGAAGAAGCAAGACTTCTTCAGAGAGAGAGAGAGAGAGAGAGAGAACTTCCACTCTCCACCAAGTGCCTCGTTTGCTCTGGCCATAAGGACGCGAAAATCCCTTATCCAGACGACAGCGATTCTCTCCTACCGAGAGAACACCTCCCGCGGCCCGCAGCCGCGCTGCCTGTGCCCATCGAAGCTCAGAAGAACCCCTCAGAAGAACCCCCCTCAATCACCACGATTGCATCGTACCGTAAGGCGAAATAGAGTCTGGGCAGAGTTAGAGAGAGTTAATTTGTGTTTATTTTATCTTGTTTGTGTGCTTAAAGTACTGTTCATTTTTATAACGTGGTGTATGCTTTATAATCGCCGACACTAACGGTCGCTGAGATCGTTGGGGTTGTGGAGAGGCTAGTGTATTTCATGCTACCGTGATCTGTGTTGAGCTAGCCGCCTAGTGAGGTCGAAGTTGCTTCTCATCAGTTCAGGAGGTCAGAACCGCCGGCTGAGACAAAGAGTCGCGGTTCTTGCTCCCCTGGCTGAGAGAGCAATCTTCCGTACTCCCGCGCGGCGCAGAGGATCTTAATCTTTTTGTTTTATTTCATTTTGTTTTGTTCCTTTCCCTTCTCTTTTACTAATCCACACACACACACACACATATACCTTTGAGCTAATGTAGCTACGTGCTAAACGGCTACCGGCACTAGACGCCGGGTCTCCTGTTGGCTATCCGCCATTTTGAGTCTCGCGCATGAGAGACGTCACCACGTCCCAACTACGTCATACGTTGCTGAGCTGTTCCCTCGCTCCTCCTCCTTACGCACACACACACACACACACACACACACTCCCCCCCTTTTCAATCGTCTGTTGATTTTAGATAGCGTGCTCATAAATGTATAGTTGTTGTTAGTTTAGATATTAGTTGACTAGATCATTAGTATTAGAACGTAATAAACTCTGTTATATTTTAAAGAGCAGCTGTCTGTGATTACTTTGTGCATGTGTATTGTGATAATAGCTGTATATGTGGTCTGTGCTCGAACTTAAACCTTCACTTTCACTCTGAATGTGTAATAGTACTCAGACTATTGACATTGTGAGTGAACACTAATTATGAGACTTAGTTTATCGTTTGGTTATTGGTCCCTGTTCGCAGGGTGGTGCCCCGTTATTATTAATAATCATTAATAATTGTTACTGACATTAATAATTCTATTGATGTCAAGAATTTAGTTTCTTAGATGCTGATAACCCAAACACACTCCTTTACGTTCCCAACATATTGCTGATAACCCATGTCAGGCTATGTTATTCCCAACATATTGGTGCCCCCTTTTTGAGGCTATGTTATTCCCAACAGAAATAATCTACCAAACACTAATTTCCGAACTTTTTTTTCGATGTTTAGTTTTGCTGTTTTTAAAACTCAATAAAGGAATGAAATTCATCAAGGATTTATTCTGTGTTGGGGCGTGGAGACATTCCGTAAAAAGTTTGCTTCAAGAATTCATGGTGAGTATTTGACATACAATTGGTCATTTTGTGGATGAAGTACTCCTTTGAGTTTTAAACTTCCATTTATTCATTTGAATGCTGAAGATTTTCCAGAAACATATGAAAGGTATGAATAATTCATAATAGCAATAATGTGCTAATTGAGCTTTGTTGAAAAATGTGGAACTAGTTAAATGCCAAAAAACGCATCGGAATAATAATAATTCTAATTTAATAGAGCAAATTAAATTAAGACTCGATAAAGGAGGAGTAGTTGGTGCTGTATTTTTAGATCTACGTAAAGCTTTCGATACAGTCAATCATGATGTTTTAATATCGAAACTCTCTAAATTTAACTTTTCATCGAGAGCACTGGCATGGATGTCTTCATATTTAACAAATAGGATGCAATGTGTTCAAATTTGTGACGCACAGTCCAGAAACATGAAATGCACAATGGGTGTTCCACAAAGGTCAGTGTTAGGTTCCCTATTATTTAGTCTATATAGTAATGATCTCCATCAACAGTGCCATGATATAGAACTGCAAATGTATGCATATGACACTGTTGTATACATACATGCAAAAACAGCTGAGTTAGCAGCTGCCAAGCTAACAATTGCGTTGGAAAGGATCACACACTGGCTCGATCTGTCACAGTTCAGCTTCACACCCTCCTCACTCTTATTGTCAGTCACTCCCTCCTCATTAGTCTAAACTCCCTTCACCTGTTCACTCACCTGCCTCTGATCAGTAATCAAGCCCCTATATAGACTCCTGCCTCCCAGACACATTTGCCAGATTGTTCTTCGGTTCTATGCCAGACTCTCCAGCACACTCTCACGGACTGATCTCCTATTACCGATCCTGCCTGCCCCTGTTCTACCCGCCTTGCCTGACTCCCGGTAAACCCACCCGCCTTCTGATCCTGATCTTGATTAACTCTGCCTGCCGTATCTGGAAACCCTGCCTGCCCCTGTTTTACCTGCCTTGCCTGACTCCCGGTAAACCCACCAGCCTTCTGATCCTGACCCTGTTTGAACTCTGCCTGCTATATTTGAAGTTGGCAATAAAAGCCAAAGATCTCTGGAATCCTGTGTGTTGCATTTGGGTCCATATACAACCCGTTACATTACAATCTGGCCAGTCATGGACCCAGCACACACCCCTGCACCAGTGAGCCGTTTCGAGAGGATCGAGGGGGCTCTCCAGCAGCATGAGGCACTGATGACCAACATCGCCACTGAGACACGTCAGTCAGCACAGGAGCAGGCTATGGCTGCGTTAGCCGCTCAGGTCCAATAACTAACAGCAGCCCTGACCCAGCATGTAGTCTCAGCTTCGCCTCCTGCCCCTCCGACGCCTGCTCCAGCACACGAGCCCCGTGTGGGAACCCCAGAGCGCTATGCTGGAGAACCTGAGGGCTGCAACCCATTCGTCACCAACTGCTCCATCTTGTTTTCCCTGCAGCCCTACACGTTTGCCTCGGAGGAAGCTAAAGTAGCCTTCACAATCAACCACCTGACAGGCAGAGCACGACTCTGGGGCACCGCTGAATGGGAGAGGCGCACGCCAGCCTGCTCTTCGTTCCTGGCTTTTTCTGCGGAGCTACGCAAGTTCGGGGCGGTCTCCAAGGGTCCTGATCCTACCGGGAGACTTATGGAACTGCGTCAAGGAGACCGGACAGTTGCTGACTATGCCATTGAATTCGTACAAGAGCACGCCTTAGCGACTGGAACTCTGCAGCACAGTGTGAGGTTTTTTTGGCTGGACTCGCTGGGTATATTAAAGATTAACTGATTTCTTTTGATTTAACTGCCAACCTGGATGGCTTAATTGAACTGACTTCCCGAGTGGACAGACGCATCCAGGCAAGGCGACAGGAGCGACGCAAGGGAGAGACAGATCGCCAGTCTTCCACCCGGCCTCGAGGTCCTCCAGCAGCTACCTGCATCATCCCAGGGCCTCAACCTGGGGGCGTTGAACCCATGCAGGTGGGGCGCACCAGTCTCACTCCAGAGGAGCGTGAGCGTCGCCGCCGGGGAAATCTTTGTCTGTACTGTGGCCAGGCTGGTCACTTTATATCCCGGTGCCCAGCAAAAGGCATGGCTCGCCAGTAGTAGGGGAGGTACTGGTGAGCCGAACCACAAGACTCTCTCCCAACCAAAGACCCCTTTGCCACGTTCAGCTTCTGCTCGCGAACGGATCCCAGACCCTCACTACGCTCATTGACTCTGGCGCTGACGACAGCATCATTGATGAGGACCTAGCCCGTCAGCTGGGTATCAACCGGGTACCTCTGCCATGCCCTATTCCTGCCAGTGCCCTAGATGGCCACCTACTGGGGACAGTGACTCACCAGGCCATGCCAATCTGTATGCTCCTGTCTGGTAACCACCATGAGACTATCCGGTTTCTTATCCTGCGGTCACCCCAGCATCCATTAATCCTGGGTTACTCCTGGCTCCTCCGCCATAACCCCCACATAGACTGGGCCACAGGAGCCATCCTGGGGTGGAGCTCATCCTGTCACCTGATTTGCCTGAAACAAGCTGCTGCACCCCGGCAGTCAGTCTGTTCCAGCTCTGCTTCGGACCTGTCAGGGGTGCCTACTGAATACCATGACTATCGGGAGGTATTCAGTAAGGTCAGGGCCTCATCTCTGCCTCCACATCGCCCCTACGATTGCGCCATTGACCTGCAACCAGGTGCCACCCAGGGGTCGCCTGTATTCCTTATCTGCACCTGAAAGACATTACATTACAGTCATTTAGCAGACGCTTTTATCCAAAGCGACTTACAATTTAGAGTCTATCACATTTCTACACCGTAGGCACAGATACGGGAGCAATTTTGGGGTTAAGTGTCTTGCTAAGGACACATCGACATGCGACTTCCAGAGCCGGGGTTCGAACCACCGACCCTCTGATTGAAAGACGGCCCTGCTATCCACTTAGCTACAGTCACCCACCGTGGGCGACTGAAAGAGAGACCATGGAGGCATACATAAGTTCCTCTCTAGCTGCTGGGATCATCCGTCCCTCTTCTTCACCTGCTGGTGCGGGGTTCTTCGTGGGAAAGAAGGACAAGTCACTGAGGCCTTGCATTGACTACAGGGGCGTCAACGACATTACCATCAAGAACCGCTACCCACTCCCACTCATCTCTTCTGCCTTTGAGTTGCTGCGGGGGGCTACCATCTTCACCAAGCTAGACCTGCGTAACGCCTATCATTTGGTCCGGATCCGAGAGGGTGACGAGTGGAAGACGGCTTTCAACACCCCCACTGGATATTATGAATACCTGGTCATGCCCTTCGGTCTCACCAATGCCCCAGCTGTCTTCCAGGCCCTGGTGAATGATGTGCTGAGAGACATGTTAAACAAACAGGTGTTCGTCTACCTTGACGACATTCTGATTTTCTCCAGGTCCCAAGAGGAGCACATTCACCATGTCCAAGCAGTCCTTCAACGCCTCCTAAAGAATTCTCTGTTCGTTAAGGCAGAGAAGTGTGAATTCCACGCCTCATCTGTCTCCTTCCTGGGGTACATCGTGGGACAGGGGATTGTGCAGATGGATCCAGCCAAGGTGTCAGCTGTTACGTCCTGGCCCGTCCCTGACTCACGTAAACAGCTGCAACGATTCCTGGGGTTTGCTAACTTCTACCGGAGGTTCATCCGTGGCTATAGCACCGTGGCTGCCCCACTCACGGCCCTTACCTCATCCAAAGTGCTGTTCCAGTGGTCACCCTCGGCTGAGGAGGCCTTCCAGAACCTTAAGGCCCGGTTTACCTCTGCCCCTATCCTCCAAGTCCCTGACCCAGAGAGACAGTTCGTTGTGGAGGTGGATGCCTCTGATGTTGGGGTGGGGGCCATTCTATCCCAGCGGGTTGCCAGCGACCTGAAACTCCACCCCTGTGCCTTCTTTTCTAGGCGGCTCTCACCTGCTGAAAGGAACTATGACATTGGTAACCGAGAGCTGCTAGCTGTTAAGCTGGCCTTTGAGGAGTGGCGTCACTGGCTTGAGGGGACCAGCCTGCCCTTTTTGGTATGGACTGATCACAAGAACCTCGAGTACATTCAGTCTGCCAAGAGACTGAACTCTCGGCAAGCCAGATGGTCCCTGTTTTTTACCCGATTCAACTTTTCCCTCTGTTACCGGCCCGGTACCCGCAACGTCAAGCCTGACGCCCTGTCCCGCCAGTTTGTTGATAAGGGCGATTCCACCCCTTGCAAAGACAATATCCTTTCTGCCCCTGTCTTGGTTGCTTCAGTCACCTGGGAGGTAGAGAAGAGAGTCAAGGCCGCCCTGGAGGACCAGCCCGGTCCAAGCTCCTGACCGCCTGTTCATCCCTCAGACCCTGAAGTCCGACATCCTCCAGTGGGCCCACAGCTCCAAACTCACTTGCCACCCCAGGAGCCAGCGTACCAGGGATGCTCTGCGGCAGAGGTTCTGGTGGGCTACTCTGGAGAATGACACCCGGGAGTTCGTCAATGCCTGTCCTGTCTGCAACCAGCACAAACCATCCCACCAGGCTCCCGCTGGTTTCCTGCAACCTCTGTCTGTGCCCCATCGGCCCTGGTCCCACATCTCCTTGGACTTTGTTACCGGTCTACCACTGTCCAACAAACATACCACCATCCTGACAGTGGTAGATCGGTTCAGCAAGATGGCCCACTTTGTACCCTTGCCCAAGCTCCCCTCGGCTAAAGAGACTGCTGAGCTGGTCCTGCTGCATGTCTTCCGGCTCCATGGTCTCCCCACTGACGTGGTTTCTGACCGGGGACCTCAGTTTACATCCGTGTTCTGGAGGGAGTTCTGCACACTCATCAGGGCCACAGCCAGCCTGTCATCTGGATACCACCCGCAATCTAACGGCCAGACTGAGCGCAAGAACCAGGAGATGGAGACGGCTCTACGGTACTTGGTCTCCAAGCATCCATCGTCCTGGTCCCAGCAGCTCCTGTGGGTGGAGTACGCCCACAACACCCTGACCAGCTCTGCCACTGGAATGTCCCCGTTTCAGTGCGCCTACGGTTTTCAACCGCCACTGTTTTTGGCCCTGGAGAAAGAGGTTTCCTGCCCCTCTGCCCAAGCCTTCGTCCGCCGCTGCCGCCATACCTGGACCGAGGCCAGAGTTGCTCTCGTCCGATCAACCAACCGGTACTCCACAGCGGCCAACCGACGTCGCTCCAAAGTCCCCATCTACCAGGCTGGTCAGAAAGTGTGGCTATCGACCCAGGACCTACCCTTGCGGGTAGAGTCTAAGAAGTTGGCACCGAGGTTCATTGGGCCATTCGAGATCCTGAAGGTCATCAATCCAGCAGCAGTGAGGCTCAAGCTGCCCTGGACCATGCGGGTCCACCCGTCATTCCACGTTTCCAAGTTGAAGCCAGTTCGAGAGTGCCCACTGGTTCCTGCTGTACAACCTCCGCCGCCACCACCTCGATTCATCGATGGAGGGCTTACCTACACGGTTCGCTGCCTGCTTCGTTCCCGCCGCCGTGGGAGAGGCCTGCAATACCTGGTCGACTGGGAGGGCTACGGTCCAGAAGAAAGATCCTGGGTCCCAGCTCAACACGTTTTGGATGCCCCTCTCATCAGGGAGTTTCACCCCCGCCATCCTGACCAGCCCTCCAAGGGTCCTGTGCCCACTGGGGCTACCCAGCTAGACTCTGTTCCCTCTCTTCCATCTGTAGCTTCAGACATTAGGGAGGATGAAGAGGAGCCGTCTTCTGGCCCGGACAACTCACCCACCGATGATGATGAGGAGAGGATGGAGATGTCAGAGGAATATTAGCCCTCCTCCAGGCCCCCTCCGCCCACCTGGCTTAGTTGTGGTTGTTTTTGGGACGTCGAGAGCCGTCCCTTAAAGGGGGGGTTCTGTCACAGTTCAGCTCCACACCCTCCTCACTCTTATTGTCAGTCACTCCCTCCTCATTAGTCTAAACTCCCTTCACCTGTTCACTCACCTGCCTCTGATCAGTAATCAAGCCCCTATATAGACTCCTGCCTCCCAGACACATTTGCCAGATTGTTCTTCGGTTCTATGCCAGACTCTCCAGCACACTCTCACGGACTGATCTCCTGTTACCGATCCTGCCTGCCCCTGTTCTACCCGCCTTGCCTGACTCCCGGTAAGCCCACCAGCCTTCTGATCCTGATCCTGACCCTGTTTGAACTCTGCCTGCTATATTTGAAGTTAGCAATAAAAGCCAAAGATCTCTGGAATCCTGTGTGTTGCATTTGGGTCCATATACAACCCGTTACATGATCAATCATGTCTGAGTCTAAATGTTAACAAGACAAAAGGTTTTCTAAAACCATGATACAACCTCCTGACGCTGATATTTTCATCAAAGGTAGTCACTGATTTTAAATATCTTGGCGTGATACTGGATCCAAATTTGAACTTTAAGAAACATGTAAAAGAATGATTAAAGCCATTAAGTACACCTTGGCAAATTTTAGAGATATAAGAAACTGTCTCTCTCTGGATGCAGCCAAGATATTTATGCATGCCATGATCCTTTCCCATATGTCTTATTGCATTACATGTTGGGGGCAGGCTGGTGAAACAGCCACAAGACCTCTTGAGTCCTTATACAAACAAACTCTAAAAACTCTGGACAAAAAGCCATTGCATTTTCATCACTGTAATCTCGAAAAATGTAGTGTTGGTGAGAAACTTGAATAAATCCAGTGGTTTGAAGATATTTTCACAACATAAATCGATATTAGAGATGAATTATGACCTGTTTACAATACCTCTAATAAATACATCATTAAAACTACTAATGACAAGATTTGTTTTAATCCATAAAAATACAATCTTTTATTACCTTATCATTTGAATTGTGAGTTTTCATGAAGAAACCCACTATAGATGACTAACAAGGATAACATTTCGATTTTTTGATGGTTTACAGCAGAGGTAGCCAACACGGTGCCCGCGGGCACCTAGTCGCCCGCAGGGACCATGTGAGTCGCCCGCAAGGCATGTTCTAAAAATAGCACTAGGTCCCCATGGAGCTCCGTCTAAAAATTGTAGTTTCTGTCCTTTTTTAATCAAAAATGCTTGCATTCATGTAGATTTTAAAAGGAAGAGGCCGCCGCACCGCACTAGGTTTTCAGGTTCCGAATGGCAGGCGCTTCCCGTTGGCACCGGACGCGCCGCCCCCGCTGCGATCGCACACCGTTGTCAGGTCCGTCAGTCCTCGGAACAGGCCGCGGGGCAACAACTCGTGGGTGGCGGGGGTAGAGGCGAAGCAACGCAGTACGATCGAAAAGGCCCAGACTAGAGGTTTGAACGCAGGCGACCAAAGACGCTCGCGTGCCTCGGAGGGTTGGATCCCCCCCTCGGCTATAGACAAGACTTTTTACTCGTTTCTTCGTGGAGAAAAAGGTACCCAAAAAAAAGCTGGTGACTACAGACTATAGGCCGGTATGCAGGCTTCATTGCGCAATGCAAAGTTGACCCAGATTTCCCAAAATGTGGTGATTAGTACTAATGGAATAGGATTCATTTAAAAATGTGAAAGAGTTGATTTTTTTTATTCTACATAACTGATCATTTGTATAAACATGGGACAGAGTTCATGATTTGTTCAAAAATGTTACGAAGGTAGTGGTTAGTACAAACGAGTCATGATGTGAAGATATGACAGTTAATGATTTCCTAAACATTTTTAAAAGTGATAATTTTTACAACAATATAACAGGTGTGATTTTGAACAAAATACGCAATCATTGTTAATAATTATTATGAGGAATAATTAACATTGACATGTGATCAGTCTCTTCACATATATTATTATTATTAAAAGGTGATCTGTGCAACTTTGTTATTCAGGAAGTTTGTATCAAACAAGTAGCCCTTCGTACTGCTCAGTACCCTTGAAGTAGCTCTCAGTTTCAAAAATGTTGGTGACCCCTGGTTTACAGACTTCAGACCGGTTGAAACGATTTTTGAGATGGTGGAAAAAAAGAAAGTAGTCTGGATTCTTGTAGACCAGCTGCTATAATCAAACAACAAAGGGATCTGTATCTGCCAATATGAATCATCAATGATAGGCAATTAGTATCGGCGGCAAAAAAAACTAAGTAATATTTGCTCCCTTTTTTCTTTTGTGCTGATCCGAACTGAGATCCGATCCGTGACTGATCCGTGATACGAGCCGAACCGTGAGTCTTTTGATCCGTTGCACCACTAGCTGCCATCATGTGTTACATCATCAATGAAGATCAATGAACTCGTCCCAGAAGCAGCCATAGCATTACCTCCACCGTGTTTCACAGATGAGCTTGTATGTTTGGGATCATGAGCAGATTAATTCTTTCTCCACACGCCTTTCCATCACTTTGGTAAAGGCTGATCTTTGCCTGACCAGTCCATCAAACTTTGTCCTAGAACGTTTGAGCCTCATCTCGGTACTTTTTGGCAAATTTGCTATTCCTATTAGCTTCCTTGTTGCTGATGAGTGGTTTGCATCTTCTTGCTCCCGAAGTCTTCGGATAACGATGGGTTGTGATACCTTCAGCTCTCTGGAGGTTGTTGTTGTTTAAGGGCTTTTCTTTACAACCCTCATCAACTGCTGATGTTTTCCATTGTCAACTGGTTCGCCGTCTAATGCTCCGTACACCAGTGGTTTCTTTCTTCTTCAGGACATTCTAAATGGTTGTACTGGCTATGACCAATGTTTTGCAATGGCTCTGATTGATTTGACATCTTCTCTCAGCTTGAGAATTGTTTGCTTTTCTCCCATAGACAGCTCTCTGGTCTTCACGTTGGTTACACCTTTTGAACTGTACATGCAGTCTGCACAGAAACCCAAAGCTGAAGCTGTGAGTAGACATTCCTAGCTATTTACTGTTTAAATAATTACTGTAACAGCACACTCCTGAGCAACAACAACCAACAACAAAAGGTTCCATCTTCTAAGTTGTTTAACAGATGTAAATGTTTTCAATGTACAGCAAAATAACGCAATCGACCTCGCTGTTCCAATAGTTTCGAAGGGGACTGTATATGGATATATATATATATATATATGCCCCCCCCCCTTCTGAAATCAAATGTCTCTATAGATGACATAACTCTGAACCAGTTCTAACCAGTTGATTGGAGCATTTGACACCATTGACCACAATGTTTTGTTGCATCTTCTTGTGTATAATGTTGGCATTACGGCTAATGTGCTTCTGTGCTTTCATTGATTGTTATGTTGTCTTCTGTAGCACACCCCAAGGTTATGTTTTAGGACCACTGCTGTTTCCACTGTACATGCTCTCACTCGAACACTGAAAGTAAATTTCCACGTGTATTGCGAGATGTATAGTTATATAGACAAATGTTCTGAACTACAGAGCTCCTCCACCGAGTAAAGAGTCCAATACCACCCTCAGCCTTCATGTCACTTTTATTATTCTGAATTCAACAGTCACAAAGAAACATAAAGAAAGTGAAAGCATTTTTTTTTGCATTTCGGTATGAGACACTTGAAATGAAAAGTGTAAATGAGGTCCGAAATGCAGTCTTAAAAGACCAAAAAAAGTGACCACCTTTGATTTTGTCGTCCTGTCCAGGTCCGACTCCAAACTGCTACTTGTTACCTACAAAACTCCCCATGTATCAGCACCCCCTTACCTTACACATGTACCTCCAGATCCAGTGGCGGGCCGTGCATTTTATACCTGGGCCTTCACTGCTGTCCAGCAGCTGAAATACCACCTTATAACCACATTGTGGCACCACAGCTGTTATTCATTTTTAAGGCTGTAACTATGTACATCTTATTAAACTGCTTGGTACAAGTCGTCTGAATAATGCTAGAGCATTTAGAAAATGCAAAAGCCTAAATTCAGGAAAGTATAATGTTCTCAGCTGGTCAGGCTGTGGGATCCACAGTCATTCCTTAATGACAAGCCACAACCCAAAGAGATTAACATTGCATTTTACTTTCACAACCCGAGTGTTGAACGTACTGCTCTGCAATGTCTTTCCTCGGCTCAAGTTCCTCTATCATGGTGCATCTCACTCAGTCAGAATGCATTTTGATTGGCTGAGCTGCATCACGTGATGTGATTCACTACCCATCAGCCTCTGCTGGCTGTTAAGTTTCGTTTCACGATAGTCACGTGCTCGCCCACTGACCAATCACAGCACACTCTTTACCTCGCGGGAAAGCTACACACGGACACTGGCGGCATGTAATGCTGACGTCATTATAGGCCGGCGCGCAGGCTCTGATAGTCAAAGAATACGCCCAACATGTCAAACTAAAGATCTGATTGGTTGAACACTATGACAATCAACAATACCGTCCCCATTTACTTTAATCTGCACTGGCTGCAGGTGAGACTCTGCAGGCCTCGGGCCTCTCTTCTTACCAAGAGACACAGAGGTGAAATCTGATTGGATAAAAGCTCAACTTAAAACAAGCTGCACTGGAAGCAGAGAAACTGAGGAAGACAGTAGCTGTGCAATGAGAAAATAAGATAATGGGAAAAATATTTTTATAGATTATAATACATGTAGTGTATTTAAGAAAAATTATTAAATTATAAAATAGATTTTTTTTTATTTTTATTTTTTTTATATATATAGCTTTGTGATTCTGTTTAGGCCAGCAGAGAAGGCCTTGCAGGCCCTGACGGCCCGCCACTGTCCAGATCACAGAAGGTCTGATTTGATAAATTTTTCTAATCACGATGTTCTCTTCTTTAACTTTTTTGTAAGTGATTTTTCACTCTAATTTAACTTTCTTACTCTCTTCTATCCCGCTTCTGTGCATGACTTACAGAAGTGAGAAATACTCAAAAGTAGGTCAAATAGTTTTCCCTTAAGTCAGTCCCAGCATTTCAACCCTGCAGACCAATATTTAGTCCCTGTTTCCATTCTCAAATGGTAAAAGAGATTCTGAGGTAGTAAACAGTTGCATCCGGTAATAAATCTGACTTCTGGGGAATTTGCACAAACAGAAATATCTCCTCATAAAATCTATACAACTTAATGTTTTGTTTTATTAAATCTACATGTTTGCAGTAAAGGTCTCCATGGTAACTGAAATTTTTAAAATATGACACAAAAGACTTTAAAATATCACCATAGTATGTGTGTGTGGAGAAAAAAATGATGATGATGATGTGGGTGCCAGTGCTGAAGAGACACATGTGGGTTTCTTCATGCCAGTACATCTGGAAATGCAGTCACAGCTGAATTCCTAACAGCTTGGGATCACAGCGTAATTATTTCACAGCAAATGTTTTCATTTATGTATTCCCACACTTTGAATCTGTTATTGTTCCGCTCATGGATAGAGCTGAATAATATGGCTGCCACCTGTTCAGGTCACGAGAGAGAACAGAGGTTTGGGAGCTGAAGTGGAGTATTGAGGCTGCCTGAATCCTCACAAGCCGACTTCAAATGAAACAGTTTTAGCTCAAACTGTTTTTTCCTGTCCTCCAGGTCAGATGTTGAACCACTGCAGGTGTCCTGCTCAGCCCCTGCTCAGCCCCGGCCAAGCCTATAATGAGCCTTTTATGTTGCAACCTCCACCTCCCTGACAGTGTGTAAAGTTGCCCTGTTAAGTCTAGTCCAGCCACAGCTGAATCATCAGAAACCATTGAGTCCGGCTCAGTGTGAAAAGAGTGGAGTTTGGTCAGCTGCAGCCTGTAACTGACACATGCACAGCTCAGCTGAGGTCAGGGGCTGCTAGTGGGGAGGCTTGACCCCGCGCCTCAAACCTGCTGAATCAACAATGACTTGAGTTACGACCTTGAGACCACAACTGGCTGAAGTGATGCATTCAGATCAGATTTAGAGGGAGAGACTTGTATCAGACAACAATAGACACTGTTTTGAACCACACATTGAAAGTAAAACCTCATCACCCTTCATCTCATCTCCAATTCACAGGTCACAGAGCACAACAAAGTTTCAGAGCTTCCGGGTTTGGTTTTGCATTATATGCCCCTCTGCACATGCTCATTAGCATTTCTCCTGCTAGGCCCAGACTGCATTGACATGACATACATAAAAATACTTTTCTAGGCTGTGGGAAGGTATTTAAAATATGAAACCAAATGCCTGGAAGTATTCTTGCTCTGCCCATTTTATCCAGGATCCTTTGGGTTTAGACTTATGTTGGTGAACTTGGGGTAATATACCAGTATGCATTTTGCTTCAACCAGCAGCAATGGCAATGGCAGGTACGGCCATGGGGGCTTGTTTGTGAGTGGCGGTGCTGGAGGCAGTGGTTAGTGTGTTTATAATGTAGATCAATTCTCATCCTGATTTTATTTTTTTCAATTATTCTTTTTTTTTTAAGCAATTATTTAGTTTGGAAAAAGAACTGATAAGAGTATGATAAGAACTGAAACGATATCAAATACTGAAAGTATCGATGAGAGTAGTAGTATCGGTACCCATCCCTGGATACAGCCGAGTTGCATATGTTGTAAGTGCTTTGAGGGTCTTTTGTAAGTTATTTCAGGTACAATGAGTTAGAATAGTAACATATCTAAACATCATAATATATTGTGCTGTATTATAGCTGTTTGGGGCCACAGACCCAGGTTGTCTACCCTACCTCACAGTAAAGTCTGCCCTGGTATTTTGTCCTGAAGCAGAATGTATTCCACCGGTGTTTCTGACCGGGAGCAGCAGAGACTTGGATGTGTGACTTCACTACAGTATGTCATGGCAGCTGTGTTGCTGAGGACCAAAGGAAGTTCAGTGATGAGTGTGAAGTTGTTCAGTTGTTCATAAAAAAAAAACAACTCAGTTTATACTACTTGTCTTATTGATACTACTTACTTGCTATGGCAACAGTGGCGCATGCAGATGCAGGTTTCAGATTCTGTCACTCTTTCCTGCCCTGCAGTGACCACTTTGTTCCAGCCATTACCCTTCACCTGATCTCCCACGCCTCCACATCTTATCCCACTTCTCCATTAGCCCTGCAATAGATACAGTATATATATATATCAGCCCATTTCCATTCATTCTCCACCAGATCTTTGAATGTGCTTGCTACTTAGCGTTCTGACCCTTTGCTTGATCCCTGACTGGATAAGTATTCCTTTTCTTACTAGCCGACCTGTTACTGACCTCAGTCTGTTCAGACCACCAGTTCAACTGATCTAACCCTGATCTGTGAGTCATGCTTCTGGGTCCCAACCTAAATTAGTTCTACTGAGCTGTTCCAGTCTATGATGTCCTTCCAGAACATATTCAGAACGATGAATAGTTTAATATAATGTAATTGTATTTACTATAAATGACCCCAGTTTGAGAATATTTAAGAACGAGCAGTCTAATCATAGGTTTTGTGCAGCCAAATTGTGTTGTTACATTGCATTTCATGTGGAAAAGATGTCGTCATGACAGATTAGCCAGAAGTCCGGCACTCAGAGTGGTACTAATTCTGTCATTGCAGAGCGGAAGAGAACTGTGAAGCCAGTGGTTTCTGCTGACAAAGCCACCAGTCATAGAGCCAGGGGAGGAGGAGGAGAGCAGCCAAGTACAGCACTCTCAGCCCTCTCCCCCCAGGAAGGAAGCCTGCGTTTGATGGATCCTCACACAGGTTTCCTATAAATTCCGAGGAAGTCTTTTCACGGTAGTCGGTGTTACACGGTGTTCAGACTTACCCCGATTACATTTATTGCCCACCAACCCAAAATGTTTCTCAGTAGTAGTTGTAAACTGAATGTGTCTGATCCATACAGTAGCAGCAGCAGAGTAGCAGGAGTCAGTTCTTACTTATCAAGTGATGATAATACTATGGCAGAGAATTTGGTGCGAAAATAGTCAATTTGGCAACATTTCAGATTTAAACCCAATGCTAAAAGGGGACCCGATAACGTTTACTGATGAAGGTGGCAGCATCTGGAGGAAACACCTCTATTCTACACACACACCTTCAAGCGCACCACCCCTGGATTCCACCTGGCACAGCTGCGCCACAGATAGCTGCCACTCTGCTTGAAATCTCTATACATATGCATTCATATGAAGAATCTGTAGCAACGGGACTAGATTTTGGTATCGGAAGCGTTCTGGTTTCTGTTTGTAGTCTAAGTTGTATTGACTAATCATGTCAGAGCAGGCTTTGGTTGCATACTGGGAAACATTACGTGTGGAGAGTAAAAGAGACGGAACGCATCGACCCAAATGTAATCTGGGAACCCTGAAGTTAGTAACAACTCCGGCTCAAGCTCTCTGAAGGTGACCTTTCAGGTGGACCAGCTATTCTCATTTTAGTGATTTAGACCCCAAGTAATTGGTAACACCGGTGTTGGCACCACTTTATTAATTAGTAGTAAAATGTCCTCACTGTGGCATCCCTACTCCAAGCTGCCAGGAACATGTTCAAGGTTTTATTTTTTGAGATAGATGAGCCCCCGTTTGCTTCCGGAGCACTATTTAAACTGCACATGGGGGATTTCTGTCTCGTGTACTGTGTCAATGTCCCGTGAAGGATTCCTAGATGGCCTACAACAAACACATTAGACTATGAAACCCGACTGGAGGATTTTGTCCAATGGAACTTAAACAGCTATCCCAACCATAAACCAATGTTCTCTATTTTATTTCATTTACAATTTAAAAAAAATAGATTTGGCTTATTTTTCAAAACATGTGAATGTGCGGTCCAAGCTCAGCACAGATTTGTGAATTGTTGACAGTGAGTAACTGGCAGTGGTGATTGCATTGAATGGTATTCATCTCATCAGGTCCCAAACCAACTAGGTGGTTGTAAATACAAATGTAGGACACTAATTGCCACTCTAGAATACTTTCTATCAGGGGTTTAAGTTTTAAAAAGGGGTCACAAGAGTATTAACAGTAGGCTGTATGAAATCAGGAAAAAAAAACTGCCGTATACTAACTTTAATAATTGCTTGCTTTCTTTTGAATCATTGGATAAGCAACACAGGACAGTCACTCATAGTCTGTGTACTTCCTTAATTGTGTTGTTGAGGTAATGGGAGTGAAGATGACTGTAATGACTGTAATGAAGAGTAATGAATCAGGGCCCTGTGTGACAGCTCTCATGTGACATCAGCTTTTCTCTCTGTGAGAGGAAATGCATGAAAGAGCAGCATCCATGTCGCTGTGTGTGTGTGTATACGTATGTGTGGCGATATGACATCACTCGCCTCACTCCTGTCTTAGTCCTGTCAATGTGCTGGAGCAATGCGCGCACACAAACACACTCATAGACAGACCACAGCGGCGCCAGTTGTGGTGGATCCTTTTCATGTCAACTTTGGAGAAATCAGTGGTAATGTGGGCTGACTCTGCTGTATACCGCTGCCTGCAGGCAGTCAAGCAGGGATTTGCTTACGGCCCACACTGTCACCAACCTCTGGAATTTTCCTGCAGATCTCCTTTTACTAGAATAATAACTGTATTTCAACTGGCAGTCCACTTACTGCACTTTCTGTGAGGATTCAAATGTATTTACTGAGCATTATTTACAGGCTGTTCTCACCCAGCATTCCTAGCTATACCTACAAAAAAAACTATGTGCGGTAATTCGTAGATATCCCATGAGGTCAAATTGTAAGTAATCCACGTAATCATGAACCAGACCACAAAAGAATAGATCAAACAAAAAATGCACCAAATATGATCTTAAGATATCATATGACTGTTGATAATATGTTGTGTTATGTCAAGTGGTAAAGCATTACAAAATTATACTTCAATATTTCTTTACAAGAGTGGGATGAGATGATGGGTATCAATCTCATGTCTATGTGTTTAGTACAGAGCCGAACTCAGGACATGGTTAGCCTAGCTTAGCATAAAGACTGGAAGCAGGTGGAAACAGCTAGCCTGGCTCTGTCCAAAGTTCAAAAATACACCAACAACACCTCTAAAATTCACAGATTGTTGTTTTTCATTTGTTTAAACTGTACACAAACAGTTTTAGAGGTAGTTAAATGGTGAAACTGTTTCTTGACAAATATGAATTGATCCATTCGCCCAGTATTTATATGCAGTGTGCAGTGCAGGTTGTCAGATATGGTTGTTGCTGCTCTTAAGCCATATCTGGTTTTGGTCCATGATAACCAACCTCCAAACCTCCAAAAATACTCCAGGAGTGTTGTTCGTCAAAAAACGGTTCCAGTATGTTACTCCACCCTTGCCAACACGCACCACACAAACAAGCCACTCCACCGCAGAATAAACCATAAATGCTTCGTACCTTGAGATGAATCATGAAGAAACAGGTTTGATATTCCATTTTTGCCAGCTATAACACTGTTAGCATGTCTTTGCTGTGTTTTTTACAGTGTTCAATGGAATAAGGCGGGTCAGACGAGCCTGGGGGACCGTGGGGGAAGGGATTTCACTTTTGGCGAATCAGCTTTTACGCAGGGCGACGCACGGCGCGTTTCTGATTTTTTTCCTCTAACGAGGCTGTCAATCGAACCCACGTTGGCACCACTCCATGGGACTCTGTCTAAAGAGGTGTCGTAGTCTGGGATTGGCCAATCACAGGGCTGCCTCACTCATGCTACATCCATACTACTCCGTTTCTATTTGGAAGCAGATTTGTCAAATAGAAACGATCTCCGTCCACACGGCCGTTTCAGCATCATTCTCGAATTGATCTGCATCCACACGGCAACCTTCGAAGACGGGCAGCACGTGACCATTAACGTACACTGGGCATGCGCGTGACGGTGTAAACAGGAAGTAGATTGGTTGCTGAGTTTAAAAAAAATATGACAGAGTAATAAAGTAGTCTTTAATAATGAAAGGTTACGTTTGATACTTAAGATCTTCCTCTAAAATATTCCTCTATAAACTCAAACAGACAGTTCGTGGAACATTTTAGAAGTTTTATTTTTCAGATGTAGTTACAGCGCTGCGGGTCTTTCTATATCTCTCTCTCTCACATCAAATTTACTTTAAAATCAACACTTACACGTAAACGTTTACTAGATTATGGTCCATAAATGTGGTCAACACACGTCTCTCACTCGTTTCCTCCGTGTTGTTGTCTGTTCTCACTCGTAGCTCTGAACATCATGTAACATGTCCGACTAGCTAGCTTCTAAGCTAATGTTAACATTACCGCCAATGGAGAAATGCTAACCGCGATTAGCATTTAATACAACACAAATGCTATACTAAAAGAGCGAATAGAATATATCTTCGTACATCTTTTCATGCTTCATAAAGAAATACTTACAGACTAAGGTCTCTCAAGGCTACCAAACGGAAGAAGTAAAATGAAGCAGCGTGTCTTCTCATTAGAATCTAAAAACAACGAGGCACTAACTGTTGTTGTTCTCACTCGTAGCTCTGAATAGCATTTACGGCTAACTGTGGCTTGGCCGCTGGTCACGCCGCTCGCTAATCGCTCCAATAACAGCTGCTTCCTCCACATAAATGCAGACTTTTATTAGCAGCAACGCTTGAAATTAGTTATACATGTTGAAATGAATCGCTGGTCGCCCTGCCGCCTGTTTGTTTTCTTCCGGGTACGGGTCACGTGATAGTGAGTGTAACGAATCAGGGACGGAGACGTCATGGTTGCCAAGAACCAATCCAGTAGCGAACACGGGTGTGGGCGTAATTTTTTCTAAACACATCAGTTTCCGACCGTCCACACTCAAACGCAACCCCGGAGTTTTCAAACACCTCCAATCTCGGGGGTGTTTTCAGACTCCTCCGTTTAGGGTGCTCCAAAACTCCGGCGTAGTGTGGCCGCTCAGTGTAAACGTGGCAAAAACGGAGTAATGTGGACATGGCTTCACACACAGGCAGACCAGGCAGATCCATGGCTCACAGACACAGACAGGGTTTAGAGAGGACTCCGCTCTCAAAATGATGCCAAACTGCTTGTATTTGGATAGATTGAATAATATTATAGATAAAACAAGTGAAATATATAGCTATATAGTATATAACAGTATAATGGAACAGGTTCCAAAATGACAAATCTTCTTGACCTCCCGCGACCTCTCTGACACAATAAACTCTACAACATCTGTTTGCTTCACTTTATCAAAGCCAAATCTTTTTATACAGCCCTCTGACATGTTGTGCTATGATTTGAGAGAGTGTTTAGCTTTCATCTGCATCATTAAAAAAAGATATTCATGCTTTCAGTGCTTATTTGTCAGGCGAACCTGAAACTTTTCAATTTGAGCTGTGTGCCATCTTCATTCACTATTAACCAGTAACATATACACAATATTTTCACATATGAACACATCTCACATGTGTTACCTGTATTCTAGCATCAAAATTATTAAAATAGACCTTGTAGTTACAGAATTAAAGTATTTTTAGTATGGGTATGCAATTTTCGAGCAGAGGCCTAAAAATAGGGCTAGGGCTAGGGCTAAAGAGGTTTAAACCACAAACTGTTTCCACAGTCTGTTCCGTACTTAAAACACACTACGAGACTGATATCCATCTGAACTCACCCTTGGAAAAAGAGGAAAATATAGAATTGCAATAAAAAAATGTTGTACCTTTCCAAAGCAGACAATCTCTGACAATTACACCGACCTCACACAGTAAATGGTCAGGTGTGTGAAAGTGAGCAGAGTTTGAACTTCACACAAAAAGCAACAGAAGTATCCAAGAGGAAAGCTTGTGAGAACAACCTAGAGCAACTCCATGAATGCCTTTCCAGTAGACGGCCTGAAAGTGTGTTTTTTTACCCTTATGTGTGCGACACAGAGCTCATGGAGAGGCACTGTGATGCTATGGGGGGAGGCAATGATGGCAGGCTTATCACCTTGGAGTGAACCAGTAGAAACACTTGAGTCGTTAGTCATGAACAACGACACACTGTTTACCAGAAGCATACTGAGGCTGTCATGCCCTGCTGTGAGATCAGTGCAGTGCAGCTCCAATGTGGTGGAGGTTCCTCCCTGATCAGTCAGTAGACCTAATTCATATATTCATACCCCTGTTACTTTCATACTTGGGTACATGTCAGACTACACAGATTATCTGTCTCATTCTACCTGAAGGAGCTGCTAACTTTCAGTGCAGAGTGATCATTTTTCTTTTTTTTACTGAGTATCAAATATTGGGATAGCTTTCAAAAAGCAGATATTGGTCCAGCCGAGTACTGAGCTCTATTAGTGAATGTCCATCAGGGCTAGTGGATGTTGAGTGTGTGTCTGCCATCCACAGCATGTGTCAGCATGGCCTCTGCTCAATGCACCCAGTGTTGTGTTAAAGCACAGCGGACTTATTCATGAGGCTCCAAGCAGTTTGTGTAAACAGTTCGCCTTCAGCTGGTCCTCCAGAGCTGGAAGTGTGACTTTCTCCGAAACAGGACAGAGCATTGTTGGTCTTGGCTCATCTGCCTCAGCTACTCACACTGCATACTGTTCAATGCTGGCCTATGAGCAGCAGCCATGAAACATATTGATATGTGTTTGTTTGATCAAAGCATTGCTTTAGAGTTCATTCAGGTCACAAGCTTGTCATAGAGCAGCACTGCACGTATAGTTTGTGATGTGCTGAGGGCCCCGCTTCTGGTGGTTCTTTCTTGTTGATCTCCTTGTGGAAATAACATTCATACAACAGGTTCTGTTGACAGTCGTTTAAGGTGGAATGAATTCATGGATGTTTCTATTTGACTTTTGCTTGTGGAGGTGTTGATGAACTTGCAGGCTTGGGGAGTAACGGATTACATGGAACGGCTTTACGTAGTTACGATACAGATAAAAAGGAACTGTAATCTGTCTGTGTGGACACCACACACTGCCAGTCGCAGAAGGTGAGTGCTGTCAGGTAGAAGTAGGCCATGTGGCAGAAACTTGCCTTTACTGGGTGGGAATTTCACCATTATTCTCTATGGAAAGCAGAAAAGGGGAACAACATAGTACAGGGCCATTTACTACGAAGCAAGATGCTTTAAACTTTCCATCTCATCAAGTTCTGTCCTTTTGCTGTGAAAAGATGGTTTGTAGGAAATGAGGAAACCGCTTCAAATTTCTGGTCCAGCAAACATAATAGAGGACTAATAATGCAATAATGGACAAATCTATTGGTGTAAACCGTAGTGCCTGATGATAAATGCAAACCCTGTTAGGAAATACATGGAGGGACATAGACTCTCCAGAGACAGACATGTTGAAAGACGACAGCAGACGAGGTATTTCACAGGTGTCTGCGATAATCTTGAGAGCTGGCTGGACAGTCAGAAGTTGAAGCAGACAGTGAGGCTTCATTCTTCTGCTGCAGTGTGTTTCTGTCATCCACTAAGGATGTCTCTTTTTCTCACCCAGCACAGAAAAAGAGCTTGCCAACACGTAAATGATACAAGGTGACAAAAGAAATGAATTGAATCATATGCTATGGCCTTCACAGTTACCAGGGTGATAAAAGTCTGCTCGCATGTCAGCCATTCATACAGATGGCAGCATGAACGTGTTACATGTAGGAGAGCTGCATGTTATACGCTCATGCTACAGTTTGCATTACAACAGTTTGCACTACAACATACACACTAACTTACTCTTTCTAAAGTCCATCAAGGAGAAATGAATCCATTTCAATAAAAGAAAACTTCAGATCTTGTCTCATAATCATCATAATCAACAGACATTGTGTTGATTACTATCTGTTCATCCATGGCAGCATGACATAAAGAGCTATCGGCTAAAAAAAATAAAAACAGTGGTATAAATAGTTTTAATCTTAATATACAGACATTTGACTATGGAGGATGGAATCTGCCAAAAGAAAAGTACAAATGTACAAAAAAAGAAATAAATGTAGCCATTAATTAATTGATCAAATGTGACTTACCGTATTTTCCGCACTATAAGGCGCACTTAAAAGCCTTTAATTTTCTCAAAAAACGACAGTGCGCCTTGTAATCCGGAGCACCTTATATATGGATCAATTGGTTAATTGGTTGATCCATACTGGTTGTACACGGCGCTCTGTCAAAATGTTTCAGTACGACTGGTAAACTACAAAGCCGCACCGCGGTAAACACCGGTACTGTGCTTACTCCTAGTCCAACACCACTTGTGTGTATAAAGACCCCAAAATGGCACCTTTCAAGAGACACGCTTACGACGCTGAGTTCAAACTCAAGGCTGTCAGCTACGCAGCCGAACATGGGAATAGAGCAGCAGCGAGAGAATTCAACATTAATGAATCAATGGTACGGAAGTGGAGGAAGCAAGAAGATGACCTGTGCCAAGTAAAGAAGACTAAAAAGAGTTTCCGAGGGAACAAAGCGAGATGGCCACAGTTAGAGGAGTTGCGCCTTATAATCCGGTGCGCCCTATATATAAAAACAGTTCTAAAATAGGCCATTCATTGAAGGTGCGCCTTATAATCCGGTGCGCTTTATAGTGCGGAAAATACGGTACATTGATATTTTTGTTTTTATTTGTTTCTTTGTCTATTTACCTTTGTATTGTAACCAAGTGGAACTGACGAGAGAAATGATTGGGTCCGCCGGACCAGTAATGGGGTGCACGGGCCCTGATTAGGTGGGGTGGCTAAGTGGGGTGGCTGGGTTGCTGGAGAGCCGGTGGGTTGAGGTAGTTTATTTTGGGTTTGTTTTTTCTGTTTATTGGCAGTTATTTGTGATTAACTATGTTTTGGTTTTATTTCTTTTCTAGTTCGTTGGTCTTTTGTTTCATTTCTTTTGCTTTAAGTTGTTTGTGGTGCCTATCCTGTCACATGGTCTGTGAACTCCTCCTGCCCGCCAAACCAGCTGTCACTGGTCACATAGCTATATTGTACTAATAAAGAGTGATATTTTCACAACAACGCTGCCTCTTGCGTGTATATGCCTTTACGGTGTTTGAACCGGGTCTCTGTGGCAACGGGGTGCTACAATATTAATTCCTGTATTTATCACTCTTCTATTTACTTCTCCCTTTTATTTATTTATTTTCATTAACTCAACTATTTATTTATTCATGCATTATTTTGCATTTGCATTTTTACCCCTAGCCTCAGTTTCTATTGAAAAATCATGCAATATGCATTTGTACATATACAGAATACAGAAAATGAGCGAGTCTGCATGATTTCTAACAACTTCAAGTACCTTGTAATATTCTAAGAAAGTCAATTTTGTTTCTCTGTGAGTGTTTTCATGATAGTAGGCTATAAATCGCTCATTGAAAGTCTTCTGTCAAACCATAACAATACATAGGATGGTAAGCTGGACAGGCTGGAAACGAAAGATGATAAATAAAGAAAACAATCCGAGCCAGTTAGGGGTAACAGAGGGCGAGGAGGAAGGCTACTCATCCTCTGTTTCCCAGAAGCTCTAAACTCTCTCTGAATACAAACAATGTACACTAGAATTATCCTATAGGCAGTCGACTTGCTCAATTCTTAAAAGACTACATCTTCTCTTTAGTTTTATGACATGGGAGTATTCACACTGTCAGTGTTGCCTTCATGTGGTGTGTAGTTTTAATATTTTGTTGAACTGGACAGTTTTCCACTCTTGTGGTCAATAATAAAATTGTGTTCTATTTTATTTTGTGGGGAAAATGCTTCGTACAGTTTTAGACAGCATGACTGTGCCAGTCTGAAAGCAATATAGGGAAAGGTCTGAAATATATCTGTCTCACTTTTACTGTCTCTGTCTCTTAATACTTATTTATATTGCCATTACGGTTGGTAATCAGATACAGTATTATCAAAGGAGTAGACAAAACTGGCCATATTCAACGATATTTAAAGATTGTGCGAAACAAACTTTCTTCTCTATGTGTTGGCCTCTGTCAGCTGGTCCCAATCCGTGTGTCTGGCTGGTTGAGTATACTCTCCCTAAACAAACCACAGTGTCTTGCTAATCCTGGGCTTCTGCCTTACATTACAGCCATCAATTTAAGACCTCCGGGCCTCCTAATTCATTGTGCTGTGGGTCGCTGTCAAACACTCCACACATGGTTTCCAGTATTACGCTGTACATTTGTGTGTGTTCAGCAGCGTCTGTCAGACATGGCAACACGTGTGGCTGTCAGTGCTGTGCATGTCTCCCTGGTCCTGTGTAAGCGTATGTCAAACACTTCCACACACATGGTTTTCAGTCGTATATGAGGGGGATTGTGTTGCTGCTACTGTGTGTTGCTGCTGTCGTAGTGAAGGAGTGCGTGTAGCTGTGGGTGTCAGGGTTACACTGACCTGGCTTTTAAAAGTCTGATGCCTGTAGGAATATCAAAAATTCAAACTGATCTTTAAAGGAACACTCTAGGGAGTTTTTTTCCTATGAAAGCAGTTATATTGTGGCTCTGGAGAATCATGGTCAAATCTGACAATGTGCAATGGTGCAGAGTGCAAAGGGTGATGCAATAAATGATTAATGAAGCAGGTTGCTCTATATCAGGCATGTCCAAAGTCCGGCCCGCGGGCCAATCACGGCCCAAGGTCAGATTTTATAAGGCCTGCGCCTTCTGTCTTAAAATGCATTATTTATGGCCCGCCAGCACAGTCAAACGGAATGAATAAATCATACAAATTCAACATGCAATTCCTATTTTTACCTCATGGTGGCAGCACCACTTTGTAACTGTCTGGCTGTTTAAAATTTGCTCTGACCCTTGAACTGTCATGGCTACAGCAAGTAAAAAAAGGAAAGTCGATAACAAGGGCCGCCGCTTCCAGGAAAGGTGGAGATCGCAATATTTTTTCACCGAAAACCGAAACAACTGTGTCTGCCTAATTTGTCATGAGACTGTTGCCTTGTTTAAGGAATGTAATGTAAAGAGACACTACGAGACAAAACATGCTAATGCTACAACAAGCTATCAGCGAGCGACCGTGCTAGAAAAGTGAAGCAACTCCAAGATAACTTGGCCACACAGCAGCGGTCCTTTTCGCGGGCCCATGAGTCAAATGAAAACATCACCAAAGTAAGCTACGAAGTGGCCATGTTAATTGCTAAACATGGCAAACCTTTTTACTGAAGGTGAGTTTATCAAAGACTGTTATGAAAATAGCAGAAAACATTTGCCCCGAGAAGAAGACAGTTTGCTAATGTTTGCCTGGCTCGTACACTGTGGCACGGAGAATTGAAGAGCTATCATCAGACATTAAGAGACAACTGGGAGAATTTTGATTTTTTTTCGTTAGCCTGCGATGAAAGCACAGACGCATCAGACACTGCCCAGTTACTGATTGTTTTGAGAGGTGTTGACGATGACATGAACGTAACAGAAGAGATGCTTGACCTTAAAAGCCTTAAAGGCCAAACAAGAGGATCAGATTTATTCCTTACTGTTTGCTCAGCTGTTGATGATCTGAAACTACCGTGGAGTAAAGTTAGTGGGATTATTACCGATGGCGCGCCTGCCATGACTTGTGAAAGAAGTGGGTTATCCACACTGATCTGTAACAAAGTCAGCGAAGAAGGAGGCAACGCTATTAAACTGCATTGCATCATTCATCAGCAGGTTCTCTGCGCTAAACATCTCCGATTTGATCATGTTATGAAACCGGTGTATGAAGGCAAATCATTGTCAAAATCCGAGAGCGCAAATGAGATCCATGCACGCGCGAAAATCAAACAGCCGCGCACGTATTTTACTTTGACGAGCGCTTCTACATCACTCCGCGAGCAGAATTCACTCTCGTGCGAGCAAAAGTCGCTCGCGAAGCTTAAACCTTTCTCGCTCGCGAGTCTTTTACCTGCTCGCTCGCGAGTAGTTAAACTTACTGTCCCACTTACTGTCTTTTTGACAGTAAGTGGGCGGACCCAGTCTCCGGTTTATCCCAAGACGAGGATTGTAACCAATTAGATGTAGAGATACAATGGCGACTGGGTCCGCCCACTTACTGTCAAAAAGAAAAACTAGTCGCGAGCGAGCAGGTAAAAGACTCGCGAGCGAGCAGTTTAAAGTTTCGCGAGCGAGCAGGTTTAAGCTTCTCGAGTGAATTTTGCTCGCGGAGTGATGTAAAAGCGCTCATCAAAGTAAAATACGCGCGCGGCTGTTTGATTTTCGCGCGCGCATGGATCTCATTTGCGCTCTCGGATTTTGACAGTGATTTGCCTTCATACCGGTGGTAAAGGCAATTAATTTCATTCGCTCTAAAGCCCTATACCACCGCCAGTTTTAGCAGTTCCTGCTTGACATCCAGGCTGAATATGGAGATGTGATATATCACAACAATGTGAGGTGGCTCAGTCGGGGATCCGCACTGCAGCGATTTTTCTCTCTTAGAAGGGAAATTGGACAATTTTTGGCTGAAAAGGGAGAACCGATGCAAGAACTGTTAGATGCTGAATGGGTGGCAGACTCAGCTTTTTTGGTTGACATAACAAATCATCTGAACGCGCTGAACGTCAGCCTTCAAGGAAAAGACGCAGTAGTGAGCCAAATATATGCACAGATCAAGGCCTTTGGAACCAAGCTGCAACTTTTCCAGAGACACTTGTCACAAACGGAGCCCTGCACCACACATTTCCCAGCTCTGCAGTAGGTCATGGTCAGTTTTCCACAGGCCAATATCGGTGTGCAAACGAAGAGGTATGCAGCAGCCATCGCATCACTGACTGTGGAGTTTAATGACAGCTTTCGGGATTTTGCAGCGATTGAAGAGGACATGTTGCTTTTCTCTTCTCCCTTCAGCGTGGACCCTGATGATGCTCCACCTCACCTGCAGCTGGAGCTGATTGAGCTGCAGTGTGACAACGAATCGCGCAGCAGGAGAGCGAGTGTTGCCATCTTCACTACCATGGGAGCATTTAAAAAACGCAGATATTGGGGGCGCCCCCCTAATATAATGGTAGGGGAAACACTGCTTCCTGACTGAACTTATGTATATACCTGTAAACTTGTCGCTTTTCGGCGAAATTCGCCGTTTTGAATTAATTAAAATATGTCATCCACGTGAATCGTGTAGATCCATCCATCCATCCATCCATCCATTTTCCTCCGCTTATCCGGGGTCGGGTCGCGGTGGCAACAGGCCAAGCAGGCTGACCCAGACTTCCCTCTCACCGGCAACATGTTCCAGCTCATTCTGGGGGATCCCGAGGCGTTCCCAGGCCAGCTGGGAGATGTAATCCCTCCAGCGTGTTCTGGGTCTTCCCCGAGGTCTCTTCCCAGTTGGACGTGCCTGGAAAACCTCCAGTGGGAGGCGTCCAGGAGGCATCCTAATTAGATGCCCGAACCACCTCAGCTGACTCCTTTCGACGCGAAGGAGTAGCGGCTCGACTCCAAGCTCCCTCCTGATGACCGAGCTCCTTACCCTATCTCTAAGGCTGAGCCCGGCCACCCTACGGAGGAAGCTCATTTCGGCCGCTTGTAGCCGCGACCTTGTCCTTTCGGTCACGACCCAGAGTTCGTGACCATAGGTGAGGGTAGGAACGTAGACCGAGTGGTAAATTGAGAGCTTTGCCTTCCGGCTCAGCTCCCTCTTCACCAAGACGGTCCGGTGCAGCGCCTGCTTTACTGCTGCAGCCGCACCGATCCGTCTGTCGATCTCCCGCTCCATCTTACCCTCACTCGTGAACAAGACCCCGAGATACTTGAACTCCTTCGCTTGAGGTAGGCACTACGTCCCCACCTGGAGGGAGCAATCCACCGGTTTCCGGCAGAGCACCATGGCCTCAGATTTGGAGGTGCTAACTCTCATCCCCGCCGCTTCACACTCGGCTGCAAACCGCCCCAGTGAATGCTGGAGGTCACGATCCGAGGAGGCTAACAGGACCACAGCAGAGAGGCGATCCCGAGACCCCCGAACCTGACGTTCTCCACTCCCCGGCTGCGCCTAGATATCCTGTCCGTGAAAGTCACGAACAGGACCGGAGACAAAGGGCAGCCCTGGCGGAGGCCAACACCCACTGGGAACATGTCTGACTTATTGCCGAGAATGCGGACACAGCTCCTACTGCAGTCGTACAGAGACCGGATCGCCCGTTGTAATGGGTCCGGCACCCCATACTCCCGCACAGTGGTGTATAAAGTACCCAAAAGCCATACTTGAGTAAAAGTAAAGATACCTTACTGGAAAACTACTCCAGTAAAAGTAAAAGTCACCTATTAGAATACTACTTGAGTAAAAGTCTTAAAGTATCTGATATTTATTGTACTTAAGTATCAAAAGTAATTTTCTGATATTAAATGTACTTAAGTATTGAAAGTAAAAGTACAAGTAAATGCTGTTAATAAAAAAGCAAAGGGTCAGAATTATGAAGTTTATTCTTTTAAGTGCTGTGGCACCATGAACAAGGACAAGGAGCTGTGTTGACAATAATTGGGTTGGCTGTGATCCATCCAGGAGCAACAATGTTCAACATAATATATTGTACATAAGTATACTTTTGCAGCTACTATGAACTTATCATCATAATTCTCCGAAAAGCAATATGACACTATGAAGGAGTTGTAACAGTGCGTTTATAAGTATGCTCACTCCGACTAGAGGATGTAGAGGGCAAATGCATAATGTTGTGTTCAGCAAAAAATATCCACTTGATGCATCAGGTCAGTGTTGTGAGAAAGGACACCTGCCTTGTAAACTCCTATGGGCCTGAATTGAACACAATAGGCAAAGGTTTTGCTCAAGCTGAATCTGCAATTGGGCGACTGCTACCATCATAACTCCATCTGATCATCCACAAAATGACTCAAATATCAAAACATGATCAATACTAAAGCAGCACCGAAAGTAACAACCCAGTCATTACTTGAAACTGAAAAATGTCCTGTTCATCTTCAAAAGAAGTTGGTTTTCAAAATTGCGAGAATTCCGTCTCGCTCTTCTTGGGCTGAAGACTAGTCCTGCGATGCTAAATAGCCTTTCACAGGCCGCTGAGGCAGGTAGAGGTGTGTTCAGCTTCACAGACAGCTTGCGCACAGCTGGGAAGGATTTCCCTAATGCTAACACTAATGCTAACCCTAATGCTAACACTAATGCTAACCCTAATGCTAACACTAATGCTAACCCTGATGCTGCGCTCTCGCGGCTCCTGTCAATCCCATGGTGTGGTGGCTAGCTATAGCTAACGTTAGCCAACTAGTGCTGCACAACTATCAACACTTCCTCAGCTCACTAACTCGCTAGCGATCCACGGGTGTTGGTCTTCGTCACCACCGTAGATTGTTGCGGGAGTAGCAGGTGCTTCCATTTCTGCTTCATGAAATCAGTCATCGTAGAGTGGAATTCTACTCATGTAGTCGCTCGCTAGCTATAGCATATAGCATCACTGGGAATCAAAACACCGCGGCTTTGAGGGCACTTGTTTGCAATTGCGCATTAACGTGATTAACCAATGATTTAACTTACAAGCTAGGACCACTGATTCGCCAAACCTGCTTGCTTGCAGTCTCTGTTCCACCACAGTCCCCGACTTTGGTCTCATGATTCATTTTGTTTCTAAAGATAGATTTGATTTTGTAGCGAGTAACGAAGGTTTCAGGGGAAATGTATCGGAGTAAAAGTATCAGTTTTCTTTGCAAAATGTAGTGAAGTAAAAGTAAAAGTCAACAGAAATATAAGTAGTAAAGTAAAGTACAGATATCCAAAAAAACGACTTAAGTACAGTAACGAAGTATTTCTACTTCGTTACTATACACCACTGCTCCCGCAGCACCCCCCACAAGAACCCCCGAGGGACCCGGTCGAAAGCCTTCTCCAAGTCCACAAAGCACATGTAGACTGGTTGGGCAAACTCCCAGAACCCCTCCAGCAGTCTTGCGAGGGTAAAGAGCTGGTCCACTGTTCCACGGCCGGGACGGAATCCGCATTGCTCCTCTTGAATCTGAGGTTCGACAAACGGTCGGAGCCTCCTTTCCAGCACCCTGGCATAAGCCTTCCCCGGGAGGCTGAGTAGTGTGATACCCCGGTAATTCGAGCACACTCTCCGGTCCCCCTTTTTGAAAATGGGAACCACCACCCCGGTCTGCCAGTCCATGGGCACTGATCCCGACCCCCATGCGACATTGAAGAGGCGTGTCAGCCAGGACAGCCCAACTATGTCCAGCGCTTTCAGCATCTCAGGGCGGATCTCATCCACCCCTGGCGCCTTGCCACCGAGGAGCTTTTTGACTACCTCAGCGGCCTCTGCCAGGGATATGGGTGAGCCTCCCCCTAGATCTTCAGGCGCTGCCTCCTCTGCAGAGGACATGTTGGTCGGGTTTAGGAGTTCCTCAAAGTGCTCTTTCCACCGCCCGACGATGTCCCCTGTCCGGGTCAGCAGTTCCCCCCCCCTGCTGAGAACAGCCTGGGGTAAGCCCTGCTTTCCCTTCCTGAGCCGTCGGATGGTTTGCCAGAACCTCCTTGAGGCCAACCGAAAGTCCTGTCGTGTAGGCTAAGTCGTGTAGATCCATAGAGTTTTTTTCTTTTTTGGTGGGGGTCAACTGGCCAATCAGCGTTTCTCAGATTGGAGTGAGACGAGGAGAAAAGGTGATGTCGTGATCTTTGCAATAAAACATCTTTGATGTGATGTGTTGAGTCTTGGCCAATCAGCGTTAAGATGTCTACACAGTCTTCCCAACCTGTTTATAATGGAAAGCTAGTCAGCTTGATATCATTAGTGGATTGTATTGGCGTTAACGTTTAAGTTACGTTATGTACCGTTACAGTTCAGACTCGCTGGGTTAAGGCAAACGTCCACTGCATGCAAAACTTTGTCGACTGTTAATTTTCGTCATTATCGCGATTTAGGTAGAAAAATTATAACGTGATGAAACATGCAACCCCCCGTGTTCCGGTTCAGTTCCCGCGGTCACTCATTAACGTTAAACCAGAACACCGGCGGATCTGGTTGCAGTTTTTTTTTTTTTAACTCAAAGTAGAATTTTATCTGTGTTGTAATATGACAAAAACTTTTGAAAATGAGATCTCGGTTTCAATGGATTTTGTCTGAATAAAGGTTAATAATAATAATATTGATTGAAAAAAAGCAGAAGCTAACTAGCCAGCTGTTCAACTAGAGCTGAAATACTGATTAATAACTGAATAATAAATTAGTTAGTAAATGTCTTATCAGTTAGTTTTCTTCTCAGAGTACACCAGAATGATACATTTTAAAGCTCATATTTAAAATAAAATTCTCCCCGGGCAGCATGCCCCCGAACCCCCCGACAGGGTTTCGGGTTCGGGTGCTTGTCACCTTTTTCACCTCTTATGAGTTTGCAGGTATGTACTTAGCTAGAGCTTCATTTAGTTACCACAGCAACCTACTTTATAACCTTGGCCGCCACAGCCAACCCAGTTATTACACAACTGAACTGGTTAGAGCCATGGCCTATAGCCCTGCTGGGGTCAAAAGACAAGCAGTAGAAGCCATGAACACCACAATCCCCAGTTCATCAAGGAGCACAAAGGAACATGTAGCTGTATCATGCACAGAGAGGAGGTCAGTTGCAAGACTACCGACAGACACCCCTCCCTTTTCACCAGTCCTGCATTGTTCCAGTGAGCACAGACCCTAAAAAAAGAGACCAACATGTCCAAGACAATGGACAGAGCATCAACCATGCTGCCACCTTATATGTCCTCGAAACTCAGGGTATTTAGTTCATTCTGACTCTGAGCTGAGGTCAGTGCAAGCTGCAAAGCTGTCTTGAATGACAATGCCTTCAGAGTGTTCTGATTGGCCGCCTACGCTTCTGCAATTTTTAGTTGGTGAATGCATGCTCGTGATTGGAGGAGAGTATTACCCATAGAGTGCAGTAGAGGGTGGAGCCTGTGTGAGTTAGAGCCTAAATACAATTGGGCTCTAACTCTAAGTCTCAGCTTTCCTTATACTGGGACCCCATTTTTAGAATAGGCAAAAATAACACATATATATTCCATGCAAAAAACTGCATGTTTTTTAAAATTCCAAACTGCATTTATACATTGCCATAAAGTGTGCCTGTCTGTAAAGGGAAGATGCGTGTGTACTCATAGAACCCATTTTCATTCAAATATCGTGAGGTCAAGGGACCCCTCTGAATATGGCCGTGCCAGTCATTCCCTCGCCTACATTTTGAGTGTTATTTGGCCTTCTTTACGACAAGCTAGCATGGTTGGTACCAATGGATAGATCTACACACAAATGTACTAAATCAGCTATTCTTTCTCCTTTTTTGTAGATGTCATTTCTCCTACACACTTCAACCCATACTTCAGGCGGCTGACGTTTGATGTGTCTTCCATGGAAAAGAACGCCTCCAACCTTGTGAAGGCTGAACTTCGGATCTTCCGTCTTCAAAACCATGGGGCCCGAGTGTCTGAGCAGCGCATCGAACTCTACCAGGTACACACACATTCCACTGGTCTGATATCAGGAGCTCCCAGGGATCTCTAACAATGATTCAAGAGATACTTTTGGAATTTATTCAGGCTAGGAAGGATTTTAACTAAATAAATAGACAAAATTGGCATTGTTGTTTTTACGTTTTTGATTGTGCTTTTGTGATTTTCCCTCACTTACAGACTTTTAAGCGACATAAGACATTTCTTTAACATAATGTGGATTTTAATGAAGTATCCAGTCAAACTTAATTTTGTCAATATTAATCAGACTACAAACTGAAACCGGAATGTTTCAAATACCAACATCTTATCCCGTTGCCAACAGATTCTTCATATCTGCAATCTGAGTTTATGCTTACAGTTAAGAGAGATTGTATACTAACCTTACATGGCGAGACTTAAAAAATAAAAGTATTTACCTGAGGATAAGGTCACGGAAACATATTTTTTGACAATGGATTTCAGATTTCTGGCTAGCTAGCTAAAACTGCGACACACTAGTGACAGAACAAACACCACAGGGTGATAATATCGCAGATGTGATTGGCTATGTTTCCGGCTATATCACCACCATGGTCTGTGTTATTTTGTCTGTCTTTTTGTCATTGGTTTTATGCAGGAGAAAGCTAGTTAGCTATCTACCAGGAGATTTGTTTTTAACGATGCTAGCTACCCTGATAAAAACATGACGGCAGACGTTCAATGCTACTTTGGTTTTGAGGTTGTGAACCCAACCACTCACAAAATAGTTGTATACCTTTAGACCAGTGGTATTCAATTGAAGTTCAACGAGGTCCAGTTAGAGAGGATTTCCTCATGCAAAGATTCAGAACATCACAATAATGTCTGATGATTCAGTCCCAAATATATTGAAGTAGCCAACAGTTGTATTAACATCTGTATGTATACCAATATGGCGGCGCGGATGGCAGCCTCGGTACTGCACTATCTCGTACTTTTTCTGTTTTTGTTTGTTTGTCTTGTTTCCAGCTCTCCCTCTCTGATCACATTCAGTCGATAGGAACTTTTAAACATCCATCTATCCATTGGCCAAACCTTTTCGCCGCATTTCATCGAACCAGAAAGTTTTTCAGAGATTTTATTTGGGGGAGCAGCGGCTCTACTCGGAATTTATCGGAGACGCCAACGAGGGAAGCAAGCAGGAGCGCTCGTTAATCTGCGCCGACGGGGACTCAGAACTGCGCTCCCATCAATTCACCTGGCGAATGTCCGCTCTCTGGCCAACAAGATGGATGAGTTGCTGCTCCTCAACAAACTAAAAAAGGACTTTAGCAGATCCGCCGCCCTGTGCTTCACTGAAACCTGGCTCGGTGAGCACATTCCGGACAGCGCACTACATCTGCCGGGCTTCCAACTCATCCGAGCGGACCGCGTAACGGCGCTGTTGGGAAAAACGAGGGGAGGCGGAATCTGCTTCTACATTAACGAAGGTTGGTGTACAGATGTCCCAGTGTTAAAGGAATCATGCAGCCCTCACTTAGAAACACTTTTCATAGACTGCAAACCATTTTATTCACCGCGGGAGTTTTCCTCGTTCATTCTGATCGGTGTTTACATCCTCAGGCCTGTGAGAGTGAGGCGCTGCAACACCTGGCTGAACAGATCAACAACATGGAGCACAAACACCCAGACTCCCTGCTCATTGTTCTTGGGGACTTTAACAGAGCAAACCTCAGCAAAGAATTGCCTAAATACAGACAGCATATTAAGTGTAGCACCAGGGACAAAAACACACTGGACCACTCGGAGATCAACTGTGAAGTCTTGGCGATCCTGTGTCGAGCCCCGGGTTTCACACAGTTGATTCAGCCTGCCTGCAAGCCGCGGACGCGGATTAGCCACTTTCCGGCTAGGATCCGAGCGGAGCGCGAGGATGGGCCTCAGTGTTTGACGTGACTGTTTACCTGTCGGCTTCGTCTGTCGCTCAGAGGGTTTTAGCCACTTTCCGGCTTGGACCTTGTTTTTTCCCCCTGACTGAGAGAAATAAATATCTTGGTTTGAGAAAGAACTCTGCTGTCCTGTGTCTGCATTTGGGTCCATGAACACACCACATCATAACAGCTTCGTCGGGCCAAGGAGGAGGCCTACAGAAGTGGGGACAGGATCCTGTACAACCAGGCCTGAAACACACTGACGAGGGAGATCAAGAGAAGCTACACTGAAAAGCTGGAGAAAAAGATTTCAGCCAATGACCCCTCGTCAGTTTGGAGAGGCCTGGAAGTACTCACCAACTACAGGAGACCATCCCCCCCCCCACTGAGGCCAATCACCAACTGGCTGACGACCTGAATGTTTTCTACTGCAGGTTTGATAAGCCCACTTTCACCCCCCCCCCCACCTGCCCCATCATCAAACAACCACCTACACCCCCTGCCTCCTTCTCACCTCTCCCAACCGACCCCCCACCGGCACTGAGGATCTGCGAAGAGGATGTGAGTCGGCTCTTCCACAGACAGAAGATCAGGAAGGCACCAGGCCCAGACGGTGTGTCACCCTCCTGCCTGAAAGTCTGTGCTGACCAGCTGGCCCCCATCTTCACACAGATCTTCAACCGATCACTGGAGCTATGTGAAGTCCCCTCCTGCTTCAAACGCTCCACGATCATCCCGGTTCCCAAGAAATCCTCCATCACAGAATTAAATGACAACAGGCCTGTCGCCCTGACGTCTGTGGTCATGAAATCCTTTGAGAGACTGGTGTTGACCCATCTGAAGGACATCACAGGGCCCCTGCTGGACCCCCTGCAGTTTGCCTACTGTGCAAACAGGTCGGTGGATGATGCAGTCAGTATGCGACTGCACTACATGCTGCAACACCTCGACTCCCCAGGGACATATGCAAGGGTTCTGTTTGGACTTCAGCTCAGCGTTCAACATCATCATCCCAGAAATACTCAAACCCAAACTCTCCCAGCTCACTGTGCCAGCATCCACTGTCAGTGGGTCACAAACTTCCTGACTGACAGGATGCAGCAGGTTGGGCTGAGAAAAATCACATCCAGCACCCGGACTATCAGCACTGGCGCCCCCCAGGGGTGTGTGCTCTCCCCACTGCTCTTCTCCTTCTACACCAACAACTGCACCTCAGAGGACCCATCTGTTAAACTCCTGAAGTTCGCAGACGACACAACGGTCATCGGCCTCATCAGGGACGGTGATGAGTCTGCGTACAGACGGGAGGTTGAACAGCTGGTCCTCTGGTGTGGTCAGAACAACCTGGAGCTAAAGAAACTCAAAACTGTGGAGATGACAGTGGACTTCAGGAGGAGCCCCCCAACACTGCCCCCCCTCACCATACTCAACAACACTGTGTCTGCTGTGGAGACCTTCAGGTTTCTGGGATCCACAATCTCCCAGGACCTGAAGTGGGCTCCCAACATCAACACCATCAGGAAAAAGGCCAAGCAGAGGTTGTACTTCCTGCGCCAGCTCAGGAAGTTCAACCTGCCTCAGGAGCTGCTGATTCTGTTTTACTTCACCATCATCCAGTCTCTTCTCTGTTCTTCCATCACTGTGTGGTTTGGATCGGCCACCAAACAGGACAGGAACAGACTACAACGGATTGTCAGGTCTGCAGAGAAGATCATTGGCTCCAGCCTGCCCTCCATCCTGGACTTGTACACCTCCAGAGTCAGGAAACGGGCAGGAAAGATCACTGCAGACCCATCACACCCTCGACACAAGCTGTTCCAACTCCTCCCCTCTGGTAGGCGCTACAGAGCACTGTACGCCAAAACCACCAGACACAGGAACAGCTTCTTTCCACTGGCCGTCACTCTGATGAACAATAAATAAGTCATATTGCACTACTACCTCTGTTTGCACTATTACCACCACTTGCACTATCACCTCAATTCCATTGCCATTGTTTATAGGTTTATGTTCACGTGTGTGTGTATATATATATATATATATACACACTTTTTTTTTTGATATATATTTATACTTATAGCTGTTAAATGTTTATACCTACATCTGTTCGACTTTTTTGCTGCCGTTTTTTATTCTTTATATATTTTTTCTTGTTTGTTGTAAAATAGTGTTTGTACATTGAGAGCGGAGTGGAAACCGGAGACAAATTCTATGTATTCCAATAGAAGCGCTCTGTTAAAATGTTATAATTCTTAGTTCTCAGCGTCTGGGTCCGGACCACGGTCCGCCTATTAGTGACCTCTGCTTTAGACTCTTGTACCCTTTGTCTGGCAAGCCGTGTAGTAGGAGGTCTGGAGGACGAGGTAATTTGTAATGTTGATCGCTTCCACACCAAAAAAAATCGCTCTTCTTCATTTTCTAGGGATCACATCCAATATGTCTTTCTATTTTCTGATAACTGCTGCGTGCAGGTTCAGCCAGCCCTTTTATAGATTCATATATTTAGTGTTTTTCTGGCTGAATTCCAGAGGACACTGACCAATCAGAGCAAGGGCTTTTTGCAAAGGGGGCCTTAAAGAGACAGGCGCTAAAATGGAGGGTAAATACACACATTTGAATCGACGGCATCACCCAGATGGGTTGATCACCGGGACGAGGAAAAAACAAACTGGAGCCCCCGCTGCTTTCAAGCAGTCTTAAGACACAAAAGCCGAAGTTTAAATTATAGCAATAGCAAATTTATTTCTATAGCACATTTCGTACACTGGGGCAATTTTACAATATGATTGGAAGATGATATAAAGAACATAAAATAGCAATTAAACAAGGAATATAAGTAAAGACAAAGAATATAAAAGAAAATACAAGGTACATAACAGAATAAACACATTGTAAAAACCTAGAAGCCTAATCATAGGCACATGAGAAGTGAAATGTTTGAAACACAAATTGAAAAAAATCTTTATATGGTTCACATCTAAGATCTTCTGGCAGTTTGTTCCAATTGCATGCAGCTTAACAGCTACACTGGCATATAACCAGGATGGAACTAAATTGAAACACTCTTCCTAATGCCACCTAAAGTTTATTTTTAATTATCATTTTATCTATTTAATATTTTCAATTTCATAGCATTTTAGATGCTTTTCAGTTTTAAAGCCGGTTGTGGCCTTTTGGGAAAGTGTTTGTTCAGTGTAATACTGAAGTGTTTCAATTGTTCCTTATTTTTATAGTAAATAGTTTACCAAAGTTGCCAGTGGACTAAATGTTCGCTCAGTCCCCAACAGGAGGACTGTGTCTGTCTTTGACACTTTTACTACTGCGTATTAGTAAAGATTGTCAGTGTGCAGTCGGAATAAGAGACTTCGAAATTGTGGCACGGGCTGTTGATAACCCGACGAGAGACTGACAGATGCTCCAATAGCTCGACAGAAGGCCCTCCATACCTGGGATGTAAATTGTGGTCCACGGTCGGAAACAATGTCGGATGGGATCCCATGGAGCCGGACAACATTGTGGACCAGAAGAACGACAGTCTCTGAGGCTGTGGGGAGTTTTGGTAGGGGCACAAAATGTACAGTCTTGGAAAATCTGTCAACAATGGTGAGTATGGTGGTCTTACCCTGCGACGGTGTAAGTCCGGTGACAAAATCGAGACCAATGTGGCTCCAAGGACGCTGCGGGACAGGAAGGGGACGGAGTAGGCCGGTCAATGGTTGGTGAGATGACTTGCACACACTGTGCATGAAAGTACAAATGTTTAGGTGTCCGTGTCCATGGATGGCCACCAGAATCGGCGTTTCAGGAGAGATAAAGTGCGATTGACACCAGGATGAGGTGTGAACCCACTGGAGAACCTGTGAACAGACTGGCTCCGGCACAAAAAGACAGTTTATAGGACCCCCACCTGGATCTGGCAGGATTCTTTGGGCTTCCTTAACCAGGGACTCAATCTCCCAAGTCACCGCTGCCACGACGCATGAAGGGAGTATGGTCTCGGGATCAGTGGCGTGGTGGTCGGATATGAACCTTCTGGAAAAAGCATCAGGCTTGAGGTATCTGGAACCGGGTCGTTAGGTGAGCGTGAAGTTGAATCGACCGAAGAACAACGCCCACCGGGCTTGACGGGAATTGAAGCTCCCACTCCTGTGTCACAAGCATCAACGTCCACGGTGAACTGACATGTGGGATCAGGATGAACGAGGAGAGGTGCTGTTGTAAACCGTCTCTTTAGCTCAGCAAAAGTGCCATCTGCTGCGGGGGTCCAAGAGAAGGGGGAAATGAGTTGGATGAGACGTGCCGCCACTCTGCTGTAGTCGCTGATAAACCTTCTGAAGAAATTGGCAAAACCCAGGAAGTTGCTGGAGTTGTTTGAGGAATGGACCACTCTGCCACTGCCTGAATTTTTCTGGGGGCCGTCCTCACCTGCCCACTCTCAATGATATAACCCAGGAAATCCACAGAAGCCACATGAAACATTTTTCCCCCTTAATAAAGAGTTTGTTCTCGTGAAGTCGTTGGAAAACCTGCCTCACATGCTGAATGTGTTCCTCTGTGTTTCGAGAGAAGATTAGGATGTCGTCCAGATAAACAAGGACATCATTGACAAGAGCCTGGAAGACAGCAGGGGCATTGGTTAGCCCAAAAGGCATGACCAGGTACTCAAAGTGACCCAGGGGGGGTCCGGAAAGCAGTCTTCCACTCATCCCCCTCCTTGATATGAACTAGTTGATAAGCATTCCGGAGGTCGAGTTTAGAGAAGATGGTGGCTCCCTGTAATGGTTTGAAGGCTAAGTTTATTAGAGGAAGGGGATACTTGTTCTTAACTGTTATGTTATTCAAACCACGGTAGTCGATGCAGGGGCGTAGTGTGTGGTCCTTCTTGGACACAAAGAAAAACCCAGCACCAACCGGGGAGGATGATGTAATGGCCTAATTGTACCTGCTGCTAGGGAGTCTCGTATGTATGTCTCCATGGCCTCCCGCTCAGGGCGAGACAGGTTGTACAAGCGGCTGGATGGTAGTGGGGCACCAGGGAGCAGGTCAATGGCACAATCATAGGGTCGGTGCGGGGGCAGAGAGAGAGCTTGCTGAATGCTTCACCTAGATCCTAATAAATAAAGGGAATCGCTGACAGATCAGGGGGTTCAGTGTCAAGTGGGGGCAGCACCCTCTGTAGGGGCTAGGGCAGTGCTTAGACAGGATGAATGACAAAATAAGCTCCAGCTCTGAACCTTATTTACTGACCAATCAATATGGGGATTGTGGAGCCTTAGCCAGGTCTGACCGAGGACCAAGGGGATGTGAGGGGAAGAGATACTATGGAATCAAATGGTGATGACAACACCAGATGCAGTGGTTCCGTGATGTGGGTAACATGAGCGAGAAGCTTCCCATTTAGAGCATAGGCACAGAGGGGACTGTTGAGTGGCTAAATTAAGATTCTGGCTTGGAAAACAAGATTGGCATCGATGAAGCTCTCATCCGCTCCAGAATCCACTAAGGTACGTACGGGAAGAGACTGTTGGTTCCATATGAGAGTAGCCTTAAGCTGCATTCTGGTCTGTGGAACTGAAGAGGGAGTGGTTTGGCTCACCACTATCCCCACCTCTACTGATGAGCCTCCTCTTTTGGCCGCTGGGGGCAGGAGACCAGAAAACCGCTTGGCCACAGTAAATGCACAATCCCGCTTTGATCCTCCGGAGGCCCTCTGCCCCTGAAAGGTGTGCTATGCCCAGCTGCATGGGCTCCTCCGCTGGGGAGAGGGGAACCAGGAAGGGCATGGAACCTAGAGGCTGGGCCGTGGTTGGCTCTCACGGGAGGAGGAGGGGCTGAGCAAGGGGATGGTGAACCTAAAGAGCAGCTAGGCCTCTCTCCGAAGTTCACCAAGACGATTATCTAGTCTGATAGAAAGGAGATAAAAGCACCAAGACTCTCTGAGTCATCCCTAACAACTAACTCGTCTCTCACAGGGTTATTAAGCCCTCTGAGAGAAAAAACCCTGGGTAAATACTTCGGTCCACCCTGAACCTTGCTCTATAGTCCTAAAGTCAATAGAAAATTCCCATGAGAGCACCCTGTGAGGCGAGAGCCTGACGGAGGGAATCTTGGTCTGCTGGGTCCATGGGGGCCAGATCGTTCTGTCCCAGGGTTTGGTGGTGGACCCAAATGCAGACACAGACCAGGGAGTCATGAGTGAAAAGGTTTAATTCCAGGAGGACAATGGGTAAATGTGGTGGAGCAGCGGGGGACCGAGGACAAGAGGACAAGGGTGGGGAACCGGGCAGATCAAGGCAGGGCAGGCAGAATGGAGAGCCGAAGGGGATGATCCAAACTGCGGGCACAGGGAGACAAGGTAAGTATAAATAAAGGGGAAACAGTTGGATTGACTGATGATCTATAATACTGAGCGGCCGAGAACAAGCGAGATACCACGGAGGTTGAAACAACGATCTGGCGAAGAATGGATGTAAAACCGGGGTAGATAAACTGTTAAGTAGATGAGTTGATGGAAGGCAGCTGGATAGACTGGACAGGTGAGGTGAATGAATGAATAGCAATCAGGAGGAAGCCGGGAGGAGACCAGGTCGGAGCCACACCACACACACACAGGAGACACAGGGGAAAACAGGAGGCACGGCCTGGTCGTGACACATTGTGCAGTCACCAGATATATAAAACAAATTTTCACTCCCCAAATTGCTTTAATGTTAACAAATTACCGAAGTTTTCTACCTGTGCCTGCTGCCCTTTGGTATTATGGTAACATGGATTTCATCCAAAGAGCTCCTTACCATCTAAAAACTGTATTTCAGAGTCATTTGTCATCTATTATTTAGTACTAATAAATATTATTGCCGCTTCCTTGTTAAATGACATTTGATTGATTCAGTGTAGGCTACACATGAAAAGCAAAATGAAGTTCTGCAATAACTTTGAGAGAAATATTAGATCTGCTGGTTCTATGACCTCAGTGTTTGTCCTCAAATGCATGTGTTGAAGCTTGTCAAAGCACAAGTTTCATGCTATATAGTCATTTAAAATGGTCCATACACTGTAGTTAATAAACAGGTTCTGGGTTTCATTAAACAACTTTTAATGAACAATGAATTGCTCCTGAACAAACTCGCCTTTTCATCTTCAGATCCTTTAAGAAAAAGTACTAAAGTCTACTATCAATAAAAAAAATAAAAAAGTACTCATATCGCACTGTGAAAAAACTCAGTACTTTGTTAAAAGTAAAGCAATTTGAACCGTGAAAGTATGTTTTGTATGTTATTACTATTGTTAAGTATTGTAATACAGACCCGTGTTGTGAGCAGAAACATGTGCACCCTGTTGGAGACTGTCGTATTGAAAACGCTATTTAAGTATGGGCTGGAACTGTTATATTGGGTTTGCTTGAAAGTGATTTTTATGCGGTAGAAAGTAAAGATGTTGAAGCACTCTATACACAACCCAGAGGATAATCCTGCAAAAGGATATTCATTTATTTTATTTTATGTAGAATAGTTAAAATTGCAAACAGTAAATAAACTTGAAAGATTTTACATGGGATAGCTTAGTTGCTTCATTGTCATGACAACAGAGCCAGCAATAAAGTCAAAGTTCAATGTAAATCAACTCCTTTTACAGTCAGACTCATCACAAGTTTTAACACTACAGCCTGAAACTTTCACTCAAATAGTTTAAGAAGCCTTAATTGAATAAATAAATTGATGATATAATGAATAATTACATACAAATAATTCAGTGTGTGCGCCCATTGCCAGTTTATTCACGATCAATTGTGGGAAAGTGGCAGAAATATGACTTTATGACAGTTATATATTATGTTCATTATTTCGAATATATATATATACAGTATATTCTTTAATTTAGCTCTCCATGAATTGATCGCTGGAGCAAACGCGTTTTACTTTGAAGGCGAGCTGTCTCTGTTTCCGACTCTCAACTTCCTTTACTCAGTTTCATTATTAAAATTGCATAATCAGTGTTTCCCCTAGGTTTACAGCTTTGAACTGAACAATTATTTGAACTGTACATTGAACTAAACATCGGACAACTGTGGGCTCAAATGATGCAAGGACAGTGTTGCCTGAAATGACATGCATCATCGGCATTGAAGAGCCAAACATGTTATTGATCAAATCATAATAAAATAAACCATTTTCACCTGCTGTCAAACTTGACTGGCGCTGACAGGCTATATTCTGTGATGCTCAGACGCCATGTTTGTCAAGTTTGTCCTTTCTGTAGGACTGGCAGGGAGACTATAAATGGCTGGGTCTGGTTTCCTCTCACAACTGCCTGTTTATGCTGTCTACTGAAATAATCCCCTATTGATTCTCTATGTACTGTATTTTATCCATCTATCTATCTATTCATTTATTTATTTATCAAATCCTGTCATCCGGTGGTGACTGGACTGAGCAGTGCCTCCTTTTCAATGATGGAGTAATTTAACTGGTGTGAGTTGAACTTCTTAGAAAAGAAACTCACCGGGCACACCACTTCCATTATCCTGCATTAATACAGCCCCAGCTCCCACCTTACTAGCATCCGCATACAGCAAAAACGGCTGGTCCATCCAGGGGGCTGCTAAGACAGGGGCAGAACACATCAACAACTTGACAGTCTCAAAGGACATAAACTGTGTCAGCGCCTTTACAACAGACTTAGTGGTAATGTTTCTGAGAGGATATGAAGCTGGATAGCATGTAGCCTGACACATCACTGTGAACAAAAAGTTACTACCAGCTTTTGAGCGTGTCAAGGGACCAATACAGTCAATGATCAGATGCTCAAATGGTTGGTCAGCAACTGGAATAGGATCCAAAGGAGCAGGCTTTATTGTCTTATTTGGTTTTCCAGTCAATTGACATACGTGGCAAGTTTTAATGAAAGCAGAAATGTCTCTTTTCAACAGAGGCCAGTAAAAGTGTTGCCTAACTCGATCATAGGTTTTTCTTACCCCTAAATGACCTGCAACTCCATCATGAGCAGTCTAAAGTACAGCAAGTCTTACACTAGAGGGCAGAACAATTTGTAAAGTTTCTTCCCCCATAAAACCCTCTCCCTGGGGAACCCATTTTCTCACCAACAGGCCATCTTGGAGAAAATAACCATGAGCTGAACTCTCCACCTCATCATCCTGGAGAACCTGGTTGTACAGAGCCTGAAGTGTGGGGTGATGTTTTTGCTCTTTCAGAAGGTCACTGCAAGACACAGGCAAGGGGAAAGCAGGCACAGGAAACACAGACATTATTTTCTTATCTGAATGTTCAGAATTGGAATCACCACTGGCCTGGCTCATAGCATGTGTCACTGTACAGGTGGGATGTACAGCAGAAAGTGTTTTGGAGGACTCGGACTCTTCTACCTGGGAGGATAGAGTATCCACCGACACATCAGGCCACACCCGACTGCCAGCCAAGTCATTTCCTAAGATGACCTGTACTCCCTCCATAGGCAACGAAGGGCGCACTCCCATGATCACATCACCTCGGTCCAGATTTGAGACTCGCGTCAAATTATGCTGTGGCGCAGAAAAGAGTGTCAAACCCATCCCTCGGACCGCAACACTGGAACCAGTGTCTGTTTCAGGAGAGAGACTACTCAACGCAGATTCCAAAATAAATGATTCCAGAACCGGTGAATCTCTTAATATTTTTCAGGTACTTTTATCTCACTTCCTACCAGTGAAACATAACCATCGGACACAAATGCAGCATATCCAGGGTCAATCTCCTGATGAGCTGAGGAAATTGTCTGTTCTTGATCCAAAACTGGAACCTCAATCACTGACGAAGAAGGTTTTGTGTGTGCCTGCACGGCAGCAATGACACGGTCTCTTTCTTCAGTATGCAAAGACACAGCAGCCCCACATGGTTTTGCTGGGGAAAAAAAGGCTTTAATTTCATTTTTAACATTGGACACTCATTTCGCCAGTGACCCTTGCCAAAACAATAATTACAGACACGATTGGGGTCCATCCTTCCCCGTAAACCCCGGTCTGCTTAAACTGAAAATTGTTCTGTCCCTTCTGACCAAAACTTACTGGAGTTATCTCCCACATTACTCTCTCGAGAGCCAAAATCTCCACGACCACGGTTCTCACCAAAAAATCTTTGATGATTCAGAACAAACTCATATGCCAATTTAGCAGCATCTGTAACCTTGCTTACTTTCCTTTCCTGAATGTAGGTAACAACACGGTCAGGCAAAGCATTTTTGAACTGTTCAAGCAAGATTGATTCCTCAAGGTCGTCCATAGTATTTACCTGTGAAGCAGCACGCCAGCGATTAAAATAAGTGGTTAAATCACGAGCAAACTCCATGTGAGACTGCTTTTCTTTTCTGAGTAATCTGAAGCTCTGGCGATAAGCTTCCAGTACCAATTAATATATCCTAAGTACAGCAGCTTTAACCAACTGGTAGCTACCACTATCAGTAACACTCAAGGTTGAAAAAGCCTCCTGGGCCTTGCCAGTGAGCACACACTGATGCAAAAGAGTACGCTCAGCATCCGACCAATTTCGTGCCTCTGCTAAACGTTAGGGAGGAAGGGACAGGCCGGTACAAAGAGGGAGAGCCGATAACATGCACATTCATCACACACACTTCTTCACATCTATACATAGCAACACCTGTTAGAACCATTTGAAACATTTCTGCCTCTGTGGAGGCCCTCGCACCTTCCCGCGTCTCGGGGGTACTGGCGGGACCTGTAACTTCCTGTTACCAGTAGGTGGCGCTATTACTATGATTCTAAATAAATACCCTGTAAATGATTCTATACGTTGTACATTTAAATGACTCCTGGGACTCAATGGTGAACTGCACATCATTTTCTTCCTTCTCATATAATCCATGATGAGGTAAAAGTGATCAAGTAAAACTGACTCTCCTTCGAATGCCAATCAATCATGAAACAAAATCTGCCTTCTTTCATCTCAAAAACATCGCCCGTCTACATCCCTCCCTCTCCTCCTCAGCCACTGAAACACTAATTCCCGCCTTCACCACCTCACGACTGAACTACGGCAACAGCATCCTGTACGGCTCATCCACCAAAATCATCAACAAACTACAATACATGCAGAACTCAGCTGCCCGTCTGCTCTCCCACTCCACCAGAGATCACTTCACCACAGTCCTTTAAAACCCCCACTGGCTCCTCATACAGCAAAGGATCCAGTTCAAGATTCTCCTCATCACATACAAAGCCCTTCACAACCTCGCCCCTTCATACCTTTCGGACCTGCTGCACCGTCGGTGCAGGACACACCAGTGCCACCTCAGATTTGCCGACCCCAACCTCCTTACCCCCTCTACTCTGTCCAAACGTCGGACCTGAGGGGACAGGATCTTCTCCATTGCTGCCCCCTTCCCTCTGGAACTCTCTCTCCCAGCACCTCAGACATTCTCCGTCACTCTTTTAAAGCTGCACTCAACACTCACATATTTAAACCTGCTTTTAACTTGTGATGCTGTCATGAAAAGAAGTTCAGACCCGGCCAGTTGATGATAAACTACTGCTCGCCAACTTTATTCTTATTCTATACTTAATACCTATTGGTGTCCTGATGATCTTTGAAGAATGCACTGGAATCAGACAGAGTTCAATGCAATGTAGTTTATTCTTCAAGCTAAGAACACAACCCGAGTCATTCTTTGGAAAATGACAGATTTATTCTGTTGGTACATAGTCTTATATAGTGGGACTGACATCGCTTTTGCCCTTTTAAGCTCTTCCTCTGTTTTCCACAGGTGTGTCTCTTTTCCTGTCATGTGGGTGTGAGTTATGTGTGTATGGTTTATAATGTGTGTATTACATGTACCAATGTGTCATGGTCAGCTTTATCTTTTTAGTGGGAGTTTAAGACGCCTTTTCCTGATGCCGCCTAGCAAAACGCGACTCTTTTTTTATCACAGCTCAGCTGTCCTTCTCATAGCCTATTGGTGTCCTGATGATCTGTACGGCCTTCGCTTGCTTTTTCCATGACAGTCTTACCATACACCTGCTACGCCTCCTCAGTAGTGTTTTCTACAAGAGACTTAGTGTTGGTTTACATTTTTTGGTTTAACAGTGTGATGTTGATTTTCTTAGTTCTGTTTAAATATGCTCATACAAATATGTATAAAAAATAAAAAGCATGCAAATATATATGAGAATCTAAGACAAGCAGAAGCAGAAAGGTATTTAAAGGACAATGAGGGTTAGAAAGTGACAGTCACCCAAAGGGGTCAAACAGTACAATAATCGAGAGCTCTGATTCTTTTCTCTATACTGTGTCTGAGCTTCAGTGTCTCCTCTGTCAGGTTTCCCACACCAGTCTTAACAGGAGATCTCAATGAAAGCAGCAGGGATTGTGTTTTACACATTAGGCAGAGATGAGCCAACATAAACACATGGTTCTGAAGGACAAAATAACAGAGGTCTGTCCAGCATCTGGTTACACTCTCGCTGCTACTCCCAGACCTGGCCAATCAAACAGAGAGAAAAGAGCTAGCTGCTCGAGCTCAACCAACTGTCCTCCAAAGCTACTGTGGCTGCTTGTGTGTCTTCTATGTTGATGTATTATGTTATGACTGCTGTGCATGCATTTGCTAAACCATAGACTATTATCCAGACTTCACTCAGCAGCCGATATTTGGATGTGAAACACTACAGTAGCATTAAGTTGATCAAAAGAGAGCCTTCCATCATTGATATCTGCTTCCATTCGGGCTGTGACATCTCCATTTGATCGGATATGCGCATCTACTGCTGCCTGTATCCAAAACTGAGGATTGTACTACAAAGCAGGATTTGGATCTAGCACTAAATTACCTCAGTGCTTCATGGCGACAGGACCACTAAGTCTAGCATGAAAGATAGATAAATAAAGTGACAGGACTTCCACTATGAGATATCAATGGAATATAGTACAGACATTTATGGTCCCCACAGAAAAATCCTACTGACTTTACATCTTGCACTTGTTTTTTTATTGTGTGGAAAAGTGATTACAAAACAAGTGCAGACATGTACATAAACACATATACGAGCTAAGAAATTATACAAAGTAAGACAGGGATGAGAACAAAAGGGACATAAGGACACTAAGGACAATAACAGGTTTAGACTGAGGAGTATAAAAGTGAGAGGTGGGGGTCCAGCAAAATGTATATAACACACACATCCGTGTGTGTGTGTGTACGTTTGAGTCTATGTGTGATCCGTTTGATGGGTGAGTGAGGGGTGTCGATTGAGGTTAGGTAGTAATATGGGATATAGTACCATCTATACATAAATACACAAATACAGTACATGTAAACAATATCCCTATACATTATATATATATATATACACATACATACATACATACACAAGAAAAAACGTCCTGTAACCACTGTGTGGCGCTAAACAACGCGCATCAACATGCATGATGTTGCTCTATATCAAGTGTAGACAACATCATGTAAATGTCATGTGAATCGGATATTGTTTGTCAAATAACACTGATTTCCTTTCGCCATTAGGTGGCGCTTTGACTTAGATGGAAAACTGGCTTGTAGACATCTTCAGGCCATGACTGTTATCAAGCATGGCAAGTTTGGGACAGATTTGAGCAAGTCCAGTGGAGATACATCAACTTGCTGTTTCATGGGGAGTCACGTAAAATGGCCGCCATGCCACGGCTACAACATTCAATCAAACGTAAAGCTTTTGATAACTTTTAATCACAAACATTGTACTAACCAAATTTGAAGTGGATCCGCAAAATTCCCTAGGAGGAGTTCGTTAAAGTATAGCGCCTAGAAATGGTCAAAAATGAATGGAAAATTCACAGAAAAATATAAATTGCAGACTTCCAATATAATTTAGAGCATAGTCTCAATATACTTTTTTAAGTCTCCATGTGATACACGTGCCTACTAAATTTCATAAATCTAGGTGAAATGTACCGCTGGGGCTGCTCTTTAGAATATTAGTAGGGGGCGCTGTCAAGGCAATTTTTTTATAGAAAAGGCAAAACCCCATACTAGTTATTTATGTTTATCACCTTTGACACATGTGCAAAGTTCCATGACTATTTGATCATCCTAAGCCACAGAAATATCTGCTTCCTTTTCATGATGAATAATCCACGTCAACATCTTTTGACGACAACTCACAAAAAGTCATGATGAAGTATCATCAATGTCATAAGGCTTGCCTCACAAAATTTGAGGTTGATCAATTTAATTGGCTAGTAGGAGTACATCAAAGTATAAAGTGTGTTATTTCCTTTTGCCAATAGGTGGCGCTATGACTTTGTGAACATTTTGGCATGGAAATGTGCTCAAGCCTGAACTAGCATCATGCATAACAAATTTAGAGCACATTGGACTATGTACCTTGGAGTTACAACAACTTCCTCTTTCATAGCGAATGGCACAAAATGGGAGCGAAGTGGGCTCACGCCACGTCAAGGTCGTTCAATGAAAACTCACCATTTTGAAAAATCTTCATCATAAAGGTCTTTAAATTGTCCTGACCAAATCTGATGTTGATCGCATAAGCTCTGTAGGAGAAGTTTGTTAAAATACAAAGCCTGAAAACGTAGTTTAATGGGAGTCGCATAAAATGACCGCCACGCCACGGCTACGCCATTCCACCAAACGTAAAGCTTTGTACTGTCCAAATTTGAAGTGGCTCTGATAAAGTCCCGAGGAGGAGTTCGTTAAAGTATAGTGACTAGAAATCAAGGGAAAATTCACACAAAAATCAAAATGGCCAACTTCTGCTTGATTTTAGAGCACGGTCCCAAGAGACTTTGTTTTAAGTCTCCATATGATACATATACCAACCAAATTTCATACATGTAGGTTAAACGAGGCGCTGGGGCTGCTTTGTTGAAAATTTGCAGGGGGCGTTATTGAGACAATTTATAACGACCAAGCCAAAAATCCACATGAGATCTTTAATTTCATCACCTGTGACATATGTACAAAGTTCCATGAGTTTTTGAGTATCCCAAGTCACAGAAAAATCTGCTTGCTTTTTCATTTCAAACCAAATTTTTTTAGTGTAGAAAAGAAATTCCCAGTTTACCTTATCAAATGCCTTTTCTGCATCTAATGAGACGATGGCTGTTGGTGAATTTGTATGAGATGTGTATTGGATTAAGTTCAATAGTCTGCGTGACTATTAGTCTGTGAATGTTTTCCTTTAATAAAGTCAGTTTGGTCTGAGTGGATGATAGATTGAGTTACAGTTTCGATTCGTGATGCTAGGGCTTTGCTAATGATTTTAGTGTCAGTGTTAATGAGAGATAGAAGACGATATGATGATGGTGGTTTGGGGTCTTTATTGGGTTTTAATAAAAGAGAGATGGCAGCAGTGTTCATGTTAATTGGAAGTTTGGAATTTTGTTTCATTTCAGCAGTTAATCTGTTGAAGAGTGGGGCTAAAATATTCCAAAAGTGTTTATAGAACTCAGCATGGAAGCCATCGGGTCCTAGTGATTTATTGTTCAGCATTAGTTTGAGTGCATTGCGGAATTCTGTTATTGTAAATGGATTCTCAAGTGAATTTGCTTGGTCTTAATTTAATTTCAGTAAATCAATATAGCTTAGGAATGTGTCAATGTCTTGTTGGGTTGGTTTATGTTTTGATGAGTATACATTTGTGTAAAAATCTTTGACGGTCTTATTTATTTCTTCAGGTGTTTGCACGGTCTTCCCTGCTGAGTTCACAATCATTGAATTTGTTGTTTTTTCCTTGTTTCGCTTGATTTGATTGGCCATTTATTTTCCAGATTTAATAATGTATCGAAATGTTTGTTTCTGAGTCTGTGTATGAGAAATTGAGTTGTCTTGTGTGTGTGTTTATTCAGTTCTATTTGTATTTCCGTAAATCATTTTGACATTGTGTTGTCGGATTATTTGCGTTGAAGTTCTTTAATCTTTTCTTCTAAGTAGGTTTCCTGTTCGTTGTCTTTCTTGTGGAATATGATATGATTTTTCCTCTTAATACTGCTTTACCTGTTTCCCAAAGTAGTGATGGCGATGGTGGTCACTCATCCTAACATCTACTAAATCAATTGTTGCACATTGTTGTACAAACATTCACACCTTGTCTCCTACCAACAGTCCCTATATGTGTCCTTTAACCATGACAACAAACCGAAACAAAGTAGTTAAGTTGCCTAACCCTAATTAAACCCTAACCACAGAAAACACTCTGCATGGGTCATTTTGAAAGGCAATTACAGATGATACATTTTTAGTCAAGGTCAGAGGAGTTGTTGGAAAGGACTGTGGTGCATAGAACTAACTGTGTGGCAGCATGCTTAACTGTCCAAAAGAATCAAGATTTAAAAAAAAATAATTTTTAATAAATAGTCTAAAATATAATTTCTGCTTCACTACTTTGACATTTCATGCATCTGTTTTGTACACAGATTTTAGGACACAAAGACCTGACGTCCCCAACACAGCGTTACATAGACAGCAAGGTGGTACGAACACAAACGGAAGGAGAGTGGCTGTCCTTTGACGTGACAGAGGCAGTAAATGAATGGCTAAACCACAGAGGTGAGTGCATAGTCCTCCCATCACTGCAGGATGTTGCTCCGAATTTATTGCACATGTTACATTGTTGCATCCCCTTGTTGTGACTTTTGTTTCTCCACAGACAGAAACAGTGGATTCAAGATCAGCCTGCATTGCCCGTGCTGCACATTTGTACCATCAAATAACTACATTATTCCCAACAAGAGTGAGGAGCTGGAGGCACGGTTTGCAGGTTATTTGATTCAGAAAATTGTTAAGGCATGTTCAAGGATAAGTCTGGTGTTTTTCTTTATTGTATTAATGTCAACAAATCCCCTAAAGAGAGCAATACCAACAATGTCTCTGAATACTGATGGTTTCTATTACTTACGTCATATTGAGTCATCAGTATTATATTTTGCCTGTTTCATAACCAGTTAAATGGTCTTCATGGTAAGTGGTTTCTTCTGACCACTATGTGTGAATTTGTTTTTCTCTGTTTTGCATTTCTAACACAAACAATCGAGCAATGGTCACTAGCACCAAGGTCATGAACACCACTGGAGGAAGAGGGTCTGTTTGATAATATTGAGTCAATAAAGCTGGACTTGGAGGGTGTGTTCAGGTTGGGGTGAGTTGATGCGAAGTTAGCTTTGTAAAGTAACACTTGTAAAAAAAAGTTTTTTAAGATTATTAAATGCCAAGGTTAACCAGTCCAAACTGAGATCACCAAGGATCATCACCTTCTGATCAAGCAATGGTGCAATTAATCATTCATTTATTTTTCTACGGGCTACTGAAGGGATAGAAGGAGGTCTGTACACCAATTATTTTTACTTTTTACATTAGTTTTTGTGGCCCAGATCAATTTACAAGGAAATAAATTCAAAATATTAAGGAATTTAGACTGAAGTCAGCTCAAGTACAGAGAAAGATGATTATACATGTATTGCCACAGCGCCACATTTACCAGCTCTATCAGCTTTGAACATTTTAAAACCACTAAAAGAGACTATCAAGCACTTTCTTCAGCCAAGTCTCTATTAAAGATCATAACATCTGGATGCGTTTGAGATAATAGGATACTTAAGTGATCAAATTTGATATGATTTAATAAACTACAAACATTCAGATGTAGGAAACCACTTCTAGCTTTAAAAACCTGTGGATAATTTAAATTAGCTTCTAAAGTGATGCATTGGTCCTTGTTGCGGAGGTGAGGAGATTAGCAGTTGCTGATCTGAGGGAGTGTAGGAGTGTGCTATTGAAGGAGTGTGGAAAGGTAGGAGGGGGCCATGTTATGGAGAGTTTTTTGAGAAAAAGGCTGTTTTGACAATGTGGTTGATATGGGATTAAAATGGAAGGGTTGAGTCTAAAATGACTCCAAGGTTGCGAATATTGGAAGAAGGGGAGACAGTAGAGCCATCGACGGGGAGGGAGAAGCTATTGGGGTGTTTGGTGTCTGATGACCTCCGATTCGTTGCAGTTTATATTGAGGAAATTGGTGCCCATTAAAATGAATGCTGGATTAGATGGATTTGGTGAAATATTAAGTAGAGACGTATAATTGGATGTCGTCCAATGTTGAGGATGTACAGGTTGAAGAGGAAGGGACCATGCCTTGGGGGACAACTTGTGACACAAGGGCGAGGTCAAATTTGCAGTTGTTGATACAAAATAAGTGATGTCTGTCTGAGAGGTAGAATTTTAATAAGATGAGGGCAGTGTCTTTGATACCAAAAGAGGATTCCAGGCGAGTGAGAAGGATTGGAGTGGTTAATGTTGTTGAATGTTGCAGGGAGGTCTAGTAGGATGTGTATGTTTAGGAAGCCGGCGTCCGAGGTGAGGATCATTCATGACTTTTAAGAGAGCAGTTTTTGTGCTATGTTTTGTTCTGAAACCAGATTGAAACAGTTCATGGAGGGCATTGGAGTCCAAATGTGTTTTCAGTTGTGAGGTAACAGTTTGTTCAAGCATTTTTGTGAGAAAAGGGATATTTGATATAGGTTTGACCAGTGGAGAGGGCGGAGTTTATTGTGGTGATGATAAGTGGTCGTCATGCCAGAGATTTGCTTCTGACGGTCAGAGGGGATGATTGGGGAGAGGTTAGAGAGGTGCTGGTTGATAAGAGGAGTTGGAGTATTTGACAGAAAGTGGGTGGAGTTGGCGTTGGCCAGTTCATTGTGGACAGATTCTAAATTAGTTTGAAAAAATTATAGGAAGGAGTTGCATTTTTCAACTGTGAAATTGGGAGAGATTGTTTATGATTGAGAAGAGGACTCTCAGGTTGCCTGAATCAGATTGAATCAGACTGGTTTAGTACATGGAGCAGGCAGTGCGGCATTCTTGTAGATATGAAGATGTTCTTTGTTATTTTTGTAGTCATTCCAGTTGCCTTCCTTTAAAGTTCAGTTGGCGAAGTTCAGGGGTATACCAGGGGAGGGATTGAGTGAATTACTTTTTTATAGGAGCTAGCTGATCCAGACTGGAAGGGTGTATGTCGTTGTATTTGTCCACTAGGTTAGAGGTGGTGGGATTGTCTGGAGGAGCAAAAGCAGCCATTATCTCAGAGAAATAAGCAGTTAGAGCAGTAGGAGAGATGAACTTGGGATTTTGGATTTTGTGTGCTGTTTAGATGCCGGGGTGGGCATATGAAAGTCCAGGATTATGGATAGATGATCAGTGATAGATAGGTCGCCAGTAGAGGATGTGTCTATGATTGTGGCTGGGGAATGTAACATACTGGGTAAGGTTGAAACAATTGAGAAGGTCCAGAAATTCTATGGCTGCATTGAAGGTGAGGTTGTCAATGTGAATGTTGAAATCACCCAGGAGGAGTACAAATGGGGAGTAGAGCTGGGTAAGTTGTTCAGATAGTTCAGAAAGGGCAGTAGATGATGGCAGTGACCATAAGTTTGGGACCAGAGAATATGAAGGCCAGATATTCAAAAGAGGATGGAGTTCTGATCGAGATTTCACTGGTTTTGAACTGCAATTCCACCCTCACAACCCTCAAAGCGTGGTTTGTCCATGTGTAGATAGCCATCAGGTGTGGTTTGATTCAGTAGAAACTAATCAAGGAAGTTTCTGTAACGCAGCGAAGATCAAGCATATTGTCCGTGATGAAGTCATGTATGAGGAGACTTATTGTTAAGTGATCGGCTGTTGAACAGGGCAGGTTTTAGGCGGTTTTACATTCTGATTGGTTGAAATGATCTTGTGAGGGGGCGCAGATTGGCCACGTTGATGAGGGGTTTGTTGTTGTGAAGATGTAATGAGGAAATAGGGAGAGACCACCGAGACAGTATGGAGTTTTCCGATGTAGAATTAAATCAAAGTTACGTTGCTTCTGTGGATGTAGTGAAGTCGTTGTAAAAGCCCCGTGGCTTTTAATGTCTGTATGGCATTACATTCTGGTCTTGTCGTAGTAGTAAGACTTTGATTACTCAGCAAGAGGAGAAATCTCTTCTTCACTTGTTCCTCTGCTCAGGCAGCTGCAACTGCTATTAGGTGAACTTGCATAAATACGGTTGTTTGAAGGAGCTGTTTTCACAGCAATATAAAATAGATGCAAAAGATGGAATTATGGCCTTTTAACTTCCTAAACACTAGCTCCTAGCAGCTTATATTACATGAATAAACAATTATCTGTATGATCTCTATTGTGGTTACACATCACAATAGAGATCATTTTGGCAAAGATAGCCAAACTACTAATATGTTTGTATCTACAGGCCCGACCTTCAATAACTATACCTGAGAACATCCACCAGAAACCAATCAACAGTAGAATAAAACATTCAGTGTGTCTCTTATTTCCTTGAAACAGTCTACAAATGCTTGTAATGTAGAGGGTCTTCATTACAGACCCTCTTCTTTAAGATTCTTGGGAGAGTTTTATGCGGTCATCTACCTCACAAAGTCTTCATCACTAACCGTCAAGGTAACGGCAATGAAAGTGCTTGCTTCATACACGTGCTTTCACATATTCTCTACACATATGCATGCAACTGGTGGTGGTGTTTCGGCTCCAGCAATTTCTACATTTAATTTATATTAGATTTGTTCATTAATTCCGATAAGTGATTCATATTCATTATATTCTGATAGCTGCTTTGTCATCTGCAAATCACTACATTTTCATTGCTTACTGCATTAGCTGCATATTTATTGTATTCTGCTATTCTAATCTTCATAGCATCTGCCAAATTATTCCTAGTCATACATTTTTGGGTGTCACACACTTTGCATCATGGTCTAAGGCGACCTCACTCGCTGCACTGGTCTTATGTGACTGTTTTCTCATTTCACTGACTCACATGTCCTTTCCTCTGGTCTCACATGACCTACTATCTTTTCCTCTGGTCTAGCGTGACCCCACTTTCCTATCTACTGGCTAACCTGACCCCTCTCTTGGCTGAGGCCCAACATCACCTCAATCGAGCACACCATAACATCTTTTACTTATGTAAAACATAAACCTTTCTCCCATAACCAATTTTCTATTTATGCTTAGAAATCAACTGCTGCAGTAGCTACGGTATTTATTTTATATATTTATATAAAATAATTTCTTCTTTCACAGCATCACTACCCCCTTTTAATATGTGGCGACTGTTGCTCAGTGGTCGTTCACTTTTAGATGAACCAATCAGATTCTGCCACGGTTTCCCTAAGCTAATCACATAGTTCCTGTCAAAATGTTAAAACAGTTATCCTCTCTGCTGCTGTCAGTTGTCATTGCAGTATGAACCAATGTAACCCTCCTCCACTATATTCACCTCCAGTCTCCATCATATCCGGTGCTCACTCCTGCTACTCATCCCCTCATTGGGTCTTCAGCAACTCCCTTAATCACCACCACCACTAGTGTCTAGACTCCAGGGGGAATATTCCTGATCTAATCACAGCATCACTACCACCTTTTAATATACTACGATGGAGTCATATTGCCAAAGACTTTTAACTAATCATTTCATTATGCATGTGCAATAAACTATTGTTTCACTCTAATGAAGTATCTCCTGACTGAAATGGCATGAAGCTGCTCAATTGCCATAGAATAAACTAAAATAACTAAACTGATTTTCCATTGGATTATAAAATATTGCAGACAAAGTTTGTGATACTTACACATTTTGTTCAGCAAGATAATCTTCTCAAATGAACACTATACAAAAACCAACAGAACAGAGTTAAGGCTCTGAACAAATGACACCACGGTCACATGAGTGTGAGTATATAAAACAATGCTGTAAAAGGGGGGCTAGTCCACTCAGCCCTCAATCATCTGGAAAATAACACCTACATCAGAATGTTGATTTCAGCTCAGCCTTAAACACAATCTCCCTCATGAGACTGATTAGTAAACTTAGCACTCTGGGCTTGAGTACCTCACTCTGCAACTGGTTATTAGACTTCCTCACAAACAGACGCCAGGCAGTTCAGACTGGTAGACAAAACCTCCTCCACTGTGTGCTTAACATCGGAGCCCCCCAGGGCTGTGTGCTCAGCCCCTTCCAGTTCACGCTGTACACCCACGACTGCCACCCCAAACGGCTTTAAGTTCCTGGGAATCAGCACCACAAACTCCATCCTGGTGAAGAAAGCTCATAAACAGATGTATTTCTAAAGGAAACATAAGAAGGCTAAATTTATGTGCCAAGATCTTGTTAACTTTTACAAGTGGAGGAATAGAAAGCATCCTGATTGCAAACATTACAAACTAACATGGGATGTGTACGGCACAGAACAGGAAGGCTCTACAGCGGGTGATTAAAACCGCCCAGAACATCATTGGTACCATCTACTGAGCATCAGTGATATTGTTGACAAGAGGAGCCTGCGAAAAGCTAAAGGGAAATTAAAAGACAAACCCACCCAGACACAACCTGTTCACCTGGCTGAGAGACTCCTTAATTCATCCTCACCATATAATCCTTTTTTTTTTCTTTCTTTCCTATGTAGCAAATCGGGACTACAATCTAAATTCCGTTGTGCAACTGTCGTACGATGACAAATAGAAACCTTGTAACATGATGACGTTTAGTAGTCTCATTTAGCCACTTGTTTGCAACCGCCATTTTTGAGACTCTTAAAAGCTTCTAAATTCACCAGAGAGGTATTTACTGACGTATTTTATATTTTAGAACAAAACATTAAAATCTCTTCCCCTTGTGTTAACCACAAACCTTATTTCAAACATCTAACCAAAAGCATATTCAAAAAACACATTGACTTCCAGACGAGGGAACCGCAAGTGTAAAAATGCTGAATCATTTCTGGGTTTCAAGATCTTAAGTGTCAACATTTTTGGATGGAACTGCCTGTCCTTTCCAAACATGATGGTGGGGCGACAAGCCTGCCACAATTCGTGGGTGTGGGGGAGGGGGTTGCAGGCATAATTTCACATATTGACTTTGTACTTGCATACAGTAAAATGCAGCTTATTGATACATTTTATGTTTCAGGTATTGATGACAGCTTCATCCATAACGTTGACCTGAAGGTGTCAAGGCGCAGGCGGCACAGCACTCGGGCTCCACACCTTCTCCTCATGCTGCTGCCTTCATACCGGCTGGAGTCCCAGTCCCAATCCCAGTACCAGCACACAAGCCATCGATCCAGGAGAGCGCTGGACGCTGCCTACTGCTCCAGGTACTAATCTGGAATTCACACTCGCACATCAGGAGAGATTCTCTCCTCTTTGAGTTCTCCATGTTGATCTGAAGTCCGCTTCAGGTGTCACACATCCTGCTGAAATCTAAGTATTCCTAGCTGTCAGTAGATGTTTTTATTTTGTGATAAGCAGCCAAATACTCCCATGTAACATAATTTGCATATAAGGACAATCTATGAACAGCAAAGTCCAGCCATAGTAATTATGAGCTTGACTTCATGGCAATTTATGGATAGTGCTATTTGTATTGAATCTATGTCAATTGTCTTGACAGAACAAAGTGACACAGTCTGTGTCTATAGGCATAAGGCTCTCAATGGAAAGCCATAGTAAGGAAGTTCCTCTGTTCTTTAGCAGCGCTTTAAGGCAGAGTGAGGCAGGCTTCATTACAACTTTTATTGATGATCCTCCATCATATTAGAGGTGAACATCACTTACTAAGTTCATTGGAACAGAAAAGAAGTCAGACAGGTCGAGAAGCACAAGCAGAAAAAACAATTAATGTTGTGAACATCCATCACAATCTAGGTGGCAGCACTCTATCTTCAGCTTTGACCTCGAGCTCTACTACCTGACCTGAACTTGATAGGCATCAAGCGTACAGCTTCAGGCCTGGCTCCTTTTCATTTTTGCTCTTTGCTTCTCTGACTTTGCCAATCGACTATCCCCATGCAAGTATAAGTGTAGAAGAGAAAAGATATAACCAATGCGGCACACTGATCTTCAGCAATGGATGGAATAGTGGAAAAATGTCTTTGATGCCAACCAAAGACCATATTTAAACAGACAGTGGCCATTATCTGGGGTTCTTCATCCATTTTAGTGGTGTCAGCGTGATCTTTCTCAGCAGTTAACCTTAGTACAGGGTTGTTATTAGGCGAACACTTTTACTTCTGCAGATATTCCGTATCATAGCAACCCGACCCAATCAAAGCACCTCAGCTGGAAAAAACGCTGTGCCTCCAAAGCTGTCGGTTCCTACTGCACTACGATTCACCTCTCCCCTTCATCTTTTTGTAGAAACGTTCAGGACAACTGCTGCTTACGGTCACTCTACATCGACTTTAAGAAGGACCTGGGCTGGAGGTGGATCCACGAGCCAAAGGGCTACGAGGCCAACTTCTGTGCCGGAGCCTGTCCCTATCTGTGGAGCGCAGACACCCAGCATTCTAAGGTACTTCATGAGGGACAGGGTCATATTTTCATAAAGTCCTAATTTCTTCATTAAATGGCTGTAATACTTGTGTTTTAGGTGTTAGGCCTGTACAACACCATCAACCCTGAAGCATCGGCATCACCCTGCTGCGTCTCCCAGGACTTGGAACCTCTCACCATCCTCTACTACATCGGCAAGACCCCTAAAATAGAGCAGCTCTCCAACATGAAGGTCAAGTCTTGCAAGTGCAGCTAGACTCCCTTTCAAACCAGCACAAACACAATCTCCCTCTCTGCCTCCTTCACACACACTCATAGTGGATTTGCGCATACAAACTGCAACTGTACTTTGTCTTACATGCACTGGTATACTCACAGCAGTGTGTGTACAGAGCAATCAAATGCATACACAACATACAGGGACAGTGTGGTCATACCAGGAACTTGACTTTGATACCAATGCTGAGTACCATAAGTACAGTGCTACATTGCAGTATTTGGTTGGTTGACATAGGTTCACACTGCCTCATTTGTGAGCAGAGATTTGCATGATGTGGTTGGTGTGTAATGTCTGGCTTTCCAAGCAACAGGAGCTATCCAATGTCCACATGCAGCTTTTTATACCCATTAAACCTTCTTCTCCTGGTGGAGTGCCTGCCCAGTCTTAATGACATTACATTGTTCTTATGTGGCCATGCAAAGCAAACTCAAGACAGCAAAACGTCCACACACAGAATTATGTGCTGATGAAAACCATGAATTCATGCAGTCGAGGGTTTGAAATGTTCATCACTGCTCTCTCTAAGGGAAACACTTTCATGTTCGGCTCCTGGCAATAGTTGATAAACCAGATTAGATGGAATGGGATCTTGTTCATGAAAAACTGGTTGATGCCAAGCAGCAACCGTGTGATGAATCCAGTGAAGTGCCTTAACACGCTGTACCACTATTGGACACTAAGTAATGGTTTAAGAATCTGACTGTATTGAAATTTATTCTAAAAGGACTTATCCATAACAGCATCGTCAAAAATATGGTTACGGTCAGTTCTGTCATTATAACGTGTATTTGCTTAGAACTTATTAAATTGAATGTTATAATCTTTAAGATTTCAGTGCCAGCTGCTTTGGAGACAAACATACATACATACACACAAACATACCTACATACACATACTTAAATACATACACATACATACATATATGTACAGTGACACAGATATGACTTTTGTACAGGTACAACCCTTTCTGAATTCCGAAGGCCCTGTCTACATGCATCACCTCACACAGTTATCACATGAGACACAAGGCAAACACTGGAAGTATAAGTGATGATTGTCTATATAGGAAAATAAGTCCTGAAAATAAGTCCTGAAAATAAGTCCTGAAAATAACACTGCCCCCCCCCCCCCAACCTCACCACAGTGAAACAATGTCCCCATTTCTGTGTTTGTCTTTGTTGGGTACCTTTTTAGTTTCATTTAAGGTTAATTCTATTCCAATTTTTAATACAGATGTTTGAAATGATAAAATGATGAATAAATAAGCCACCACAACACTTAGGAGTTCCGTAAAGGATAAGTCCAGTTTATTATAACAATGATTATCTTTTCGTAGTTGACCATCATCCCCATTCAATATTACAAAGCAGTAAAACCTGAATCTCTTTATTTGTTGCAGATTTAAAGAAAAAGCTAATTTAGAATCAAAATGATGTCTAGTCAATTCAATTATTTAATTATTCAAGACAATTAATAACTGGTGCAGTGGATATTCAAAACATGGCGGTTTAGAATTAGCCTAATGTTTGGCCGGTGGTGACATACTGTAGTGAAGTCACACACCCAAGTCTCTGCTGCTCCCGGTCAGAAACACCGGTGGAATACATTCTGCTTCAGGACAAAATACCAGGGCAGACTTTACTGTGAGGTAGGGTAGACAACCTGGGTCTGTGGCCCCAAACAGCTATAATACAGCACAATATATTATGATGTTTAGATATGTTACTATTCTAACTCATTGTACCTGAAATAACTTACAAAAGACACACCCAGGTTGCTGTTACTCACAGTCAGAAACATTGGTGAAATACACTTAGTGGAGGTAATTTCCAAATAGGCGTATTAGTTGCTTGTTTTGACAGAACCACAGCAGAACAAAGTAGAGCGTGATTTAATTAGTGGAGGTATTTTGCTGGCGATACCGTTATTAGTGTTCTAAGTTAGTATCAGCTGTTACACCAGGAAATACAGTCTTATTCACGAGGAAAGTCACACCCAAATCACAGCCTACTCACATTCACACTGGTGAAATACACTCTGGTTTGATTGTGCTTCCAGCTGGCTAGCAGCCCCTGTTGACTCCAGGGAAGTGAAGAAGAGTTCAGTTGTGAAGGGAACTTCAGTCAATGAGCCCTGAAGCTCAGCTGCTGCACAGAGCCATTGTGTTCTTGTTTATTGAAAGTTTATCAATATTGAACGTGTCCCGTGTCCAAATTGCCCCAAATCCGACGACCCACCAAGATATGCGAAGGACATACATACATACAGACAGACAGACATTCCTTGCTTTATAATTGTATAGCTTTAAGTCCAAAATCACAAATTTACCTCAAGGGGCTTTACAGTCTGTGCAGCAAAAGACAAAGATGTTTGTCCTTGGACCTGCGCTTGGATAAAGATGGCATTAGAAGAGAGCGTGGGTGGATAGAACGGATAAGAAACCACCAACAGTTACAATGCCATGCTAGTTAAATGTCTTGGTTGTTTTTGTACTTTGACAGATAAATCATTGTTTAGCTTTGCTAAAATCATGAATTGTAATAGCAAGGTTTCTAGTAGCAGATAGTCATTTCTGTTTGGATATAGTTTGGTAACTGGAAAAGAATTAAAGAATCCCTCTAGAGATGACAGTCTCACATGCTTGTGAACCAGCGGCTATAGGAAGTGACATCATTAGTTTATTATTTGGATGACAGGTACTATTACATTGTATGCAGTTTACACAGTTCAGCTTTGACCTGCTGTACTGTAGTAGTGCACACAGTTTTCCTGTGCAATGAGGCAATAATAGTGATGTTTCCGGTGTGCGCACTTTCAGTTTGACCTCCAAAAAAAGTGGTTTGAATAACTTGGCTAAAGTGTTGGTTCGTTTCCAACCCGTCTGTTCGTACCTGGATTCAAAAAGAAAAAATCAAGTCTGAATGAGTTAGAACTAACACGTTCACAGCAAGCCTCCTCATCCCACAGTGTGTTTGGCGTACAGTGTTCTGTAACATCTGCCAGATTAGTCAGCAAGACTTTGGTTCGACACGGGACACCTGTCTCCTGTATCTGTATTTGCTCACGCACAAATTACTCAGTACAACCCTTTGCGCTTAGTTACTGTGAATTCTGAAAGAAGACAGAAGGAATATTTAAATTTTCCCCACATTCAAACTTTTGAGTATGTTGACAAATAGAACAGACAACAGTTCATGCTCACATTCAAACTTATTGCAATTTCGTCACCGATCAACCTGACCTGCATGTCTTTTGACTGTGGGAGAAAACACATGGCTAGCCCAGGGAGAGCATGTAAACTCGATGCCAGGTGGGAACCAAAAGAAACATTTTAGACCCAAATTGTAATAAACCAGAATTATCCCTTCAATCTTATTAACACACAGATTTTTGCTGTCCAATCTAGAATCATTTACATTAAATCCATAAACAGACGTGTCCTTCATGTCCCTTTGTCTGTATGTTTACTGGCTGAACTTAGCTGTGACTGCTGTTGAACAATTAGAGGCTCCACACAGAGAAAAGTCATACTCAGCACAGCCACACATCGGTCTGGGTTCAGACTATTGCTCAGTGATGATGGAGCTGTTTGTTTGGAGATTTGTTGTAGATTATAGAAATTATTAATGAAGAGTATGACTCATAGACCCAAAATTATTCCAAAATGTATCCAACCATCAGCAGCCACCACTGTAGTAGCATTTTGTAGTGTCATCAATGTGTCATCTTCCTACCAACATAAAACTTTGATCTCACACTGTCATTCATTATTCTTAAATAAAAACAAACTGCACTGTTTTAATTGTACTATTTTAAAGTACGTAGTTTTGTTGTTAGTCAGAACTCCCCCTGTTATCCAATGAGGAGTGCCGATGTAGGTCACCTGACCCCAGCCCCTTCGGCCGTTTAGTGCCAGTGGACTTGTTGAGTAGCAGCAAAAAAGAGAGCTAAGCATCAACTTTGTCACCATAGAGCTGTTATTCTTTATGTGTATTTGTTGTTTTGATGATGATGATGTCGTTATTGTGACCCACTATGCTAACATTGTTGTGGTGGTAAATAAATTATTTAAGTTTCAAGGGAATTCAGTGTTATGTGTGTTGTTTCTGATATTTACAGTGACTGCTGCAGCGTGTCCTCCTGTCCTCTCTGGGAACTTGAATCCAACCTACACTTGCTAAGACAAAGAAGACGCTCATGTAAAATCATTTTTGCAATGCAATTTAGCTCATAACATGATATTTGATCAAAGGATGATACTCATTTGAGAGACAAAACAAAAAGGATCTGCAGCACTTGATACAAGAGGGAATGCATGTGCTAATGCAAAACTGTTATTTATAATGTTGGTATGGCCTCCAGTGGGTACACATTGCAAATAATAGTGGTGCAATAGATCAAAAAACTCGTATCACGGATCAGAGTCACAGATCCGATCAGTACAAAAGAAAAAAGGAAGCAAATATTATTACTTTTACAGATCCTGATCATGTTTTTTTGCCGCCGATACTAATTGATGATCATTGATGATCCATATTGACAGATACTGATTCCTTTGTTGTTTGCTTATACAGCAGGTCTACAAGGATCCAGACTACCTTTTTTTTTGCTACCATCACAAAAATCATTTCAACTGCTCTGAAGTCAGTAAACCATCAAACATACTAAATGTTATACTTATTGTAAAACTCACCATTCAAATTATAAGGAAATAAAAGATTGTATTTTTAGGGATTAAAACAAATCTTGTCATTAGTCATTTTAATTTAGAGGTATTGTAGCCAGCTCATAATTAAGCCAGCACACTGTATATTATCCATCGGGCTTAATCATAATCAGCTTTATCCAAAAGTTTGGCGCACTTCTCCTCACACAGCGTTGCCAACAGCGGCGTGAAAAATACATCAAAACGTGCGGCCTGATCGGGAATAGTGCGGAATCTATTTTTCGGAGAGATTCGGCCAGCGGTTTTCCCGAAAATCCCTGAAAAACAGAGCAAAATGAAGTTTGCCGCGCTTCTCCTCACACAGCGTTGCCAACAGCGGCGTGAAAAATACATCAAAACGTGCGGCCTGATCGGGAATCGTGTGCCATCTATTTTTCGGAGAGATTCGCCAAGCGGTTTTCCCGAATTCCCGAAAATCCCCAAAACCTGAGTAAAATTTCTCCATTCACTTGAATGGGGTTTCGGCGTGAAGAGAGCTAAAAAAAACACTTAACTTTGGGCCCATATTGACTAGCCGTACATTAACGTAGAAACATGATTCAAAGTTTAAAACGTAGACAAACCGCTGCACTTTATTGAGCCAAAGGGACATTTTGATAGCTAGCACAGTTTTCATGAAGTCACAGATTAAGTTTCAGGAAAATTTTGGGTCTGTTTCAGATTTTATAATGGGTGTGTATTGCACGGCTCGTTAAGAGCTAGAGTGAGAGCACAACTGTCAGAGTGGAGCAGAGCAGGAAAATCTTCTGTGATTTTTCCAAACAAATTGCTCCAGCTCCCACAATCTTTACTCGTTATACACTATTTTGGCCAAAAAGCTTGGAAATGTTGTGCTGGTCGCAGTAAAGTGTCTATGGAATCCAACGGACTTACACATTTGGCTCAAAGAGCCGCAGAGCGACATGAACTCCAACCAACTGCTCCATTAGACTCCATGTTAAATCTCACCACTCATTTCTCAAAGAACGCAGACGGTACCAGTTTTGTCTATTGCTCTGGAGCTCACATTATTAACACCACAAACATAAAAAACACATTACCGCGTTTGGCAGAGTCTTATCTTTCTCACGGTATCCATATTTTGGCACTCAGACTCCTGCTAATTTGTTAAAAAGAGGCAGGGGTTTTGTTCAAAATCACTGATTACTGCAATGTTTCTTAATCAGTCTCCCTCTAACACCAGGTGCGTCTTCGCCATGGCAACCAGTTACTACACGCAGGCAGGCTCTCTCTCTCTCTCACTCACTCACTCAGTCCATCTAACTGTCTGTCTGCCTGTCTCTCTCCCACTCACTCAGTCCATCTGTCTGTCTGCCTGTCTCACTCACTCACTCTGTCTCTCTCTCTCCTCTCTGTCTATCTTTCTTTCTGTCTCTCTCTATCATACAGTCATTCAGGTCTTAGATATTTTTAGAGGACTTTTAACTGTCTGTCTGCCTGTCTCACTCTCTCCTCTCTGTCTGTCTATCTTTCTGTCTGTCTCTCTCTCCCTCTCTGTGTCTCTCTCTATCTTACAGTCATTCAGGTCTCAGATATTTTTAGAGGACTTTTACCCTCTCACCCCCCCCCCCACCCCCCCACACCCCATTTCAAATTAAAAGCCCCACAGAATGAATTCTAACTGGAATGCTTGTGATGAAGCCTCTCATTTTAGTGTCAAACATTATGATTCTGTCTCCTCCCCCCTCTCTCACCCGCCCAGTCCCACCCTTTCAAAATAAAAGCCAGACAAATACAAGATTCAATCCAAGAGTATGAATCTAAAATGCAGAAAAGAGAGTAGCGCTATCTCAATTGAACCTGAATGACACTACCGGTAACATTGCCGTGTGTATATATTGCGATTTCTTCGGGCAGTAGAAGCCACACTGTCAAAATTTCTTGCGAAATTTTCTAGTTCATCTTTAATGTCTATTTATGTTGTTGTGAAAACAACTTGATGTATTCAAGTTTCTCACCAAAACTACATTTTACGAGATGATAACGTTATAATTTACCTTCAGCCAGTACTCATTTTCACTGAACAGAGCCTGAACACATCATAATGTGACTGAATGAACCTTTGTTCGTTGACTGTTAGCGGTGCTGCTAACATTACTAGCTCTCCTCCTGTCAATTTAAAGATGATTGGTTGTTGACAATGTAACATTATCAGAGATTGGCGAGTCGAAAAGCATAAATGCCGATGTACTGATCGCATATTTTACTGAATATTAGTGGATAACAATTGTCAGTAAAACTTTATTTCACACTATGATGGTTAACGTTAAACTGTGTAATTAATAAACTGCGAACTGCGAGGAGGGATCTGTACGGATCATGGATCGACAGTGGTCTATTACACCACAAGTGAACAATCATCAGCATAAACAAAATGAATACATATGTCCTGCTGTGTCCTCATCAGAAAGCACTTGCATGTTTCTGGCTTGAGACTGAAGTAAAACTAGTATGGGTCTGCACCTCAAGATGTAAATCCAATGCCAACCTTTAGTGCAAATGCAGGAAGTAGGTGGAATGTTAGGGTGTGGAGGTCCAGGTTGTTGGTGGGTGTGGAACATGTCTGACTTTCTTACAGGAGATCGGAGTTCATTTCCCAAATGACTTTAGTTTTTAATTACCAGGAACAAGAACACTTTTCTTACCTAACCACATGTGTCAGATGCAGTGGCGGGCTGTGCATTTTATACCTGGGCCTTCTGTGCTGTCCTACACGTATTCGTATTAAACCGTTCGGTACGAGGCTTACGAACCGAACAATACGTTTGAATAATACTAGTGCATTTGGAAAATGCAGAAGCTTAAATTGTGGGAAATATAATGTTTTCGGTGGACTGCGCTCACGTAACAGACAACAGGCTTTGTGACCTTTTGAACCCGGAACAATAACAAAAAACAGCTGAGGCACCGCGTGTGTTCAGGGAGGTTAAGCTAACTAGCTTAGCGGGGAAACAACAGCAGTTAGCTGTTCCCTACTGATTCAAACAGAGAATCAAATGTCCGAAATAACCCCACGATGACGGGATGCTTCGTCATTAACGGACAAGTCAGAATCAATGTAATTAACACAATAACAAGAACAAACTCACAAGAACCAGTCACATATATTTATATGACAACAAAGCATGACAAATCAACCCAGCAACACTGCAGCACTAGAGCACGAGCCATTCATATTATTCATAAAAATGACGCGATAGGCAAATGAACACAGTAGTAACGATACTGCAGATGTAAAAAAAACAAAAGCAGTTGACTTACCAGCGCTGCTGTTCACTTAAAGACAAAGTCCATCCTCCTTTCTTTGTTAACAAAGTCCGTAACTCCCAAATCCATTTCTCCTCCTCCTTCAGCCATTGAGTGTTAAAAAAACAAAAAAGAATCTACACCAAGCAAAACGCTAAAAATGTCATAACTTCTCTTACATATGTTTCAACCTGAACTCTTACTAAATACTAACATCTGCCAGCTAGCTTTCTGTTTGACAAAAGTGACACTGGCCCACTGACCAATCACGGCGCACGTTAATGTAGACTTACTTAGCAGGCTACCTGGGTAGCTCTGGCACGTCAAAGAATACGCCCAACATGTCAAACTAAAGATCTAATTGGTTGAAGACTATGACAATCAACAATATCGTCCCCATTCACTTAAACTGCAAAGGCTCTCTAGCGGGCATCGGGCCTCTCTCCTTACAAAGAGACATAGGGGCTGAATCTGATTGGATAAAAGCTCTCCTTAAAACAAGCTGTGATGGAAACAGCGCTGCAGACTGGAAGCAGAGCAACAGAGGAAGACAGGAGCTGTGCAATGAGAAAATGAACTAATGGGAAAAAAATGATAATACATGTAGTGTATTTGTGAAAAATTATTCAATTTTAAAATAGCTATAACTTTGTGATTCTGTTTAGGCCAGCAGAGAAGGCCTTGCTGGCCCTGACGGCCCACCACTGTCAGATGCTTTGTACAAAGGAAGCTAAATTGTCCTCATTAATCCATGATGCTGACAGTATGAAAGAGGCCTGGGTGCAGTGAAGAGAACTGGAGTGAGAGCAGCATTAGCAGAGTGTGGGAGGTTTGTGTCAGCTCTGGAATGAGGCTCTGTAAAAGGGATTAGGTCTGCATGGTGGACCAGTGATAAATAAAGGCTGTGAGGAGAGCCTGGCACTGGCTCCAAGTCGTAACCTGGACCTCCACCAATTATATATCAGATGGAAACTATTGCAATGTGTCATCATCTGGGTCATTGGTGATCATGTTGAGCAGAGCTGCACAATCACAGACACACAACTGCTAATCTGGGTTAGGCCTCAGCCTCTTATCAGTCAGTCAACATGAGATGTTTGAATAACTTAGGTGTATGGTTCAGTTATTTCTGCTTCTATTAATGAAGGGTTCCATTCACGAATGGTAGAACATATACAACTAGAACATTTCACACATTTTAACAGTGTGGCTGCTACTGCCGGAAGACGTTGCAATATATACGGCAATATTACCAGTAGTAAGATGTATCATTTAGGTCAATTTGAGAGATATCGCTTCTCTCATTTCTCTATTTGAGATTCATACCCTTGGAAAAGTTATGAATTCTCTTATTTCTGTATTTGAGATTCATAATCTTGGAAATGACGGGAGATATCGCTCCCATCATTTCTGTATTTGTGATGGACAGTCTTGAACATGAGAGGAGCTATCGCTTCATAGGTGACACACACGCAGAAGCTGCCCCAATCACCATTGTTAACATAGTGATTGGGGCACCAGGGTGAAAGGGCAGACTAGTCCAATGGACAAAATACACTATTATACCCCCTGGATCTCTGATTGACTCCTTGCTTACTCTAGATGCTGCGCAAAAACGCTCCATCTCAACTATCTATGGTCTCATTGACTCCCTTAACCCAGACCAGACATCTCATCTGAAACAGACCTGGGAAAGAGAAATTGGTAAACCAATATCCAATAACCGTTGGGTTCGCATTCTGGCCTTATCCCACTCCTCCTCTATTTGTGCGAGACACGGTCTGTATGTACAGTGCATCCGGAAAGTATTCACAGCGCTTCACTTTTTCCACATTTTGTTATGTTACAGCCTTATTCCAAAATGGATTAAATTCATTATTTTCCTCAACATTCTACACACAACAACCCATAATGACAAAGTGAAAACTGTTTTTTGCAAATTTTTCCAAATCTATTAAAAATAAAGAACGAAAACATAACATGTACATAAGTATTCACAGCCTTTGCTCAATACTTTGTTGAAGCACCTTTGGCAGCAATTACAGCCTCAAGTCTTCTTGGGTATTGTAGTGGGGAACGCTCCTCAGAATAGGAAGTGTTGTGAACGCAGCCCTCAGGCTAGGCTCCTCCCTTCAATTAGTGCCAGCATTTATAAGGAACCTGTGGTCCTGGCCTCACTCCTTCTTGGCCCCTGTTCTGGTGGTGAGTGTCACATATATTCCTCCTCTTGTTGCCTTCTGACTACTTACCCCTTGTTTGAGGTGGTAAGTAGTCACATCTTAATTTGTATTATTTTGCAGCATGGTGTGCCCTTTTAATCTCTGTTTATCATTTGTAGCCTGTATGTAACCTGCTGCTGTTTTGCCGCCTCCATTTTGTTTGATTGTTTTGCCTCTTTTTCTTGTTTTCCTTTTGCTTTGCATGTTTTGGCTGTTTTTCCTTTGTTCTGCCTATTTTAGTGATTTGCATTGAATTCTACAATAAATGTTTATTTTACAAACCGCGTCTCTGTCCAAATACCGGTAGTGAATCTGTGTGCCCTTAATAAATTCTCAAGTAACATATTAGGGTCGTTTAAGTTTATATTTCCCGTGGTGTAAGTCCCCAGGTGGTGTTGTTGGTCCCCTTCAATTTCCCCCCCCCCCCCCTTAAGGCCTCGCTACAGTATGATTCCACAAGCTTGGCACACCTATTTCTGGGCAGTTTCTCCCATTCTTCTTTGCAGAACCTCTCAAGTTCCATCAGGTTGGATGGGGAGTGTCGGTGCACAGCCATTTTCAGATCTCTCCAGAGATGTTCAATCGGGTTCAAGTCAGGGCTCTGGCTGGGCCACTCAAGGACATTCACAGAGTTGTCCCGAAGCCACTCCTTTGTTATCTTGGCTGTGTGCTTCGG
>NW_027466478.1:2322500-2327500 GCF_050575085.1 Anarhichas minor | reverse complement strand
GAGATTTTGGTTACTCAGCTGCAGCTGGCGGCACACAATAACACAAAATCAGAGAGAGGTACTCAAACTGTGACATCAGCAGCCAGCAATGCACTGGCTCCCATCAGCAGAGAGGCTAGGCTACTGACAGAAAGGACATTCTACAGTCTAACCGCATAGTGTTTGTGTGTTTGGATGCTCGCAGCCAAAGCATTCCATTGACAGCAATTTAACCGAACTTGATACCATCTCAGTCTGGTTCACTGTGCCTGCCCGCCCCTCTTCTGACTCCCCTCGGCCTGCGTCTCATGTGGTGGCAGTAATAGCCCAGAAGACAGAGTGTTGTATTGCGTCTGTAATTACACAGGAAGGCCAGCTCTCTTTGAGCTCTGGATTAGCGACTCTCTTTGTGTTTCACTCAGAAAGGGGGGCACAAAGGCAGCCAGAAGTATCGCTCACAAGCTCAGTACAAAGTGAGTTTTTTTTTCCCTCTTTCTTTCCTTTCTGCTGCCTTCCTCTAAAGTTTGACAGGCGTCTTGGAGATATCACGATAGAAAAAGAGACAGCAAGGCAGCCCTGGAGCCAGGGACATTCAATCCCTCCAGCACCAGTCTGCCTGCCTGTCTGTCTGATCTTTAAGTCCAGTTTACTTTATTATATTGAGCCTTAAACACAACACACTTGGAGATAAAATGCTCTGGAAGGTTCAAAGAAAAGAGAAGAAAACAAATTATTAAAAAAATAAAAACAAAATGCATTGCATAAAATTACAATTTAAAAAAAGAATCATCTTTGCAAAGGTCTTATGAGGTAGGAAATGCATCAATTTTTTCACTGTCAGGCTTGAAGTACATATGTTTTGGTGAGAATCACTAAACGTGAACAAAACTTTGTTTACAAGAAAACTCCACACGGCACCTATAATAATACAATAATTATCAAAATCGTGTCCAAGTGGAATGAAATCTATTAAGATCATAAGTATTCATGGAAAAATGCATTTCAAATGTACAGTTGTAGAGGGACTGTAGAGGGACAGAAGCAGATAAAATAAATATTAAATTCCATTTGGCTCGAAATCTTCACTTCATTTAATATGATAAGAATAATGTTTTTCCCAACTTTCTTGGCTTGTGACCATTTTAAAATTATACATTGTCTAGTGGGCAGCTGTCCAGTGTAAATAATTTAAGGGGTGATGGTGAGTCCCGCAGCCAGACCAGTTGAGAACCACTGGCATAGTGGATAGTAAAAACAAGACATAATAAAAACAAGATCGAAACAAGTATTGTAAATAAGTGATAAACAGTAAGTAGTATATATATATATATAACCCTAACCCTATAACTAAAAACTAAAAATATGATTGTTACGTTCCCCTTTTAGCGTCTAAAGCAGGGGTCTTCAACGTTTTTCAGGCCAAGGACCCCCAAACTGATAGAGAGATGGGGCAGGGACCCCCAACTATATATATTGTATAACATTGTGTTTTATATTAAATGGGCCTAGTGCCATGTATAAACATACCTCTTTATTGTGCATTCAATACTAAGCTATTCAAATAATACACAGGTTCATATATTCAAGTTTTTATTTTAAACATGTGCAAGGTACAGTGAGTAGGGAGGCCGTGCCACTGCCATTTATAAACATACCTTGTCAGCTGACACCAATGCCAATATCAACATTGTCTGTCAATTGCATGATAATCATGCATACAAGCTATTCAAATTGACGTTTTAATTTTAAACGTGGAAATGAAAAATGAGTGATGGCCTATTAGTACCACTGCCATGCATAAAGATACCAGTTATCTTTCATACAATACTGAACTATTAAAATAATGGACAGATTCATGTTTAGAGAATTTATTTATTTATTTTTTTTAATTGTTTATCAACCAAAAATTTCACGGACCCCCTGTTGAAGACCTCTGGTCTAAAGGGATGCGGGGAGTAACGATGTTGAATTCCCAGGGAAAAGGAGAATGAGCAACGGATCAGGTTTAACAAAGGAGTATTTATTAACAAACGGTTAACTGCTTACACGGCAGCAAATGAAAACAACTTTTGTATGACCAGAAAGCGACACTACTTGAACAACCACAACAACAACAGCCCACACGGCTGTAACAAGGGTGATCCACTGATCCACAGATCCACTGCTGCGGTTTTGGCCCAAGGGGTTGTCCATGACGCGCTCCTCTCCTTTTAACCACCGCTAATCGTGATTGAACGCAACCGTGTCCAATCAGCCGCTGCAGCTGGCATCCGGGAAAGAGGGTGCCACCCGAGACGACACTGAGGGTAAGCAGAGGGAGAGCACAAGCACAAGACACGTAACAATGATATACATACAGTATATATATTTTTTTGTGTTTGGTGGTCTACTGGGAGCAGAGCTGGTTGTGCAGCCTGACAGCAGCAGGAAGGAAGGACCTGCGGTACCTCTCCTTCACACACCGGGGGTGAATCAGCCGGTGGCTGAAGTAGCTGCACAGAGCTGCCAGTGCATCCCACATGGGGTGGAAGGTGTTATTTATCAGGGATGATATCTTAGCCATCATCCTGTTTCCCACCACTTCCCCCGTATCCAGTGGACACTGCTGGCCTTGATGAGTTTGTTAAGTCTCTTCCTGTCGGCTGTCGACATGCTGCCGCCCCAGCAGACCACTCCATAAAATATTGGCTGATGCCACCATGGAGTCAAAGAAGGTCCTCAGGAGTGCTCCCTGCACACCAAAAGACCTGAGTCTCCTCAGCAGATAGAGTCTGCTCTGACCCTTTTTGTAAAGTGCGTGTGTGTGTGATCAGTCCAGTCCAGTTTATTGTTCAAGTGAACACCCAGGTACTTATAAGATCTCACGATCTCAATGTCCATTCCCTGGATGTTCACTGGTACCGGAGGAGAGTGTTTACCCCGGCGGAAGTCCACCACCAGCACTTTGGTTTTACCAGAGTTGATCTGGAGGCGGTTCCGCTGGCACCATCCTATGAAGTCCTGGTTCAGTTCCCTGTATTCCCTGTCATCACCGGTGGAAATGAGGCCGACGATTGCAGAGTCGTCAGAGAACTTTTGCAGGTGGCAGTTAGCAGAGTTGTATTTGAAGTCCGAGGTGTAGATGGTGAAGAAGAGTGGAGCTAGAACGGTTCCTAGTGGGGCCCCCGTGCTGCAGGACACCAGGTCAGACTCGCACTCCCGTATCCGCACATACTGTGAGGTAGGTGAGGTAGTCCAAGATCCAGGCGGTGAGGTGGTGGTCCACTCCGGTCTGCTCCAGCTTGTCGCTCAGAAGCAAAGGCTGGATGGTGTTGAAGGCACTGGAGAAATCAAAAAACATGACTCTCACAGTGCTTTCAGCCTTTTAAGAAGAAGAAACCATTTTTATTGTCATATACATATGACACATGCAAATTTGCCTTCTGCATTTGACCCATCCCTGTATATAGGGAGCAGTGGGCTGCCAATGATAGGCGCCCGGGGAGTTCAGTGTCTTGCTCAGGGACACTACGACACGTGACACGTCCCAGTCGAGGATCGAACCGTTGACCCTGCGGTTACCAGACAACCCTCTTAACCCAGTGAGCCACGGTCGTCCCCAGGTGTAGCAGGTAGGTGATATGCACATGGGAAAAAAATGATAATACATGTAGTGTATTTAAGAAAAATGATTAAATTATAAAATAGCTATAACTTTGTGATTCTGTTTAGGCCAGCAGAGAAGGCCTTGCAGGCCCCGACGGCCCACTACTGCTGAAATGCAGTCTGTAACTCTTGCACCACCTGCACTATTGAGGGAGCATGCATATAAAGGACAGTGTCATCAGAATAGAACTTTATACTTTATTTGCTTGAATGTCCTTACCCCAATCATTTATAAAAATTGAGAACAAAATGGGTCCCAAAATGGAACCTTGGGGGACCCTTTACTTATCTCAAGAAAATGTTATGTCCATGCTCTACAAAATAGTTTGTGAATCATTTAACAGCCTTCGGACTGAACCCAGCTTTTCTTTGTTTAGCATCAATTTGTGGTCGACTGAATCAAATGCCATGGATAGATCCACGAATAAGGCAGCAAAATGCTGTTTTCTGTACACCAATGAGATCATTTGTCACAACAATAGCAGCAACTATGGCCAGTTCTAAAACCAGATTCCAAATCACTTCAATTGTTATTATCAAGCAGAAACTGAGAGTTTGGAGATTGGATGGTAGCGATTCAACTTTGAGGGGTCGCCTCCTTAAAGTAAAGGGAGAACATGGACAGCTTTCCGGATTTTAGGAATTAAATTGGACAAAAGACTCAAATTAAAGATGAGTAATGTCACTTTAATCTTAGTCAATTAAAGTGACTAAGATCACTGTAGTAAAAATGGCAAAAGGACTGTACTTGTATAGCGCTTTTCTAGTCTTCCGACCACTCAAAGCTCTTTAACACTACATAACATTCACCCATTTACACCCATTCAGACGATGATGGCACGGGCTACCTTGCAAGGTGCGACCTGCCCATCAGGACACTAACATTCACACACAATTGCTTAAAATTGATGCTGCTAACTGGACTTTGGCAATAGCATTTGTATAGCGTCTTTCCAGTCTTCAGATCACTCAAAGCGCTGTACACCATAGTCTATAGCAGGGGTGTCAAACTCATTTTCACTCCGGGCCACATCAGTGTCATGGTCGCCCTCAAAGGGCCGGTTGTAAATGTAAGACTGTATAACTGTAACTACTCCCTAACATATTGGTAAATAACTGTCTCTGCATTTGATTATTGTTTATTCAAGTGTTAAAATATTGTACATGCAGTTATATAAATGAAAAATTATATTATAACTTAAATCATTTTAATTTAGGGTTAAGAAACCCACATTACTCTATCAAAGATCAAACTTTTAAAGAAAATAACAAAGACAAATATCATCAAACACAAGTTATGACATTAACTTTGTTCAAAGCTATTTTTGTCACCTCTCTGCATCACCCCGTCGTCGTCCCGTGCATGGCAGCTACAT